>NC_054750.1:34583237-35186237 GCF_018143015.1 Lytechinus variegatus
AACTGTTGCAAGTTCTGCGATGATTTTCTTGCTAACCCAATACATTGCAAACAAATTCTGCCTGAGTGTGGCAGCGCAGATCAGAACAGATTCTCAATGGTGCAAACAATGACATGATGAAGTTTTCCACCAAAATAATCACAAAATCGGCAGGAAATTTGCATGATTATTATGGATTCTTAGATACTGATTTGGAGATGTAATCAGCGGAACAAGTTATTAAATTTTCATTACTAGATCTATTTGTGTCAGCTTTTATTTTGAGTCTTGCTGTGTATGATGCCGTGATGTTTCATCTAGTTTTTAAATTAACAATGTTTCACTTGAAAATTTTATTCATTTCTAAAACATTTTCGTTTTTAAAATTTTTAAATTATTTAAAAAAAACACCAAATATCATTGTGATTTGTGGTAGATGATTGGATTTTTATCTGCTTGATGCTTGAACTTCTTTCCTCTTTCTTTCTTTCCTATCCTTCTCTCTTTGTCCTTTCTGCTTGCCCTTTTTTGTCCCTCTATCTTTATTTCCTTTCTTTCCTGAACCTTCCTCTCTCTCTCTGTTCATTTTTCTTTCCTTCTTTCTCTTACCTGCCTTACTCCTTACATTACCGCAGAGAACGAGGGGACATGATACAAGTATTTAAAATATTGCATGGTATAGACAGAATCAACCCAGAGTCTCTCTTCATTAGGTCCCAGTACCAGGGAACAAGAGGTCATTCCTTCAAACTGTTCACAACTCACTGTCGGTTGAACGTCCGCAGTAGCTTTTTCAGTAAAAGAGTGATCCAAGCTTGGAATAGTTTGCCTTCAACACTAGTAATGTCCTCCAGTATCAACTCTTTCAAACATGGATTACATTCTTTTTGGTCAAGCAAACATTTTGAAATTGTCTGACATCCACGCCCGCACTATACTGTTTAGACTTTTAATTATGCATCAAGTGTTTACGACCGGGAGATCCACAGGATTACCTACTCTCCCGTACAAATGATGATGATTTATAAATTTTTCTTTTCTTAAATTCCCTTCATTCCTTCAACTTTTGCTTCCTTCCTTCCTCTCCTTCCATAATTATTTTCTTTTTTATTCTCTCCTCCCTTCATTCTTTCCTCCTTTCTTAATTCTTTATTTTATTGTTCCTTTTAATGAAAAATTCTTTTCCCTTATTCTTCCCTTCCTTCCTGTTTTTCTTCTTTGTTTTTTCTTTCTTTCCTTCAAAGAATGAAGCCTTTTGAAGGAAACATTTTTCCCTTCATTTTTTTTCTTTCTTCCTCCTTTTTTCGTACTTTTTTTCTAAGTTTCTCCTTTATTTTGTCTTTGATCAAAATTAAATCTTCCCTTTTCTTTTGTTCTATATTCAATTCAAAGAATGACAAACCTTTTTTCTCTTTTATTTACTTTCATCCTTCTCATTCTTTTTTATATGCGGTTTATTTTTCCCTTCATTTTTTCTTCTCAATTCATTGCTTTTCTTTCTCTCCTTCATTCTTTTGTTCACTCTCCCTTCCAATTCTGTGGAGCCTTGTTTATTGATCTTTTTCATCAATTGTCCCGTATTTCATTTTGTGAAATCTGGTCACCCTGACCCTACCCTGGTCTATATAGGCTCGTAATCGTATTCAGTTTATCTAGTACATCTAGGCCTAGTGGGTGACTTTTCGGGACCATCTTTAGGAGGTCTACCGTACTTAATGTTTGGTGTTATAATCGTGGAAATTGGCCTAACACCAACACCAAAAGGTCAACACTGAACTTGAAATCACCCAAAACGTAAGTTTCCGATCTCGCACATTAGTGCTGAATGGTCATTCGAGCGTACTGTGAGATTGAATTAGCCCGGAAGTCTGGGAGGTGCTAATTGCTATCTGCCGCAGATATGAAACAACTGAACCGAGCAGGCTGGACAAGAGCAATTTTCAGACTGAAGCCTCTCTGCCTCTGGTTGACCGAATTAATTTCACTTAAAAAGTTAAAGTTTTCAGCATTAGAATGCAAACAATCGGGCATTTCCCGTTCTAACTCTGGATTAAGCTTAATATATTTTTTTCATATAATACTAGTTCTGCTTTAGAAAATAACAATGAAATGAAAAAGATAAACACTCACAATTATCCGACTTCGCGGGTACGGTATATATGGTATATATAGCTATACTGTACTCTGCTTGCGCGGCGCGCTGCGCTGGCGCATGGCGCGCGCTGTAGCTAGCTTAAGCTTAGATCAGCCATAAAACGTAGAGGGCCGCATGCAGGTCTTGAACTTCTCCTTTTTTGATCTACTTAGATTTAGAGTTATTTAGTCATATAATTAACAAAATATTTTGTAGCAACCTCGGGAAAAGTCAAAGTCTTTAAGAAAAGAACATACATTTTAACTTCTCCAGATCTATATATATATATATACATGTATATATATATATATATATATATATATATATATATATATATATATATATACATATGTACATATGTATCTATATATATATATATAAACCCCTCAAGAAAAGTTTTGCAACTCAGTTTTGGGGGACGATATCTTTTTGGTTAATGAAGTATAAAAAGATGACATTGGCATAATTGGAAAGCTGAATTATTCCTCTTTACAGTGACCTGCCATTTGCTGTGATTATGTAATCATGGAATATGCAATCACCCTAAACATTGAGAAAAGTTAGAAGTGAAATGTTGCAAAATGCATTGGTTTCTAACAAGAGTCTCCATTTCTATAGCATTTCCACCATGCAGGTGACAGTGAATGCACTCGGTCCGTCCTCGAAACAATTGGAAATTCGCCATTGGAAACATTTAATTTCTAACATTGCTGCGTATTATCATGCCTGTGTATTTCATGATAACACTAGCATTACAAATGACACATGATTGTAAAGAAGAATAATCATGCTTTCTAAAGATATCACTTTTACACATGGTGATGGCACATTCATAAATTCATTAGTACGACATGGCAACAAATTTTGCAACATTTCATTTCTTACATTGCTGCATATTTATCATGTCTGTGTATTTCATTATAACACTAGCACTACAAATGACACATGATCATAAAGAGAAACAATCATACTTTCAAATGATACCACTTTTACATATGATGATGGCACACTAAGAAATTTATTAGCACTCAAAACTTGAGTTGCAGAACTTTTTTTGAGGGGTTTATAAGACCTATAATATCCTTGCAAATTGCTCTGCCTCATTAAAGGAGCAATTATATCCAGTAAGACTAGAATTACTTCCGATGTTTAGATGGTTACTGGTTGTTTGATATGAATGAAATTGTCAATTGAGAAGCAAAGAGAGATTACTTTAAAAAATATTACAAGTTCACAAAAAAAGTAAAGGAAACAATAATACTCGTATAAACCCACATCTACTTTTAAATTGCAAAATACATGTAATGCAACTTTAATTTCTTTTGCACTTCAAATGTAACATCTAAACAATTTTCCCATCACCCGTCTTAAAGACTTCTAATGACCAGGACTAGGAATGCAGGTAACAGTCCCTGCCTTCTCTTGACCATATGCCTAAAAAGTTTGCAAGACCATCAGAAGGACTGAATCAAGCTATCTGAATGTTAAAAAGAATAAGTAATATTAGTGATTTCATTGATCTCAACTCCCAAATGCTCATATCTGCTCTTTTTTTGTCCAATTATTCTCAAACAATCCTTTTTTTCCCCTTTCTATAATACTTACGTCACTAATTTGCTCCCGTCTGTGAACATCGCTCGGAGATCTCCCCCTGCCATTCTTGTGATGTTGCCAAACATTCCTATGTAGTCTTTGGTGGTCTCATCACTCAAGCCAGTCATCGACACGTATAGTGCAAAGGTCTCCACATTGGGTGTCATATCCCTTTTTACTAGTTATCCAGAAAACAAAACCACAAAATCGCAACATACACTTGGGCATAAGTTTGCAGTTACTTATTTCTATGTATTCATGACTGATAATTTTAATTTCAAAGAAATCATTCTATCTTGATTAGAGTAATGGGCTTGATATGGAAGGTTTGTCTTTTTCTACCCTAAAAATGCTAGGATATATTAAGGCTCATCTCACCACTCCAGGTGGGGAGGAGGGGGGGGGTGGAGTTGTAGTTAGAATCTACCTTCTTTACAGTGTAGATATACATGTATATTGTCTGAAATGTGATCACAGATTTTAATGCAAATTGACATGCACATTATGCGTGCCATATTCCCAAACTTTGGTTTCAACAAAAGTCTTTATGAAATGCATAAAAAAATTCTCATTAATTGAAATGATTGAATGCATTCCATTCTAATTTCTATTAATTACTCCAAAGATGAAATTCGTTATAAGTGAATTAAGATGCGAAATTAGGACATAATCTTGTGGAACATTGTTATCAAAAGAGAGTGATGCATTAATTATCTTATGAATAACAATAACGAGATATTTACATTAAGTCAAAATTCAAAATCTTTTATTTCTTTGAGATACTGTTGATCGGATACTGAAGGAATGACTATCATCATGAAATTTCAGAGAAAATTTTGGTAAGTATTATAGGTTTAGAAACAAAAATATCTTTTGTACTCCTTTCTATTTAAATGTTTTTTACTCTCATCTCATGTCAATTTCATCATAAGATCATTCATTTTAATTAGTGAAATATGCCATACAAACATAGTTACTAGATGAAAAATAGAATGCTTTATTTGATGTTATTTCCTTTGCATGAAAAATTTTTTGGGAGTCTTCAGGAATCCTGGAAACCAAGAAATGTCTTTAAGCAAATATTAATTGTACAGCTTCTCGCTTTAGTTTCAAATGCCCATTAACTCTGTCTTGAAGGGAAATATCTAATATTTAAGAATCCAAGAGGAGAAAACAAACCTTTATTCGAAGTTAAAGCATCCCGCATTGCACCACTACCTCTCGGTACCTTGTGTTTCATCTTTAAGTGATTGTCGAGCCGTGTTACTCTTAACTGGCAAATGGGACATTCTTTCTTTCCCTTCTTTGGTGGCTCACCGCCATGAGGGGTCGGCTCCCTAAGAAAACCAATTCATTGTAAACTTCATGTGAAATGATCATTATTCACTGATTTTTTTAATGCTAAAAACATTTGATTGACTTTGCTCTTACAACTATTATATAGATTACTTCACTCATTTTTTACAACTATTAAATCCCCTTCCCCAAACCAAAAAAAATGCCATCTATGTATACTTTTTACCATTAATTGGAACTTAACCCTGATTTTGATGGTTTAGTGATTATGAATATGGGAAACCTTAAAAATGCACCCCCATTTAGCCAGCCTTGCTAATTTGCACTGACTGTATCCTTCATGGATGCTATATATTAGGCCTTCGAAGGTAAAAAAAAAAGTACATGTACATGTAATGAGCACAAGCAATTGATAGCCAAGGCAAGGCAGCTAATATAAGAAACAATTTTATCAACCCTTTTCATTGACTGATTTAAAGACATTGGAAGCCAAAATACTGGAAAGCAAGTTTCATGGATTTCTGCAGCTTACCAGTAGAGTATATCGGTAGGAAAGAACCATCATTGTGGTTGGTTTTATAGCAAGACTGCACCTAACAGGCTGCAAAAAAAGCTATTATGAATCCAGCAACCAGGTAATAATAATTGTGAAGCAATTACATGTAGATTTGATTTGGGCTATAGAAAAGCCAATTATTATTTTTTATTCTTCATTTTATAGGAATATTTCAGAGTGTCTATTTTTGATACACAATGTAAAATGCTAATTATATTTGGTTTAAATGAAGGTTCAAAACCTTACCATAATTCATATCATTGTCTTATTTTCATTGCATTCTAGGAAATCACCCCAGGTAGCCTGTAGGTCCCTATGCTAATCAGCAAATAGGCCAGATGCTTCCAAATCATCTATCTCGTAGCTTAATGCTCCTGCCTACAAAATCTTGTGAATCGTAAGATTTTCATATTTTTTCCTCTAAAAATTTAACCACTTTATCCTCAAGTTTAATTGAATGTCATTTGCACCATTGTAAAGAGAAAGTGTTACTCGTGTATATCGGTCATTTATTTTGTTTAAATCATTTCGATAAATATTTGAATTTCGGTCCTGTAAAGATACCCCAAAATTGATTTTTCTTCCTCTGTATACTTTTGCAAATTGAGCAAAAAACAACAAAAGAGCCGCAATGATATTTATATCACAAAGATGTGAGTCTGTACTTTCTCACAATGTAACTCTTGATACGTGGGAACTTCTAATCGGGTCAAGATCACCCTTTTCCCATCAAGACAAAATTTCTGGAATTTCAGAGTAGCAGGAAATCCAGAGTTTCGATAAGCTGAATAAGGTGCAGGTAGTTTGAAGAGATTACCTCATGAGGAGTGTCACATTGGAGGGGCCGTAGCATGGAAACTATTGGAAATTGGGTGGATGTGTGGTCTCTTTGACCAATCAAAGTGCAGTATTCCTTTTTTCAATCTGCAAAATGTTCTGAGTCTATGAAAAGTGTGATCTTGACCTGATTAAACCACATCTTCTTGTAAACCCGTACATGTATTATCACATTAAATCTTTGATCATCGGCTTTATCATGACTTAAAAAAAAACGATTTGGCTCAAACAAAAATAAAGTGTAAAAAAGGCAAGTATTGTTAGGTAAATATAATTATTTCATCAGTTGTTTTTTTGAACTGCACTAACCTAATTTTCGGTCATTTTCTTGGTAAATTAAGTATTTTGAATATTTGGAAAGATTCTGAAAATTTGTGCTGTTAAAATCTATGCACATGATGTGTATGGTTTTATGAAGTGACCATAACCCCCTGTTTTTTTTTTTTGTAATTAACAGTTTTTAGATGCATACCTATGCTTCATTTTAAATATTGAGAAAATGAATTTGAATTGTAAACAAAATTTTGTGTATTATCTAATGATAGTATGTATGCTTTGATTTGTATAGATAATTTCTTACATGAAGTTTTGAGCACTGGAAAAAATCCATACTTTGAATACGATTATCTCGAAATCATGTTTTGGAGACTAACAGAGGTTAGTGGCAGTTCGTAAAATCGCTGACGATTTGGTTGCATGTTTCGATCAAAAGTTTGACCTACATTACAAATGTTTTACAAAACTCAAACAAATGACTTCAAAGAAATATTTCCTCTTAACAAAGATACCCAAAACACAAATTATGAACAATATTTATAGCAGCAATTTTTTTCAACAAAGTTTGAACATGAGAATTAAAAACAGATGAACAAAAAACGAAAATGAAAATTTGACAAGGAATAACAAAGTTATATGATATTTTAAAGCTTTGCATCATTTCAGTCAAACTTTTCTGTACATGCCCTCATGAATATGCAAGGAACAAGCTGATGATGTTTTATTTCCACTTATTTTTTTTTTTTATTTCTTAAAATTCTGATCACGAAGAATGAAAAAAAAATGAATTAACATATTTAATGCGTGATATGTTTTGTTACAAGAAAGGCATATCATACACATATATATAAAGATATTTTTAAAAACATGATTTCTTGTAATAGGGAAAGAAAAGAGAAAGTGGAGACATGACATCATCAGCCCACCTAATTGTAATATTCATGGTGGCATGCATATAACTGTTTTCACAAAATGATATCAAAATTTAAAATTTCCGTAAAAGTCGCACAAAAAGATCTTTCTATCTCTGTGGGTGAGTCGAAAAATGAATAAGGAATAAAAAAGTTATGTAGCTTTTAATAAAACGTGTTATCAGATGTACATGTTAAAGAGAGAGAGAGGAGGAAGGAAAAGAAGAGAAGAAGAAAAGGGGAGAGGAAGAGGGGGGGGGGAGAAAGAGAGAAAGGAAGGGGAATTAGGATATGAGAAAGAAAAAAAAAGAAAGAAAATCAGATGGGAAACGAAATAGGGAGATGATGACCCGGACATCGATTTGATGTTCGAACTAGGCGGCGCCAAAATGACGTTCGAACTATGGGGCGCCGAACTGGTGTTTAAACTGGGAGGGGGTGCCAAATTGATGTTCGAACTATGGGAGCGCAGAATTGATGTTCGATCTAGCGGGGAACCAAATTGATGTTCGAACTAGGGGAGCGCTAATTTGAATTTTGACCATAATGCGACAAATACATGTTTCAGAGGGGGGGGGGGGGGCAAAGTTATATTTCATATGGGGGCGCCACATTTATGTTCAACCGAGGGCGCCAAATTGACCTTGAACTTAGGGGGCTTCATGCAAATTCATTTTCGACCGGGGGCGCAACATTGCTCGTAATGCCTGTTTATAGTGAAATATATGTCTTGCCCAAATGCTTAAATTAATGCAGCTGAATTAAAATATCCCGTTTTTACGATACTAGACAAACACAATGTTTTCGAGTTTCAAGTCTGTTTAGCGAGATAGATATCCTGTTCAGGGTCACACAAGGGTGATTATCAAATTCAGCTCGCGGCTCGCAATATTTTATTAATGAGGTATTCATCCTCTCCATCAATGCCACATGTAAGTGTTAGTGTTTTTCAAGTCAACATACATAGGCCGATCCAAGGGGCAAATACTTTGTCCCCCCATGTGGCGAAAAAAAGGGATAAGAAACAGAAAAAAAGAGAAAAAATAAAAGCAATTATAATAGGAATTATACCTTAAAAGTGTCCCTCTTAAGTCAGTATATAAAAGATTGAGCTCACGCTGGCATCAATGAATTGTTTAGTTATATACGCATCCCGACCTCACAGTTTTTTTATGCGAACGGAAGCACAAGCTGAAAATAATTGATATTCTAACCAGACAACTGAACATTTTTCATTTCATCATTATAAAGTTTTCAGCTAGCGCTTCGCGCTCGCATTCATTTCTAAATAGATATGCATCGTGTTCATCATAGCAATCATAACATCATAGGCGGATCCAGGGGGCCCAAGGACCCCCTCCCCAGAGCGAATAAATTGGGAAAACGGGAAAGAAAAAGGGTAGAAAAGGGGAAAAGGAAGACGAAACATAAAAGGCGGAAGACGAGTGAATAAAACAAGGTCAGGAGAAGACTTGGAAAACATTTAATGTCACTATATTAATGTTTCGCTCTCGCATCACTCTCGCATTAGATACATATCTTGCTCAATAGGCTGATATGTAGTTTAAAATATCAAGTTTTGATATCAATATACAAAACATCATTCAGCTCGGACATCGATCTTTCATTATTTTGTTTGATTTACTAATTTATGGGTTTTTTTAAAGTGCTCTGGAAAATGTCCGTGTTGTGGTGTGAATCAACATTTGAAACATTTTGTGCGCTCGCACTATTTCTCAAATAGGCCTACCTATTATCTTTTTGTATTTCATTTAAGATTATCTAAATATCCCTTTTCAGGTGTCTCGATTGTAAAAGAATATAAATAAAGGCCTATGAGCTAGCATTGGCGGCGGAAGCCAAAAATGTTAGGAGGGGACAACCCAAGAAAAAAATTTGACAAGCAAAAAAAAAAAAAAAAAAGGTTCTCAACCTAAAAATTCTAGGGGGACGCGTAAGAAAATAAATTGACAAGCAAAAAAAAAAAAAAAAAAAGGTCATCAACTACAAATTTAGGGGGGACCGTCCCCCCCCTCCTCAAATTTAGGGGGGGACACGTCCCCCCCGCTTCCGCCGCCTATGTGAGCTAGCACTGTGAGTAGAGCTGATGAAGAGATGCTGGCTTGAGTCGGCGAGTAGAGATCATCATCTCTACTCGCCGACTCAAGCCAGCATCTCCTCATCAGCTCTACAACTCAAGCTGTTCTCACTCAACATTCCTTCTGGTTTACAGTCCTTTTTAGGACTATTTTCAAGAAAGAATACTCTGCTCTCAAATCTCCACTTTCTCGCCTATCCACTTCTTCTCTTCTTCTATCCACTGTTTCTATAATACTCCACATGGTGTACCGTAAACCACATCAGCAAGAACATTTGTGTCAATCATCCCCCAACCAAGAATACCGATCGACACCCATGCACACACCCCTCCCCCACACACATGTGTGTGTGAGTGTGTGTGTGTGTGTGTAACAATGGAAAACTCAATTGTGTGCCCCCCCCCCTTGAGGAGAGATTTCAGCAACCCCACTGAATAAAATCGTTCCTAGGGCCCTGGCTAATTTTACGTTGCCCTTTCATGGTTCAAGAGTTCGAAAAAGCAAGAAATCAGGTAACGAAATTTGACCAAAATAATAGTGTTCGAATTGCAATTGAGCGATTTCAAATTTTCTCTGTTTTGTCTCATCTAATCTTTGTAGTGTTTACTTTTCAAAGATTCAAATCTGAGTAAAATGAAATAGGTTGATATCAAGAGTGGATCATAGAGTTAATGTTGAGTGAAAACATTAATACTTTGGAGCAATGTCGAGGAAAAAATACAGCTAGTTCAAAAGAGAGTAAATATAAATTTCTATTATCGTCCCCTGTATAGGTTTTCAAACAGTCTCATCATATTTGTTGCTTTTCTTTTTGTTGTGAATATACTAGGTTGCCTTGACTACAAACAAACGTTAGGATGAAATAAAGTTAATTTCGAATTCTGTGGTGCATGAAGGCTTCTTTGCATTATTATAATTGCTGAAAATTTGTATTGCTTCCCTTTCATAAAATATTCACACGCATAAGTAATTAGTATAAATGATTATGTGCCGATACCTAGATACAATAAATTGAAAAGGTCTCTAAAATTGGAAAATATCGCTCTTTAAAGGGATGCTCCGGGCTGAAGATATGTATATCCCACTAAATAGAGTAATATTCCCTGATCAAAATGCTGGAAATTAATTTTGATCAAAATCTGATAATAAGTAACGAAGTTATTGATTGTTAAAAATTTGCATTATTCCGGTTAAACAAAAGCATGTCTTCATGAATATTGAAAAAAAATCTACGCGTGCTTTTGCAAGTCTATGTACAAAAAGTGTCGATAAAATTCTTTTCAGCCTTGAAGGCGTAGTGGACGTTCCTTAAAGGAGGAGGTTCGCCCATGGCCGTGGGGTGCTGCGTGATATTTTCCATAGGCAGCAGGGGCGGATCCAGATTTTTATAAAGGGGGGGGGGTTGGGGTGGTATGCGAGGGAGCGTAGCGACCGAGTCCAAGCGAGCGGAGCGAGCGAGGGGGGAAAATTTTCCCTACTGTGGGAGGGGGGACACCCCCCTCCCACAGTAGGGAAATTTTTTGAAAATTTGTGTGTGAAAATGGCGTTTTCTTGCATCTAAAACACCACTATTTTTGGTATAGAGGTCGTTGCCAAATTAACCCCCATGAAAATTTGTAAAATTAAGTTGCATTTTCCTGCAATGTAAGGCCAGTTAACAACACAGATACAAAGAATTGGGGACCTTGGAATAAGCACTGTTAGCCTTTTAAAAAAAATCCTGGGACCATTTTTTAAAAATCTTATCTGTTTTTTTTAACGGCTTATTTCGAAAGGGTGGGTGCTGTCGCGTTAGGGTGCGTCAACGCGAACGCGAAGATTCGTCCAAAGCCCCCCCCCCCCCCGGTTTAGCCGAAAGGGTGCGTCGGGAGCGCTACGTCGCGTCGCGTTCACTGGAACGCGCCCTTTCGTCCAAAGCCCCCCGGTTTGGACGAAAGGTGTTTAATAATAATAAATAAATAAAAATACAAATATTTATAAGAAAGCTGAATATAAGGTATTTTGCCAATTTGCACGTAAAATAGTGGATTTTCAATCATTTAAAGCATTGACAATTTGAGGAAAAGAAAGAAAAGTTCAACTAATAATAATGATAATAATAATAATAATGATAATAATAATAATAATTATGATAATAAAATCAGAAATCCACCCTTGCAATAAGCCACTTGGCGCCAATTTTTCACTCCAAATTCATTTCCATAAATTCACTCTTTGGGGTGAAAATTATTATTATTATCATTATTATTATTAGTTGAACTTTTCTTTCTTTTCCTCAAATTGTCAATGCTTTAAATGATTGAAAATCCACTATTTTACGTGCAAATTGGCAAAATACCTTATATTCAGCTTTCTTATAAATATTTGTATTTTTATTTATTTATTCATTTATTCATTATTATTAAACACACCCTTTCGTCCAAACGGGGGGGGGGCTTTGGACGAATCTTCGCGTTCGCGTTGACGCACCCTAACGCGACAGCACCCACCCTTTCGAAATAAGCCGTTAAAAAAAACAGATAAGATTTTTAAAAAATGGTCCCAGGATTTTTTTTTTTTGGGGGGGTGCAACCCCCCAACTCCCCTCTAGATCCGCTTCTGGGCAGCACCCCCTGAAACTTTGGGAAGGAAATTTCAAGGAAATTTACAAAGATTTTGTAACGAAACCCTTTCTTTTTTCGCTTGTCAAATTTGTCGAGATCAAATATAAACTTCATTTTGTCGTGAAACCTTATTTGCTTGTTACATTAAAAAAAGAAAAAGAAGAAATAAAACATTTGCTTAAAAGCATTGGGAGGGGTGGGCTCAATCTAACACTTAGAATTTCATCAAAAAAAATCTGTAAAGTAGTTTATAGTATTAGAAAATTTACTTTGGTTCCTAAAAAACGGTTATTTCCACATTATGCAAACGATAGAACCGACGAGTGGTGATGACATCACCCAATTTCTATTGTATTTATTTAAAAATATGAAATGTAGCATTGGCCATATTGGGCTAAATGAATACCTGATCTGATGATCACTTCGATGTTTTAAAGCAAATTGTAGTCAACTCAGTACCATTCGAAAGAACTGAATCTATGGGAGAACAATTATTTTGCGCTGCCCTTTCACGCATCAGGACTGTTTTTTTTCTTATTAATCTAGATTGGCAAGAAAATTTCTTCTGGGTCTCCAGACCCCCCCCCCCCACCCCGGGTCCGCGCTTGTAACTTTGTTTTATCTTTTGTTATAAAAGTAATCACCAAGATGACTGGACCAAAACTATTGAAAAAAGTTACCTTTAAAATACATACATAAATACATACATACATACATATACATACACCCACACACATGAGAGGCATACACAGGATAAGGAAAACTGTCGGGTTTGAAGGACAGAATGGGATAAATTTGCCAATAAATTCCACTCGGACAAAATGTTGGTGTCTGATTAAAATTAATGTTGGAGTTTGAGATGGTCACGTGATCATCTAATTGTCATTTCGATGGGAGATGCGCGATGGGAACTGCTCACAGCAGAGGAAGCAGAAGATAATTAGAATACGTCTGTTAGGATAGAAGTCAGTTCCATTCAGACTTCAGTAAAGGTCGACAGTTGATCCGCAAAATAGAAACTCGAAGGTGTGATAATATTCGAGACGTTATCATATCTCGTTCCAGTACATCAATAATAATAATAATAATAAAGCAATATTGACTGGCCTCGGGGCGATACGACATATATCGCCCAAACTAGATTTATATCGCCCGAGTCGCAGACGAGGGTGATATCAATTTAGTGAGGGCGATATATGTCCTTTCGCCCCCAGGCCAGTCAATATTGCTATTATTAACCAAATCAGGCATCTAGAGCAAAAATCGTTAAAATCTAGATATTTGAAAGTTTTAGAATGAGAATCTAGTTTATCATGTTGAGCAGACTGGGCCTCTGAACTTTACCATTGTGACGTAATTGAAATGACGCGTCCCTGGCCTGGGGACGCAGTATCCAGCGTTGTCTTAACTTGATTACCATTATGACGTATAGCACTGCGCGGTTCAAAGACGCGTGCAAAAACGCGTAGAATACCCGGATATTAGCGCTGCTTTTTATTGCCCGCTACATTTCCACGCACTTTCTCATTGACTTTCCTGAGCGGGCAATAAATTGGGCCCGTGGATAAACAATTGGAATTTTATTGACCGGCAATTTGATCCCAATCTTAAGCAGGCAACAATGTTTCAAAGTTGCCCTGCTCAGATGTCTGATACGGTTAATAATATAGGATATTTATATTGCGCACATATCCACCTTGTAGGTGCTCAAGGCGCTCCTATATATTACCCGGCTAAGCTATAGGCGTTCATGGCGCACACAGCTTCTTAAGGAATTACTTCCTACCGGTACCCATTTACCTCACCTGGTTTGAGTGCAGCACATTGTGGATCAGTTTCTTGCTGAAGGAAATTACACCATCAACCGATTTGAGCGATATTATTCCATTGTTAACGGAGTCGTAAAATACATTTTACTAGACTATTATGATATTGAGTTGATCCATACTTTATATATTGAAATCATAAAAAAAAACTTATTTCTAAAAACGGAAACAAAAGTGGGACTATATCTCTTGGAACAGATCCTGAATTGCGTTGTAACCCGTAAGAAGACTTTCATTTTACCATAACGAGCGACGTCAGCCTACAGCCTAGGAGAGACTTTTATTTGATGAATTGGTCACATTTAATTACGAATATATTGCCTCCTGAAAGCCGATTCCATTTCTGAAGTAAAGACAACATAACACCAACAGACCAACCAATTATATTTTGCTGTATTTTGTCGAATCTTGCTGTGGAGTTCTCTCCAGCACTGAAATGGTGAGTCTTTGTTATTTTCTTTCTGTATTTATTTCAAACTATTATTTTGATTCGTATATCTTGATAAGCAATAAACCATTAGCAAATAATATATTATCAAGATTATCATACAAACAGGTTGGAATGGAGGGCTGCTAAAAATGGAGCCTTAGACTGCAGCATCCTTTTTACAAAACACTATCATAATAAATTAAAATCAAGAGCCCACCAAGACCCCTCTCCATCTGTTGGTTATTATTGTCTAATCTGTAAACAATTAAATATTGTGAAATCAAAACAATAAAAAACAATAGAAATAGTGAGTGAGGGACTTAATCGTCTCTCTCACATCGCTGAGTTGTTCATACAAATGTTTTGTAAAAAGTAAGCGTAACTTTAAAATGGCTTTTTTATTTTATACATTCGATTTTGATGAATATTTTAGCATTATTCTTGTATGATTTTTTTTCTCAGCTATATTGATTTAATCAACACTGATTTTTTTGGGGGGCCGGTTTTGACCTTCTAGACCATATTCCTATTTTTTTACTTCGAATCTCTTAAGTTTAAAAAAATTGTACAAAACATATCCTTTGCAAGATCGAAATAATATATTTTCTCTCATTTTATTTTTATGGATAAACACTAATAATCAACATCGATGACAATATTATATATATATTTTTAAGTATGTGATATTGCGAATACACAAAAATAGTATTTCCATCTAATATTCAAGGATTCAATGGGGGCGGTTCTATGAGAGAGGGAAATAAAAGAGATGAGAACTCAGAGAGAGAGAGAGAGAAAAAAAAATAGACAAACATAGAGAGAGAGAGTCCCCCTAGGGGTGGGAACATTCCAGATGATTTTTTTTCGGGGGTGAGGAGGGAACACGGTTCATTAGTGTACTATTTAAACTATTTAATTTTCATTCTTTTGATTGTTTCAATACAGATCGGAAAGGCCAACTTTCTTCAACGAGGTGTCATCCTTGTTTTGCTGACATTTACATGCATGGGTAAGTTGAGATCTAATAATTGTAACAGAGTAAATGTCTAAATGCATATAAAGCTTTTTTCAATACGTTTTAAAGCCGGTGTATTCCTTTTGTACTCTTGCCATTGAAAAGCAGTATTTCGTTCTTGTCATGTTGTTTGTGGTTTGATTTGAAGATATTTGCAGCAATGACACCTTTGACGTTATTTGATGTTAAACAATGACAATGGTGTGTTTTTTTTAATGTTTTGTTGGTTCATTCTCTTAGATAATGCTGTTGATGTAGATTGATTACGTTTGTTTAATGTCTAACCGTTAAAGTGAATTATGTGAAAGGGTTATACAGTGCGTATCAAAAAAAGTTTACACTTTGATAAAGACCTGGGAATTGAACAATATACAACATGTGGGTAATTTTTTCACATATGTTATTGGGTTAGGTCTCATCTATCCAATGGAAGTAAAAGTTTTTACATCATGTTATACTTGAGTGAGCACTCTCCATTTTTGTAAAGCTCGCAGAAATCTGTTTGCTCAGAAATGCCGTTTTCACGCTGTGTCAAGGGGAAAGGGCGAAATCAAACTTACCCTGCAAAACATTTCTCATACATTTCCCTTGTCCTTTTAGTCAATTGAAATAAAACGGATACATTAAAAGCATTTGTAACAATTTTGCCACCCAAACTGGAATTTCAACACTTGGTAAGCACAACCTTTACTTTTTTTGTGCCAGCTGGATCTGAGGACATAACTGAATCTGAAGAAAAGTTTTATTATATCAGTCATCTCCAGCATTTTTTCACTAAGTTTTTATCATTTAAAATGGGTTTACATTTCATTTTTCATTTAATACTTGTTTCTCCATACTTTTCCCAAGCTTGACAATGATAAACAAAATGAAAATCAAGCCTAAGCCATTTCATGTAAATCACAGCTCAGTGTAAGCAAATATCGTCACGATGGCCTGGGTGTTTGGAGGAGCGGGGTGGGGCACAATCCATTCTTCGAAGTGTTTTGAGCAAGGAAAGAAGTTAAAAAGGTAAAAGATATCCTCAAATCAATTTTACTAGCTAAATTCCATGTGTTTTTCTTGATTAGGGTCTACTTTTATTCGCATAACTATTTCAAAGTTCTGCGCAAATCATTTTTCAGTAACTTTTCAAAAGTAAGTGGTGCTCACTCAAGCGGAAATATTTTTCGACAGTTATATCGTTATTTGTTTAAATGGATCTCTACCAATGTGGAAAAATCACCAGGATATTTCCAATGTATAATTTTACAGGATTTTTTCTAAGTGTAAACTTTTTTTGATAAGCACTGTAGAAAGATGGACTCGAAAGTTATATACCTTTATAAATATGACGAAAATGTTGAATAATTGACGGTAAATAATTTACCACTCAAAAAGTAAACCTATCAGCTTTTGAGTGATGCCCTACGTGTAAGTACGAAGTCACGTAAACCTAATTGAAATTTAAAAAAAATCCATATACAAAAAGTTAAAGGGTAAATCCAGCCGAACAATAAGTTGATTTGAATAAAAAGAAAAATATCCAACGAGCCATAACACTGAAAATTTCGTCAAAAATCAAATGTAAAATAAGAAAGTTATGAAATTTTGAAGTTTTGCTTAATTTTACAAAAAAAGTTATATGCTCACCCAAAACATTAAAAAAAGCAAAAGAAATAATGAGTAAGGGACATCATCTACCGTCTCATACGTACGCGTGTCCCAGACATGACTGAGATGTGCATATACCTGTTTTATGAAAAATATGCAAAACTTTAAAATGTCATTACTTTCTTATTTTACTTCCGATTTTGATACAATTCTCAGCATTATTCTATTTGGATTTTTCTTAATTTATTCTAATGAACATTTTCTGGGGTTGACTTGACTTTTGATTTGAAGGGAGAACATTCAAACACGCAGAGCAGTGGAAATGAATTCAAGGATGTGATGCAAAAAAAAATTATAGAATTTTTATGTCCGATGGGTATTGGTAGATACAGCTATGGCTCTAAAGGGGGGGGGGTCATATACGGCTTTTGGATCAGCCACGGATGATAATTAAATGACAAAGATGATGGTATTTATGGTGATGATACTGTTGTTGTAGATGATCTGATGATAATGATAATTATGATGATGATAATGATGATTTTAAAGATGATGATGATATTGATTATGATGATGATGACGATGATAATGATGCTGAAGTCGAAAACGAAAAATATCATATTTCACAGCTCGTAGTGCTGAGAATATATGAAAAATATAATGTATGAGTGATGAAGAGTTAAACTAACGAGTATCTTGGAGAAACTTTTTCAACTTAAATTTAAAAGAATTTAGGCTTTACAAACACCTCCAGGGTGCTGTTGTATTAACCATGATAAACTAAACGATGTTTAGCTGTAAAAATACGAAGTATCACTCTTGAAATATATCGCCTGAATAGAGATATTAGAAAACAATTTAGAAAATTGAAATAGAATGCAGGAGTCGAGGGTATTTCAAAGTAATTGATTACATATTTTAGATTATTAAAACAAGACCATTCTGGGAACTGAAAGTGGTATAAACTCATAATAATTGTTGTGAATTTAGCAAGAGAATATATCTGTGTCTTATACAGGATATTCATGTAGTTTTGATCATAATTAATGATTTTTTTGCTGCATTTTCTGTATTTCACTCTATTCGCCCTTGTTCTTCCTCCTTTCTCTCTCTCTCTGTCTCTTCCTCCATGTTGATATCATTGTCTTTCTATTACTTTTTGCTGTCATGAAATTACTTTTTAAGTTATTACACCAGCCAACCACTGCAATTATTAATTTCATCATTAGATTGTTGTTATTCACTTCAGTGTAACACCCCCCGCCCCCATAGCTTGTGGCGCGGGTACACGAACACAGTGTTAAAAAGTGTGATCGCATAGTGGACAAAGTGAAAATATTCACACTATTAAAATGCTCAACATCAACAGTGTAAATATATTTTTACATGTGGACACTTCGACGGTGTGACGTTTCAAAGCGTGTTCACATGGTTGACCAACACGTTAATGCTCAGTGAAGTTTATTTCATACTGTGACTCACACTGTATAGGGCACTGTATTATTTCCAGTAAGTGCTGGTCAATATTTCATTTTTACTTGTGTAAACCAATTAAATAGTAAACTTTAACGTAAATTTAACAATGCCAAATTATCTTATTGATTTTATTTAATTTCATACCCATTTCGATTTCGTTCCGTGTGGCCCCTTTATATACATGTAGTATTGATGAATATTCACCTGAATTCAAATGATCATTGTATACTGCAAACTACGTGTTTCTCTATTACCATACTAAAAGATGAAATAAACTATCAAATTGTGATTGTATGGGTGTTCATATCCCGCAACTTTCAAATTCGTTCCGCGACCCATCTTATATACAATAGTCAATGTTAACATGGTTAACTGGTAGCGAGAGATGAATTTTCGATGGCCCTCAGAGCCCATTCATTTGTAAATTAATGCCAATACGGCGTTTTTATGCTCGGTCTCTACATTCACTCGCATGAAAGTAACCGACATCCATATTTTTTAGGTCAATATTTCAATGGCCCCTTCATTACTATTATAAATTGTTAATTGTATCATAAGTTTTAAAAACCAATTGAATGTGATACATTTTCTGGCATACCTGTTGTTAAATGTCGACATTGCCACTCATTTTCTGCTCTACCAAAGCAAGTGATATTTGTTGGTTGTTTATATTTTTCCAAGCCTGTTTGGTCTCCTCAAGTGAGATAGAGAAACCCGCCTCTTGTTGTTCAGACGGACTAGGACTCAACTACACCATACCGATGTTCCATGAATGTAAGAAGGAACTCCATCCCAATGGTAGCATGGTGCAGAAGATTCCTAAGATCATCCCTTACACTGCTAAGGAAGCTGCCTGCCCAAGAAGGAAGAGCAAACTCGGGATCCCGCCGGGACGCAGGGTGTGCAAATTCCCATGTAAGTCAAGATTTTTAAAATCTTTTTATTTAATTATAATCATTATTATTATTACCATCATTTTTTTTTTTTGGGGGGGGGGCTGGGCAAACATATCCATTTGCAACCCCCCCCCAAAAAAAAATGACAACTGACTTGAAAAAACTCAATTGTGAAATTTTATGTTGTTTTAAAGAACATTGAAGAGCAATATATAAACTTTAAGGTTGGCAAAAATAGGATTAAACTTTTAGTATTTTCAACTTTTGCTCACCCCTTCCCCAGGAAAAAAAAAGTCCGAAGCGTGAATTCGACACCCTGTTCATTATAATTTGGGGGAAACATTTATCAAATTATGATTTTGAATCAAATGAAATGATTTTTATCAGGTATGTCATCTGAAACTTAATGTAATTGAATTCCATACAAAATGTTCTTCTCATATGTTCTTCTCACCCCAACCTTACGACACGTCCTCATGAATTTTCCTATGGAATTTGTCTGTGACAAATGTGTAATGGTGAGTGCTAGGGGAAAGAAATCATTCGTGAAATTGTGGTGTGAATTGTTAAAAAATGTGTGTTTTTAAAAACTATATGAAGATAATTCTCGTTAATACAGACATGCTTCTGCTCTCCCCAAGTCCTGGTGATTTCCCCTCTGTTATTTGGTTCCTTAGCAACATAAAATGACAATTAATAGGAAGTGATAAACCAAGCGATGTTCACAATCATCATTGCTAAATGATTAATTAGCCAATTAGGTTGGAGTACTTTTACCAATACAACCCTGAGTATTATAAAAAAATATCAACATCACGGCTTACTTTCATATATTTTTTTAACCACTGATAAAAAAAAGATGAAATCCAAGGTTTATATTGACTGTGTTACGATACTGCAACAAATAACAAAGAAGATTTGAAATTTAATTTCCCTTTTTTTTATTACAGGAAATTGATCATGTACTTAAACAAAATAAAACCAAATAATCTTACATCAATCTCTTGAAGTGTCTGATGTACAGTGCGTCCCAGAAAAAACGAAACCGAGATTTAGCGATCATTTATCATTACTTAATCATAAAGCTGAGAATCTCCTCTTTCATCTGATATTACTTAGATTATTTCTCATTCACGCATGAGTGAGCAAAAACAATTTGAAAAAAAGATACCAAAAACTCATTTGGCGGGGGGTATTTGGGTTTCAAAAAGAAAACCACATTTTTGAAAAGTTCAATATCTCCTCTTTAATTTGATACCTAAATTACAGAAAATGGTCAAGAAATAACAAAGTTCTGGTCATTTGAAATAAGGCTTGAATTTCAATAATTTCATAAAATGAAGAGGTTCTCCAGGCTGGCTTTCAAACTCACTCGACACTCTGTTTTGTTGACGATCAGCCATGCATTAAATCTTTTGTTCACCATGCGAAAGCTTCTGTGGGAAACCGGTGAAAACACGTTTATCTCATGAAATTATGGAAATACAAGCCTTATTTCAAATGGCCAGAACTTTTTTATTTCTTGACCATTTTCTGTAATTTAGGCACCAAATTAAAGAGCAGATATTGAACTTTTCAGAAATGTGGTTTTCTTTTTGAAACCCAGATACCCTCCGCCAAATGAGTTTTTGGTATCTTTTCTTCAAATTGTTTTTGCTCACTCATGCGTGAATAAGAAATAACCTAATAGTAATATCAGATGAAAGAGGAGATTCTCAGCTTTAAATTGGTAGGTCATTTGTCTATTCTATTTATGATTAAGTAATGATAAATGATCGCTAAATCTCGGTTTCGTTTATTCTGGGACGCACTGTACAACCAGGGTTATAGTTCACTGTTATGATAGTCCAATATATATTCCAGGTAGGCTGGGAGGATTCCTTATTAATGATGGCGATTATGAAACTGATGTTGAAGTACGATGAATAATAAGAGTCACTGTAATGAGTTGAAGTGTCCGTGAAGACGATGTTGATGATGATTAACAGTTAATTTCAGCAATCCATGGGTTGAAGAGTGTTCATTTAACAGGTTGATGATGTTGATGATCTCGATGAGAACTGAAAGTTCCTCTCTCAAAATAATTGCAAACAGTTCATTGATGGCGTGCAAATATTCCAGGTGGTAATGAAGTATGCTCTGACGTAAAGTCTGGCGTGAAACTCTTAGCTCTGATCTGCTATGATCTGATCTGATGAAGTGATCTGGTATGATGTGAAGATGTCCTTGTAGAAACTGCAGCTTATATATGCACATTTCAACTATTCTAGATCATTCTAGTATTAGATCATTCTAGTATTCACTATTCTAGAGACTTCTTTATGTGGAAGGTTCTAGTATTGTCTTTAAAAAACATTCTCCTTTCAGGAGCAGTCAAATTCCAGAAGACTCTTGAATGACCTCATTGAAATTAACATAGCTAATCCTATTATTCACTGGAATGTAGCAATCTATTGTTTGGCTTTTCCCTATTCAACAATAAAATTCCTTGGCCTTAAAATGGGTAAGGCCTGCATAACAAAAAGCTTTTACAAAGACATTCTGGAATGTTCTTTATCATTCTTGGCTATCCTTTAAGAGGAAATAACTAATAGATGAATGTAATTGCTTTTACAATTCTTCTTATATATAACAACTGAGTTTGGGGCAGTAAACCGGGTGGGGGGCGGAGCACCCTATAAACTTTTCAAATACTGAAGAAAGGTAGGAAAAAGGGGTGAAAAAACGAAAGGTAAGAAATAAGGCAGAAGAGTGTAAATTAAAGTGGTGGGATTCAACTTTGAAAAATATGACTTCATGCTTGGTCGCCTACCCCCCCCCCCCTCCCGTTATTGGCGCCGCCCTTCAACTGAGTTATCACGGCAGCCGCAATTGACTGATAACATATCCGTGAAAAAAAATCTGCAGATAGATTTTTTAGCAGCAGAAGTAGTTGACAAGCAGAAGAATGTTCAATTGTTTTGAATTGTTTTTGTTTTATATCATTTTCAACATAAAAAAATAAAAATGGTTTTATATAATTACAATAACATTTGCAAATGAAACCTTTAAAAAGAATATAATTTGATAGGTACAATATATGATATTTTCCCATTAGGAAAACGAAGTATTAGGAAAAAAAACCCAAATTATCATGAACATTATAAAGATCTGGAAAATGAAGGGATCCACTAAAAAAAATCAATTCAATGCTTGTAGTGAGTAGACATCTTTAAACAATTATTGTAGAATAGCCATTGGAAACAGAACATAGAACAGCAAAGGAACAAAAAAAAAACAGAGAACAAGAAAAGGGAAACAAACACGAATGATATGAAAACAAAATGGAAAAGCAATGAAGAAAGATGATATAAGAGCAGAACCTCAGTGCTGAAAAAAAGAAAGAAAATCAGTTGAGTAGGCCTAAAATGGTAAATTTAATCAAAATTGATGAACCATTAAACACCACATCATCGGTGAAATATCTTTTGGTCTTTTACCACTTGGTCAATTTCTCAGTTCGTCTAATTTACATGATCTAAACCCACTTTTTCTACAACCAGTTCGTCTATTACCAATTTCGTCCTATTTGCTCTTGAATATGGCTAATGACAAGTTTGGCAAAACCATTTAGTCTGATTCCCAGTTGGTCGAACAAAAATGGTCTAATTTCCATTTCGTCCAATTTCCAGATAATCTAACATTCACTTCGTCTACGTGCCACTTGCTTTATTATTTATTTGGGCTACACCCAATTTGGCTAATCATATGGACACGACTACCTATACCCTTATTCTAAATGTCACTTGGTGCAATAACCAGCTAGGCTACTTATCATTTAAAGTATAATTGGCATTATGGTCTCGTGACCGTTTGGTCTAAGCACTCTTGGTCTAATGTCCATTTAGTGTAATATGAATTATTCATTGTGAGTTAATTGATATGATTGATCCTTCAAAGATTCGTGTACTAAAAGCTGTAGACTCTAGAACTTGTAATGACCAGGTTGCATAAGAGGTACCCGCTGTCTTGGTTAATGAAGGAAGACATTTATGAACCGTCTTACAAGGCTGCCATCATTATCAAGCTTATTTCGCTCACGATGGCGGTCTCCTGCATTCCTCTAAATTATCATTTTGTTGAATGAGTATAAGACTCTATTGATATTTACTTATTGCTTGTATTTCAATATTGTATCGTTGTTTCGCTAAATATTAAATTTGTATATGTTACGTTATAATACTCATATCATACTAATACTGATGCAAATGCAAAAAAAGTTACATCAGAATGACCGGGTTATGAAGAAAAGAACGAAAACTCTCATTGTTTTATTTCAATATGATAATGCGATGCATTGAGAGGGGTAACGCAAACATGGTAAAGGTTGTTATTTCTTTCTATGCTAGTCACCAACGAGGAGACACCATCAATTAAAATGGACGATACTTGAACTTGAAGAAGGGCTTTCCCTAAAAATTTATGCAGTGTTTTGTTTTACTAGAGTGTTGATAAAACCCGTTACACAGATATTTTGTGAGCAATCATTCTCCATTGTCTACTTCTTCTTTTCAACTTCTTCTTCCTTTTTTCTCCTTCTTCTTCTTCTTCAACCTTTCATCTTATAAAGTTAGGGCATCCTTTTTTTTAATCTTCACCGTTCTCGTTTCCTCTAAATTATTTAGTCGCTTGTTCTTCATCTGAAATTCACGGCTTATTATATGTATATAATAAGCCGTATACGTAATGAATAAGGCCCGTTCTAAGTATTACACTGATTGTATCACTGATAATAGCTCGAACCAAAAGAAACTCTTTGGCATAACAAAGTCCTTACTGAACATGACAAAGAGTGATCTTGTCATACCTCCTAGTGTTGACAACTATGATTTTGTTAATGGACTAGGAGACTTTTTTGAACAAAAAGTAGTAAAAATTCACTGTGATATTGAATCATTGTTACATGAAGAGCAGATTGGTGTTGATGGTTTGCAGAGATGCTTTTCTGCTTCTAACCAGCACGTACTCTCGAGCTTCAAGTTACTATCACTAAGTGATGTTAGGAAAATTGTTATGAACCTCAGCAAAAAATCATGTTCCCTCGATCCAATGCCAACAAGATTGGTTGTTGAGTGTCTAGATACCTTACTACCTGTGCTTACGAAAATCATAAATCTCTCATTATATGATGCCAAGTGTTATTCGGGTTGGAAGCTAGCGTTAGTTAGGCCTGTGCCAAAGAAACCTAATTCAGAAGTAAACTTCAATAACTTTAGGCCAATAAGTAACCTTCAATATGTGTCGAAATTGGTTGAAGGGGCAGTCACTGCTCAAATTCAGGAACATCTCGATCGTAACAACCTTTCCCCTTAACACAGTCAGCTTACAGGAAGTTTCACAGTACAGAAACAGCCCTACTAAAAGTCAAGAACGATTTACTAATGGCTATGAACCAACAGAAAGTTACCTTTTTAGTACTCTTAGACCTTAGTGCTGCGTTCGACACTATTGACCATAGTATACTTGCTGAAATATTGGAAACTGATTTTGGGATAACAGACTCTGCTTTGTCTTGGTTGCAGTCTTACCTTTCCGATAGGCAGCAACAAATATCAATTGGTGATATTACCTCAAAGAAATTTGACGTTAGATGGGGCATTCCCCAAGGGTCCAGGCTCGGACCTCTCCTTTTTTCCCTCTATTCTAGTAGGCTTTTTTCGGTTATCAAAGCATACTCTGAAAAAATATCTTGTCACTGTTATGCAGATGACACTCAATTATACATTTCCTTCAGCCCAGTCAGGGAACAAGAACAGTCCTGTGTTTTGGCCCTTGAACACTGTCTACAGGAACTTCGTAGATGGATGTTGAGCAGTAAGTTGAAACTCAATGATAGCAAAACTGAGTTTCTTATTATTGGAACACCTAGACAAGTGTCTAAATTAAATATAGATTGCATAACAGTTGGAAATACTGTAGTTAAGCAGACCATGGTTGCAAAAAACCTTGGTGTCTGGTTTGACTCGCAGCTAAACATGGAAACCCACATATCCAAAACATGCAAAACTGCCTTTTATCATCTCTACAACTTACGTCATATCCGAAAATATTTAAGCAGCACATGTATTAATACACTGGTCCATGCATTTGTAACAAGCAAGTTGGATTATTGTAATGGACTACTTTTTGGCTTACCAGATTCTCAGATAAACAAATTACAGCGTGTTCAAAATGCATGTGCCAGACTCATTTGTAATTCCCCCAAATTTTCCCATGTAAGGCCCCTACTCAACGATCTACATTGGCTTCCAGTACGTCAGCGAATCAAATTCAAAATAATGCTCCTAACATATAAGATACTACATGACATGGCCCCCACCTATCTCAGTGAACTCCTTAAATTAAAATCACCCACCCAGTCTTACAGGCTTCGTAGTTCTCATGACACAATGCTCCTCAGTCTCCCACCATGTAAAACAAAGATCACACTAGGTGACCGTGCCTTTATCAGTGCTGCACCCAAACTCTGGAATAGTCTCCCTTCCTCAATAAGAAATGCATCCTCTGTCAACTTATTTAAAACCAAACTGAAATCCCACCTCTTTCAAGATAGTTTTTAAAAAAGAAGTCACTTTTTCATGTTTTTGGTTATGTATTTTGTAGAAATGATTAATCTTTACTTATTTTCTTCGATTAATTTAGCGAACTTAATTTTACTTTTAAAATTTTTGCGTATCCTGTTAATAATTGTTTTTCTGTTTATCTGCTATGTATTGTAATGCGCAGTTGAGTATATCCAAATAGAAATTGCGCAATATAAATTTACAATTATTATTATTAAATTTACAATAAGCATAAAATTCTCTGTTGCTGAGGAAGAGTGGCACATGTTGTAAATTACTTTCCAGATACACAGGAACCCTCGTGCTTGCTGATGACGTAGTACTCCTCGCCAACTGCCCTAGAGATCTACAGCGTATGCTTGATATTGTCTTGGAGTACACCAAACAGTTGCACTACACTATCAATCCATCTAAACGTGCTGTTATGATTTTAGACCCAGGACGTAATTCTGCAGACTTCCAATGGCACTTTGGTTCAGACATCATTCCTGTTCAGGCCTGCCATTCTCACCTTGGTGTCTTGCGCTCCTCCAAAGAGCTGCTTGGTCTTCCAAGGACAACTGCACATGAGGCTATTCCTCTGCTTACAGACATGACAGAGATTGCCCTCCTATCTGGCTCAATTAATCTCCTACATCTGCGTCTTCTGGGAAAGGTTATTTCAATTTATCATGACAGAATGAAGCACAGGATATTTTCGAGTGTTGTCTGACAGGAGCCTACCATTCCTACCATTAAAGTCCTCAAGGTTCTTCTAGATAAGTACAATCCTCCAGCTCTACTGGATCTCCTGCAGCAAGGTTGCTCGTATCTGACATGGAAGAAGAGAGTAACAAATGCAGTGGAAAGTTAAAGGCCCTTGCATATCTCTTCTGTTTCATGATATTGACTTGGTGCTTCCCAATCATGTATTCCCGTCCGCCATTCACCTTGCACATCTCCGGGTAGCCATCAATATGAAAGCCCAGCTTCTTACCGGCACTTATCTCACCTAAAGTCGACTGTGCATGATCTCCAGACTAGTTTCCGACCCAAGTTGCCCTGCTTGCCATGGATCTGCGGAAACTGTCTTTCACTTTTAGTTAGTTAGTGAATGCATAGCCTTTACCCATCTTAGAAATTATCTTCCGAAGCATTTACCAGAGAATGCCATTAAAGTGCTCTCAAGCCTTTCAAAAAACAGACTCCTATCTTCATGTGGCACGACCAGACTTTTCCTCCTTGGTGTTATTGGCAATGTCTTGTTTCAGTTTCAGAAAAAGAAGAAGAAGATGGCTTATGGCTTAATGGCTTATAGATGGGGGTGTGGGCCATTCCCTAATAAGTTCATCGACTAAGAAAACGAAAAGAAAGAACAAAAAAAAAGGAAAGCGTAAAATATCTTTCCATTAATGTAATTAATATATATATATATATATATATATATCGAATTTTTTTACCTGACTGCTAAGAAAGCACGAATGCCTGTGAGCAAGCAACCAGGGGACCGACGGCTTAGGGTCCTCTCCGAGGGACCTGGTAATGAGGATAAATAGCTTACCAAAGGGCACTAGCGCTCCACTTGGGAATCGAACCCGGGTCACCGGAATCCGAAACCCCCGCTCTACCGACTGAGCTATCGCGTCTCCTTTATAATGAATATAATGCCAACATTATTTTATCACCACGTTATATTTTTATTCAAATAAAAAATAAACAAATTTGCTCGCTCGACTCGCTCACATTAGATGACAATAATTTTTTTCACAGACGCCATTTAGTGCCCCCTCATGCTCCTGGAGAAGGCCTATATAATAACTTCATTTCGTATTCTTTCTTTCTTTCTTTCTTTCTTTCATTATCTATCTTTGCAGATTGTATTGAAGATCGCTGTAAGAACGGCTGGTGTGAGGAGACAATGAAAGGCTACAAGTGTCACTGTTCTCACGGGTATAGAGGAAGTGACTGCTCTTCACGTAAGAAATGAATATGATTATCATTATAACGTGGTCCAAATATACTCTGTGTAAATGCATGATCAATTTTT
Organism: Lytechinus variegatus; assembly: GCF_018143015.1. Lineage (NCBI taxonomy): Eukaryota > Metazoa > Echinodermata > Echinoidea > Temnopleuroida > Toxopneustidae > Lytechinus > Lytechinus variegatus. The sequence goes on from NC_054750.1 coordinate 34,611,386, forward strand.
CCTTGGAATTTGTTTGATGGTACAGTAAATTTATTTTATAGTAAAAATATAAAAAAAAATCTTGATGAACTAAACCCTGGCTACGCTGTATCTACATATACCATCCTCTCAATTATATAATAGAAAGCACCTCGCAATGTATATGTCCTTGCTCTTCACAATTATAATAAATAAAACAAATCAAAACAAGTCTAGTTAATCAATTCAATTCAATTCTTTTATTTCATTTCCATTCAAAACATAATACAAAGTAATATAAAACAATACAAATCAAATACAATTTTACAGAAGGGCATTCTTACTTCGTAAAAAAAAAAACAGTATTATATACAGCATAAATGGAAATGAGGGGATCCACTAAAAAGCAAAGCTTGTAAAATTGTGGATCCCCTTGGAAAAGAAGAAATTATAGTCGACTTACTATATGCGTACATGCATGTATTACAGGAAAGCAAAAGAGAAAAAGAAATCATATTGACAATCATTTTGCCAATGAAGTGTTTATTGATAAAGATAATTTTTGATTGGCAAAAGCTAGATTGTATTTGTTTTGTTATCGATTAAGTCAATACGTGATACTATTATACAGTGCGTATCAAAAAATAGTTTACACTTAGAAAAATTCCTGTAAAATTATATATTTGTAATATCCTGAATATTTTTGCACATTTTAACATTGGTACAGATCCATTTAAGCAAATGACGATATAAGTTTCGAAAAATACTTCCGCTTGAGTGAGCACCACTTACTTGTGAAAAGTTAGTGAAAAATGATTTGCGCAGAACTTTGAAATAGTTATGCGAATAAAAGTAGGCCTTAATCATGAAGAACACGTGGAATTTAGCTAGTAAAATTGATTTGATGATATATTCTACCTTTTTAAACTTGTTTCCTCGCCAAAAACACTTCGAAGAGTGCATTGCGTCCCACCCCACTCCCCCACACGCCGAGGACATCGGAACGATATTTGCTTTACACTGAACTGTGATTTACATGAAATGGCTTAGGCTTCATTTTCAATTTTTTAATCATTGTCAAGCTTGGGAAAAGTGTGGAGCAACAAGCATTAAATGAAAAATGAAATTTAAACCCACTTTAAATGATACAAACTAAATAAAAAAAATGTTGCAGATGTCTGATATAAACTTTTGTCCAGATTCAGTTATGTCCTCACATCAAGCTGGCACAAAAATGTAAACTTGAAGGCTGTGCTTACTAAGTGTTGAAATTTCAATTTGGGTTGCAAAATTGTTACAAATTGCTTGAATGTATTCGTTTTATTTCAACTGACTAAAAGTACAAAGGAAATGTATGAGAAATGTGTCACAGGGTACATCGTGAAAACGAGCATTTCTGCGCAAACAGATTTCTGCGAGCTTTACAAAAATGGACAGTGCTCACTCAAGTGTAACATTCTGTCAAAACTTTTACTTTCATTAGATAGATGAGACCAAAACGCAAGATTATACGTGAAAAAAATACCCACATCTTGTTTTTTTTTTAATTCCCAGGATTTTTTCAAAGTGTAAACTTTTTTTGATACGCACTGTATATATACAATATATTAATCCGTGGTCTAAACATCTTATAGTTTCACTTATTGGCTGAACTTAACTGATAACCAACAAAACAAATCCAGAGAATGTTTATTAGCCTTAAATTTTCGTCTCGACGATACCCTTCGTCTTCTTCATGTCTTCCTCCTAAAGAAGACGAAGGATATCGTCGAAAAGTTGAGGCTCACAAGCATTTGATTAACAAAAGCATTAACTGGATATGTTATGTTTTATATGTATTATCCACATTATATATTCCTTTTCCCTTCCCACTACCTCACACCCCCTCCCACTCTCTTTCCATTAAACATGTAGAATTTTATCTAATGCTTTATGTTCAGATTCAACTTCTTCACTGGCAGACAGACCTGTGCCCCCGGCTGATTCAACTCCACATTGCCCGAAGATAACTACTTTTACTGGTAAGAATCTTTTCGCTAACTTTGGTTTGTGCATTTAATACAACCGTTTCTTTTTTGTATCCATGTATTGCTTCCCCCTGTCCAACAGGCTTACTAGTAGTGATTTGGCGGGGATATAGAGGAAGGGACGCAAAAGAACAAAGTTCAGGAATTTAAATTGCTATAAATGTATTACATTGCGTGCAAAATGTCATCATTTCATCGTTCTTTTTACATTATTTGTCAGAATTAACTTCCACCCAAGACGACACGACAACAACAACCGATTCTACACTCTCTACGACTGCCTCTAACTCTGGTAAGACAGCATTCCCCTCTCATGCTATTTCCTTCCCTCGATCCTGTGTTACTAATAAAATAACAAAAATAACATGATTTGGTATAATCATCAAATCCTTAAACTCAACGGCAAGTGATAATGTATATGTAATAACGATCATGTAGTTTATTTGATTTGAATCAATAGTGAAAAATCAGACAAGCATAATGCTAAAAATTTCATCAAAATCGGATGTAAAGTAAGAAAGTTATGACATTTTATAGTCATTTCACAAAATTTCATTTCACATTTCCCGAAATTTCATTGCACAAAAGAGTTATATGTACAATTTAGTCACATGCAAATGAGAGAATCGATGATGTCCCTGACTCACTATTTCTTTTGCTTTTTATTGTTTGAATTATACAATATTTCAATCTTTATAGATTTGACAGAAAGGACTAACTTGACTGAATCCTATAGTATTAAACAATGTTCATTCCACATGTTCAGGGAGGAATTAATCGTTGTTTCACTTGACAATGAGGAGAAAAATAGAATATTTCATAATACAAAAGAAATAGTGAGTGATGTCATCAATTCCCTCATTTGCATACTGACGGGGATGTGCATATAAATGTTTAGTGAAACTAAGCATGACTTAAAAATTTCATTACTTTCTTATTTAACATCCCATTTTCATGAAATTTTCAGTGTTATGCATGTTGGTATTTTCTCTTTTATTCAGATCAATTTTTGTTGGAGTGGACTTCATATTATGTTCCACACTGAAAACACACCATGGCTCACACTGCGGGACATTGTGTTCTTTGCAATAAGGTTACTCTACTCTTGCACAATTATTGCGTTGTTCTTTTCATATTATTTGATATTATATTGTCACTATTTGTCAGAATCAACTTCCACCCAGGACGACACGACAACAACTACTACTACTACACTCTCTACGACTGCCGCTGACTCTGGTAAGACAGCATTCCTCTCTCATTCTCTGTCGTGTGCACTCCTTCCCTTTTCCCTGATGAAATAATACACTGCAAAAACTCTGGTGTTGCTTTAACACCAGCCCGGAATCTATATATGTCCACACCAGAGAAGTGTCAAACAACACCAGTTTGGTTTTGGTCTAACACCAGATATGTGTTTATACAACACCAATTAGTATTAAAACAGCATCGGTTTGATTCCAAACTGGTGTTTCAATACTTCTCTGGTTTTGACATATATAGATTCCCGGCTGGTGTTAATTCAACACCGGAGTTTATGCAGTGTACGTAAAAATAATTGAATGGCCTTTGCTGGAAAGAACACAGTGTCATTGTGATCACACTGCAGTGTTTTCACATCGTCTATTTGAAAGTATACACGTTGTAAAATGCGCAAATTCAACATTGTAAACATATGATCACATATTTTCACACACACACTATATATATATATATATATATATATATATATATATATATATATATATATATATATATATATGCTTTGCGTCAATACCAGAGAAGTTATAAATGAGGTAGGTTCTTCGAAAGAACTACTTAATGATAAAGTATCTATGATGCAATATGGAAATATAGAAAATGTCATAGATACAAATGTCATTATCCTCTATAGAATAAATTCAGCGTGCAAAAAACAATGTAGATCAAACATCGGGTAATTTCCTCAACTGACAACCCATTATTTTAGTTACTTTATGCAAATGATATGAGTTAAGGTTTTTGGATTGAATTGTTTCTGCATTAATATCAGTTTCAGACGGAGAGATCACCACGGAAGGATCCACTAATCCACAATTTTCTCCTGCTCGTAAGTATAACTTATAGCGTCATGAATGTAAAGGGAATTAAGATGATTTTTGGTATACGGCTCGCGGTTCAATGCCAATTTGTTCAATGACCAAATCGGCTACTATAGTACTATCATTCTGTAGACCATCAGTTCTTCCATTAAGCACAGGGTCTAATTGCCAATTCGTTCACTCACAATTTCTTACCGGTTAGTCCAGTAGCCATTTAGTCCATATAGCAGTTGTGCTCATTGGACTAATATAAGTGTTACTTTGGCGAAATTAATGAAAGAAAATGAGTGCTAGACCAACTGACAAAAAATGTCCCTTGTGTGTGTTTATTTGAAAATTAATTTATTGTAAAACTTTCTACAGAGCAGCCTGATAAGTTACATGTATGCATACAAAAATGTGTCAAATTACAAAATATGTTCAACTGAAATGTTCATAAAAATCACTGGGCTTCCACTTGGCTCTTCATTGCTATCTCCATACATAATCCTTAATCTTATCATATTAGCTGATGTGTATTTGTATACATATGCATCGTCATTTTTCTCAAATTAAAGAACAAAAAAAAATGAAAAAGAAAGATGTGTTGATAAACCATTTTTATTAACATAATTGTGTTTGTACAGACTAAAACAAAAGAAGAAAAGATCGAATCAGCAAAGCTGTTTTTTAAACGATGTGCTGGTAATTAGAAAACCATTAATATGCTTATTAACTTTCTTGATTGCGATTTATCTTTTCAATTGTGGCATTTAGCTCCAGGATGGAAGTGCACATCTTCTAAATGTTACAGAATGTATGGTGAACAGCTACGAAACTGGTCAGATGCTAGGACATTCTGTTCTGAATTAGACCCGGTTAACACTCCGTATGGATACAGATCGCCATCTCTACTCTTTCTGAACACTAAAGAAGAGGCTCGTGAAATTCTGGCCCTTCAACTCGGCTTGGCTGCTTGGATGTGGATCAACTGTAACGACCAATCAACAGAGGGAGACTTCGTCTGTGACGTCGATGGTAATGGAACTCCATCAAGTTCATTCTGTAAGTATTAATCGACCTCTTGGTGATAATGATATAACAGGTATGTACACAATATATCGAAGACAGGCTAAACCTTAACCCTTAAAGTACCATTTAGATTTATCGTCGTAGCCGTGGTTAATCCATTATAATCGTGGCCGTATATGCAATAGATCGACGATCATATGTAGATTTGAAATCATATGTCGTTAAAGGACAAGTCCACTCCAACAAAAGGTTGATTTGAATATAAAAAAATCCAACTTGCATAACACTGAAAATTTCATCGAAATTGGATGTAGAACATGTAAAATAAGAAAGTTGTGACATGTCGAAATATTGCACATCCTGGTCGGTATTCAAATGTGGAAAGTCATGAAGTCATCCACTCCCTATTTCTGTTTTTATTTTATTCTATGAAATATGAAATATTCTAGTTTTCTCCTCATCGTCAAGTGAAACAACGATCAATTCCTCCTTGAACATGTGGAATTAGCATTTTCTAATACTATATGGTTCAGACAAGTTGGTCCTTATTGTCAAACTGAACAAAAATCAAATATTGTATAATTCAAACAATAAAAAGGATAAAACAGTGAGTAAAGGACATAATCGACTGTCTCATTTGCATATCACTGAATTGTGCATGTCACTGTTTTGTGTAAAAATAAGCGAAACTTCAAAATGTCATAACTTTATTATCTTACAATCGTTTTGATGAAATTTTAAGCATTATGCTAGTTTGATTTTCTTCTTATTATTCAAATCAACATTTAGATGGGTGTACTCGACCAATTATAATGCTAAAAATGGTAGCAAACTAGCACCTATCTATAATCTTAAAGCAAACCAAACGTAAAATATCGCAACTAGATTAAATTGCATGATATGCATATTTTATACATTTCACATGCTTTCTTTTCCGTGTACACTCTAAAACATATTGGGTAAAAGTGCTCCATGACTGGAAGGAATTGTGTTTCCAACCGACATTGGGCACTTTTTATTCATCCATTGTGATGAAAAAATTTTGCCCATTCTAAAATAATTGCGGTTTATTTTTTAACCTTACTGGACAATATGCTTCCCGAATTGGGTTCATCTTCGTCAATCTGGCTCACTCAACGCCTTTCCAAGAGACGTGCGGGTGAAACGTCCTTTCCTGTGATTGCTGCAAAACTATGGAATCATCTACCAGCTGCAGTGAAGATGGCCACCTCTGTTGAACAATTCAAGAAGGCCATTAAATCCCATCTATTCTGCTAAGTGGACAATTAATTGCAAGGACTAAACTGATCATTCGGAGGTGTAGAACAGTTGTTTTAGTGGCCAAAACAAATATGGAGTAGTGTATGTGCAGCGCTTTGTAACCGAAAGGAAAAGGCGCTATATCAAATGACTTTTGGATTGGATTGGATTGGGTAAAATACTGCCTCAAATTGTGGAGCGCTGTGGCCCAGTGGATAAGTCTTCTGACTTTGAAACAAAGGGTCGTATGTTCGAATCCCAGCCATGGCGTAATTTCCTTCAGCAAGAAATTTATCCACGTTGTGCTGCACTCGACCCAGGTGAGGTGAATGGGTACCCGGCATGATTAATTCCTTCAATGCATGAACGCTTAAAGGCAGTTCGAGCTAATGCCGGGCTAATAATAATAACAGAGCGCCTCGGAAAAGAATATTTCTAGATAGATGGCGCTATATAAATGCCTATTATTATTATTATTATTATTATTATTAAACACATAATTGCCCTCGTGGCGGTTAAAATTTTACCCAATATTTTTTTCCAGTGTACAGCATGTAATTCAAATATGGTTACTAAATAGTTATAGATATATATTTTTTTGCAGTAAATGTTATTACAAAGTTTTAAGAGTTTATAGGGATTTCATATCTAATTGGGAGAAAAATATCTTACATATTTTATTCATGTATTTTCAGTTTTGGCAGAGATACAAATTAATGAGTAAAACAATAAATCTATAAACAAAATAAATCCGAAAGTGCATATTATCATGATCAATATTTTGAATACATTAGGGGACTAATTATTGTTTTACGAATAAAAAAAATAAAGGGGGGGGGCAACGAAGCAGAAAAGAAACGCTGGTCAAGACACTGGCATTACTGGCATTATTCATTTTATTTCTGCATTCACATCATTTGATTCCAAGAGGGATCCACACTTTACAAGCGATGCTTTTTAGTGAACCCGTCCCCTTATTTCCTTTTATGCTCAATATTATACTGTTTTTTTTTTTGGGGGGGGGGGTTACGAAGTGAAAAAATTTGTCTGTAAAATTGTACTTGATTTGTATTACTTCACATTACTTTGTATTATGTTTTGAATGGAAATGGAATAAAGAATTTAATTGAATTAAAATATGATTATACAACATGACATACACAAAGGTATAACAAAACGAAAATACAATGGTAGTTTTATACATGTAAGCATTGGCGGCGGAAGCCACAAATTTTAGGAGGGGACAACCCAAAAAAATTTGATAAGCAAAAAAAAAAAAAAAATTTCAACCCAAAAATTTTAAGGGGGGACGGAGGAAAATAAATTGACAAGCAAAAAAAAAAAAAAAAAAAAAGGTCATCAACAACAAATTTAGGGGGGACCGTCCCCCCCTCCTCAAATTTAGGGGGGGACACGTCCCCCCTGTCCCCCCCCCCCCCCCCCGCTTCCGCCGCCTATGCATGTAAGCAGTGAAAATAAATAACAACAAAATCCATTATTCATTGAACAAAATGATAATTTAGAGGAATGCTGGAGAACACCACTGTGAGCGATTGGAACAATTCAGTCCCATTCTGTTTTTTAAATCTTATCTGAAACTGAAGCTATAAATATAAGTTTTTTTTACCAGGGTGGAAAAACGGAGAGCCTAGCAATTCAGGAGGACAAGAGGACTGTGTAGCAGTCAACCGCGGGTGGTCTGAACTTCTCGAATGGAACGACGTACCATGCTCACGGAATGGATACACAATGTGTCAGTTTATAGTCGGACAGCCAGAACAGTAAGGGCAACCTTGGCCCAGACAATATCATGAAGTTTAGCAAATGATGGCGGGTCTTATTTCTACGATTGATTACATTGATTATTGTGTATGATCAATCGTTGAAAACAAAACAGAAATGAAAGTTAAACCAGCAACAACAACAACAAACAGCCCAACAGCAGCGATCAATCGCTATGGTCTAATTGATGTTGATGATGTGACCAGGTCCATAGAGTCATTACATGGGATGATGATGTGACCAGGTCCATAGAGTCATTACATGGGATCGTTTCCTGGAGGTTCTCAACATTTTGGACATTATTGTAGTTCATAGTTAATGACCCATGCTTTAATCAGCCAAGCAATTGTAAAAACTGTATTAGTATAAATTTATCAAATTTTCTTAAGTAAATAATCAATTTGTATGTGCGTATGCGTGCGCCTGTAAATATGGCACCCGTCAGAATTCTCTCTTGTAAGTGGGAAATGTATATAATGTTAAAAAACGTTATATAAGCGATTATATTTATATATGAAAACTGTAAGAGTAGAGATTACGCTCACGTAAGTGGCAATGTTGTCTTTCAGAACTGCTTCAGTTTATGTCAATCTCATAAATGTTCGCTAACCTCAAATCTGGCCATGAAGTTCTATGATGATATTTTTAGAATAGTTCGTGAACTTTGTGTATATACCCTATGCTATCGAAAAAAAATTGTTAGTATTGCATAGATTGAGATTCAAAAGGCATACGCCATGCAAAGAAAAATGGATTATATTCTACATTCTAAAAAAAGATTTGCACAATATCAGGTTAAAACGATGTTTGTTGGATAATTTACGCTAGTTTTTACGCAATATTGTTTGAAAATTACCAATGAAACGTACATTTTGTTACAAAACAAGCACATTTCTTGAATATTGGGTAACTTTTTACTCATTGTTACGGAGAAGCTATTAAATGAGAAATGTTTCAGATTTATTCTACTAATCGAACATTTCTTATATTTTTGTTAATGTGTGTCCCGATCGAACGTTCTGAGTAATTTTTTCAACCGTGAACATATATATCTAATCAATAGATGCGAGCGCTGCAAAACACGGGCAATTTTTGATTGTTCGACCCAAAACTGGACATTCTAAACATTCTTTGTGATTATGAATAGGTTGGGTGTCTATCTACAATATTTAAGTTAGAGTGAAGCGCGAGCTCAAAAATTATAATACGCTGACCTAAAATTTAGACATTCTCAGCACTATCGGTATTCATTTACTGGATGGGTATCTAACCAATCATTTTATGAAAGCGCTAAGCGGGAGCTTATATTCTTTGATATTCCGACCCAAAACTTGACATTCTAAGTGCAATTCTTATTCATGAAAAGGATGGGTATCTATTCAAACCAGTGTTTGAGCGCAAAGCGCGAGCTGATAAATGATATTCCAACCTAAAATTTGGACTTTCTAAGCACTTTTGGTTATCATGAAAAGGATGAGTATCGAAAGAAACATTTCATGCGAGCGCGAAGTGCGAGCTGAAAATATTTAATATTTCGACCCAAAGTTAGACATTCTAACCATGAACAGGATCGTCACCTTACTAAACAATTGATCCGGGGTTGAACATCAATTTGGCGCCCCCACCATGTCGAACATTAATCCGGCGCCCCTATGTCGGACTTCAATTTGGTGCCTCTAGGTAAAACTTCAATTCGGCGCCACCCCCTTGGTTGAAAATTAATTTAATTCAATTCAAAAGTTTATTGATATAAGATCCTGACATTTAAGGATCATCATCAAAAACAAAGAAACATTAATTCCACTCACCAAGGGCGGACATCAATTCGGTACCCCCATATGATGAACATCAATCCGGCGCCCCTATGTCGAACATCAGTTCGGCGCCCCTATTTAGAACATCAATCCAGCGCCCTTATGCCTGACACCAATTCGCCGCCTCGAGGTAAAACTTCAATTCAGCGCCGCCCCCAAATTGACCATTAATTCGGCGCCCCTATGTCGGACATTAATTCCAACCCAGCCCCCCATGAGATAAACATCAATCCGGCGCCGCTATTCCAAACATCAATTCGGCGCCCCCATGTCGGACATTAATTCGGCTCCCCTAGGTCGAGCATCAAGTCAGCATCCCTATGTCGGACATTGATTTAACGCCCCAATGTCGAACATCAATTCGGCGTCCCTATGTCGGTCATTGATTTAACGCCCCTAAGTCGGATATCAATTCAACTTCCCCGCCCCCATAGGATGAACATCAATCCGGCTCCCCTAGGTCGAGCATCAATTCGGCGCCCACCTAGGTCGAACTTCAATTTTCGAAAATCAATTCGGCGTTCCCCTTTCCCTCTTTTTCCTTCACTTTTTCGTTTCACTTTTTCTCTTTCTCTCTGTCCTTATATTTTCTTCCTCTTTTTGGCGCCCCCTTTTCATCTACCTGGGGGTCGGGCCCCCAGAATACGCGCATGGTATATTACCAATTCCATGATTTAGGTTTCCTATCATGCTTGTGGCTTGTTATGACTTGGTAGATATTTTATTAAGTGTTTAAAGAAGCATAAGTGAAACAAATCAGGAATTGAAAACAGAAATTTTGTTTTGAAACATGTATTTATAAAAGAAATTAAAAAACGGATAGAAATGTACAACATTGCTAGTAAAAAGACCAAAAAAAAGAGATGAACTGCCCAAGAGCTTGTTACGATTCATGTAAGAAAACCTATGTAACGTAGATATGACTTTAATAATACTTATATTTTTCATGATTTATGATTGTGTAACCTTTGATTTGAATGTGACTTATTGTGTAACCACTGATTTTGATGTTAATAAATCCTCTAATAGAGGCAAAAAAAAAAATAAGTGAAACAGTTTGTCAAATGTTTGGCCTACATATTCCTGTAACGAACAGAGAGATAAAAAAAATCAAAATGGTCTAAGCAAAAATAAAGAAAGTCTGTATTCAAGTCAGTGAAGTAATAAAATGTGATCCATGTTGATGCATTTCCGTCAAACCATTTTTGTCTAACCTGCATAGCAGAGTGAGACTATAGACGCCGCTTTTCCGACACCAATTCTTAACCGAAGGTTAAGTTTTTGAAATGTCATCATAATTTAGAAAATATATGGACCTAGTTCATGAAACTTATACATAAGATTAGTTAAGAATTACTGAACATTCTGCCGGAGTTTCAAGTCACATGACTTAGGTCAAAACTTTGGCCATGGTAGGTGTATTTGTTGAAATAAAAAAAATAACTCTGTAAGTGTATTGGTCTAGTTAATAGAACTTGGACATAAGAGTAAACAAGTATCACTGAACATCCTGGGCGAGTTTCAGGTCACATGACCAAGGCCAAAGGTCAATGGACTTTGGCCATGTTGGGGTAAATGTTGAATAACCATGATAACTCTGAAAGTGTATGGATCTAGTTCATATTAAACTTGGACATAAGAGTAATCAAGTATCACTGGACATCTCATGAGAGTTTCAGGTCACATGACCTCAGTCAAAGGTCAGTGAACTTCGGCCATTTTGGAGGTGATTATTAGATTGCTGTCATAACTTTGAAAACTTATAGATATAGTTTTTAAAATGTGGATATATGGATAATCAAGTACCACTGACAAGTCTTAGGTCGCATGGTCAAGGTCAAATGTCATTTATTGTCAATGAACGTAGCATTTTATCATTATATGAATGGTGTTTTTTGAATAATCATTTTATAGTAGTTTTCAAAGTCAGCACTGCTGCTATATCGAATCGTGCGATGCAGGTGAGACAGCCAGAGGCGCTGTACTTGTTTTTTTATCTTTATTTCATTTTGATATTTTTATTTAAATCAACTGACAACCTCTCAGCTCTAGGAAGGTGGGGATTTCTTGGCTTTGAGCTATACACATCCTACGGGCAGACCCCCCCCCCCTCTTCCGACCTCTCGGAAGGTGACCGAGCTCTCGCAGCGGAAATCGGGTTATCTTAAAACACATCAGTCAAATTGACTAGACCTGGTAGTCAGCTGGGAGCAACTGATGTGGCAATCACTGATATTCACATTTCTGACGTATATTCTAGTCAGAAATAACTCTGTTCTAGTAAAATATGACTAGAAAATAGGTCAGTGTTTCAGAATGACATTTTTTTTCATATGTTTTCATCGACGGAAACAATAGGACCGTAAGCATAGGACAAACTTATGAGCAAAATGAGCAAAATAAGGAACAACTTTACCAAATTGTTTATGGCATTTGTGTCGAACCTAGGGCGCACCACCATAATAAGAATACATAAACTATTTTAAAGAAGCATTCTAATGTAATGAGAAGCACCCGCTCTATTTTGACAATTCTGGGGCTTGTTCCTTAAAATCTGCGTTTAATGAAACACAAATCAAAACTTGTGTTAAAAATACTAAAAACAATTCGTGTACATACGTTGAAGTGAAAATGTGTTATTGTGAATAGTCGATGATATTTGTTTGCGACTCATTGTAAAAAAAAGAGAATGTTTTTGTGTGTTTGTGAATATGTAGGGCCTATATATTAAAAATTATAGGGGAAAGTTTACCTCTATGAAATGAGAAAAAATATAGGTGAGGGATCTATGAAAATCCATTAGAGTAAACAAATTTATGACCTTTTTAAAGTTCTTGTTTTTATGCCTGCAGTTTGTAATACATGGACCTTTGAAGCGGGGTTGCTGGGGGTGCTAGCACCCATTTTTTTGGGGGGGATGCTGCATTATTCCCCAGATGATACACCCCACGTTTTCTGGAAGTTGTGTAAAAAATAAATAAAAAATGTTCATTTTCTGGTGAAACCTTGTTTTATTTCATTGCAATTTTTTCGGGACCAGTTTGACCTCCATTATGTAATGGATTTACATCACCACCCCAAGTAAAGAATAATTAAACTTTCCCAGTTCCCAGTAGAGATACATCATTTATTTCTATGAATATCACTTTAAAATTGATTATGATGAAAAAATGTTAACCGTATAAAAGGCAGTATGAAATTGTATGTATAATATGTCCATCCTAGAAATAAAATCACTCCCAATTATTTTAAAGATTATTAAGATTTTCTTTTTATATTGCAATATTGCACAAAATAAAGAGCAACTGCTATATAGTCTGTGATGTCACAAAATCAAATGTTTAGAATGTCACAATTACTTTATGTTGTTACGGATTTCCAGCAAATCTCCACCGACATATTTCTCTAATTTTCTGGTTTTATTAGACCCAGGTTATCATCGGGGAGAACTTCCTTTTAATTTAAACCTTGCTATCGGAATATGAAATTTTAACCAACGTTTAAATATGACCACATTTTAGACTAGGGTTCAAAGGAATCCAACCCAAATAAAAACTTGCTTTTAGAGGAAAAAGGAAAGTCAGACAAGTTTGATTGGTGAAATTTTAAATAATATCGGAAAAAAATGATAAAAAGTTATTGATTTTAAAAAAAGTTATGAATGTTGGTAATCACTACACTATGGAGATTTCAAATTGGCCAGAAATGTGTTTTCTACCATCTGCGATTGATTGTATTCAATAAATATCTAAAGTATTCTATGACTGATGTCTTGTCATTTCGTAGCATCACTGTGTTAGATACATAGGATGTATTATATTGGCAATGTATAGACCAATTTCACGGCCGGTTTATGTATTTGGCCCTCTATCGGCGACGCCATTGCTGCGGTGGGCAAGTGCGCTGACCGCGATTGGCTCTGTGTACAAATTCAATGGAAGATTACAGATAAGCTCTGATATTGTGTCATTAACTTCATCATAAAACAATAAAATAAAGCATGGACACCTGGGTAGACGATGTAAGACAATGGCCATATCTGACCGATGAAGGTATGATGAATTTTTGCACTTTGGCTACTTTTTCCCCTTAGTTTTGTCAGTAAAAGTGAGTTGATGACCAAGAATCGCTGTTGGTTTTCATCAGGGAGCTCACTTCTTGTTGCTAGTAAATTGTGCGGGAGAGTGAACGAGACATAGAGTGAGAGAGGATGAGAGAGAGGATGAGAGAGGGGAGAGAGTATGTGTGAATAAGAATTTTCTTTGGAGGAGGTTTGACAAACTTAACTGGCATGACTGGGGTAAAACTTTGTGCTGATTAAAAAATGTCTTATTGACCGTCCTCACGACATGTTGGCAAATTTGGGCGGAAAATACAAAAATCCTAAAATATCCAGTTTGACATTCTCTTTGGAAAAAAGGCAATTCAACAGATTGCTTTTTGTAACCACAGACCCATATCGGTCTGACTCCAAACCATAGAGTTAGAATACCCTTGAATATAACTCAAATTTAACAAGATGGAAAGGAAACATCAACAAACTGAAGAGATCTCGCTTTGATCGGTTAGCTAGGGTAGTATGACTGAGGCTTCAAGGTGAAGAGATTGGAATGACGACTTTTTAATGGACCCTAGACCCCATAACGATAATTATAAAGGTGTCTCCTTCTTCTCCTTCTTCATCCTCTGCTTGCTTGTTGTTCTTCTTCCCTTTCCTTCTCTTCTTTCTCTTCTTCTTTTCTTTCTCCATCCTCCTCTTCTACATTTTGCTTTTTCTTCTTTTCCTACTTCTCCTCCTCTTCCCCCTTCTTCTTCCTCGTCTACCTCTCCTTCTTTCCCCTCCTTTTCTTCTTGCTGTTTCTTCTTCTTCATCTTCATGTTCTATTCTGCCCGCCCATGACAAAAGGGAGTATGGGACAATTTTTTCAAAATTCACTTTTTCATCCCAAACTGTTGTAATAGTCATGTTACACAACCTGCACCATATTGCAACCCCCTTAATACCATAATTAATGAGTAATTAAGATATTAAAAAGGAAGTATCTTGGGTTTTCAGAGTTAAACCCATCACAGAAGGGAGTATGGGACAAGAGCGAGTTAACGGTGGCTTACAATCTCAGCTTATCCCCTGAACAAACAAGAGTAGGAAGCCTGAATGCACAGACACAATACCATGTCATCTTTACATACTTGTAATGAAGAGCTTAGCTGTCTTGTTTGCAAAGAAAAACCCATGACAGATGGAAGCAGAGCTTGAGTTCAATGCTACTTTATGCATTGCTTGATTATTTAGCTTTTTCCTGAACCATGACTTGTATGCAGTGCATATTAATTATAATAGGTTGATACAATTAATATATAATTCTAAAATCTCTATCATACTGGATTTTATGAAGACGGTTCTATGTGGTACTTGCACTATGCAGTACCAATCGACTTCATCATACGATTTGGAAATTGGCGTTTCTCGTTTCCATGGCAATTATTAAACTACCAACCCCCTATTTCTATATCAAGAGTTTTCAATAATTACACTATTGTAGTTCTCTGCCTGAAAAATAGTGAGAAATACAGCAGACCAAATACACGATATATACACGTGTCCATGAACATGGACTCAAAATACATATTTACATATTTATGATTGAGGGTAGCCAACAGTTACCATTGATATTTTAAAAACATCTTAATTTTGTTGTCTTTTGTTTTGGGGTTAAGATATATTGCTGTTTGAGCATTTCCCACAAAAAGGAGACCCATTTTGAATATTTGCTTCCTTTTGTCATGGTTAAAGAGTGGGAGTAACTTCAGGAAACCCAGTACAAAAGGAAGTATGGGACATTTTTTCGTAAAATATGCCGGGCAACCACAAAATTCATAAGTGCGCCAAATAGTACACCGGACTGACTACAAAACTGGTACAACAGCTTTGGATCAAATTCAAACACTTCTTGGGGCTGTTGAAAAAACACGTTTTGCTTCATAAAATGAAATCACTGTAATGTCCCATACTTCCTTCTGTCATGGTTGGGCAGTATTAATACCCCTTTCATACTACCCTCTTCATTTTTTACCGGCGAACTTATCCGCCTCGCATTCCTCACTTCCCCGGCAAAGAAAAAATGTACCCTTTCGCACTAACATTTCTTCCCAGCGACAGTCAACGGGCGATTGCAGAACAAACGAAAGAAAATTGTAAACATTACTTCTTACCTATTACAAAAGGTAACAAAACAATAATTACAACACATTTTGGAAGTATTACGAGGAAAACAAACAATATTACCATGTTTTTATATTTTAGCGCATTTTATACATGTAAATAATGCTTTATAATTAATAATGTTAGTAAAAAATATACTTATGTTCGAGGGTATACTTGGCCATAGCATTCAGATGAACTTGTAACTATCGCGCGCGGAATCTCGGTACCTCTGACGTCATTAAAGAGAATTTCTCCGGTTTGCTTTCATACTGGCCATTTTCGCTGGCGAACTTCGCCGGTGAAACAGTTCTCCACCTCTTGAGGTGGAAAGTTCGCCGGCGAACTTCACCGGTGAAGTTCTCCTGTGTACCTTTCATACTGGACACTTTTCCCTTCGCTGGCGAACTTTGCCGGTAAAAAGCGCAATATTAAGAGGTATCATTATTCTTCTTCTTCGCCAGCTGAGCAACCTCGGGAAAATCAAAGTCATTTCAAAAAGAGGGCAAATATTCAGTTTCTCTACTCTGAATCCATACTGCTAAATAGTTAAAGGGGGAGGAAAGCCTTGATATAATTATTGTGCTTGTGTGGAAAAAGAGAAAAAAATATCAAAGAAACTTTGAGAAGAATCGGAAAAATAATCGCAAAGTTATGAGCATTGGACTATTGCGATCAGTAATGCTATAGAGATCCTCCTTTTTGCAAATTCGACAAATATGTGTGATGTCACATGTTAACAACTTTCCCTTTGATGGACTTTAAAATACCCCCAAAATGTCTGTTTTTTTTTCTTTCTTATGGTGATACAAACTCTTTGTCCATAACCTATATTATTTGAAAATCTGTATTAAATGCCCTCCTATATAAAGAATTGGAGATTTACGGATAGATATAATAAAAGAGGCATTTTAAGTGAAATACATACAAAAGCAATGGGAAAGTTTTTTCACATGTGATATCATGCATCTTTGCTGCTTTGCCAATGATAGGATCTACATTACAATAATGATCTAAACTTCAAATGCTCATAACTTTCTTAAAATTCATTCTTTTTTCTCAAACTTCCGTTGACCTGTTTCTTTGATTTTCTGTTTTCACACAAGCTATCTTGTTCCAAATGTTTCACTTTCCGTTAACTATAAATATTTTTATGTTTTTTTTTGCAAACATAAATTTGCAATGACTTCAAAATACGTGAGGTTCAAAATAAATTAATTCTGAATAATGTAGGTCGAACAAGATGGCTTCCACTCATTGGTATAATTTCTGAAAGTTGATTCCCTCGTGTATATTTAGATCAATATATGATTAGCATAATAGACAATGTACCGATACACAAAGCTGCAAAGCTCTTTACAGGTATCAATTATTAATAATTGCAATATCATTTATCCAGTGTTAGACATACTTGAGTGTGAAAAGAAGCTGCGACTGAAATGACAGTTAATAGTGGTGTAATGGTAAAAACCCCCACTACACTACGACGCGCCAACGTAGCTAGGTCCCTTTTGATAAGAACTATTTCACCAATAATCTTTTTGACAAGGTTTTTATTGTTTTTACAGGTCCATTGATTCAACCCACTGAATCTACTCAAGCTTAATTTTACTTTGCCCTGTTACAACCGATAATGTCGCACCAACGCAAAATGTCGCAGCAACGCATAATGTCGCAATCTGCGACATTATGCCAAGAGCGTCCGACGCATAATGTCGCAGTCAACTCATAATGTCGTAGTTTTTCTAACGCATAATGTCACATGTCGCAACGCATAATGTCGCAGCAAATCCACAACGCATAATGTCACATGTCGCAACGCATAATGTCACAACAGTATTTTCTTGAGGACTCGAGCTACAGATAAGATATAAAACATGCTTTTACTTAGTATTTTGAGACACGAAAAAGAGAATGAAATTATTTTGAAATTAGGATTACTCTTTGTATGGATATTTGTCGCTTTATTGCCATTTCGTCTACTGCCTTTTCCCCACTATCGCAGGCATGGTCCGATACCATTTCGTCTACCATTAGTTAGTCAACTATCAACATAGTCCAATAGCCATTTCGTCTAATTACCATCTCGTCTAATAGCCAGTTGGTCTAATAGCCGTTGTGTTTATCATCATTTAGTCTAATATATATTTTTTTAAGTTGGTCCAATATCCATTTTGTCCAATATCATAACGTCTATTACCTTTTGGTCTAATAACCACTTGGTGTACTCTCATTTTCGTCCATGTTCCATTTGGTCTTACTTCAGTTAGCTCGCTATCACTTTGTCTAAACCCATTTCGGCTAACAATCATTTGGTATCATTGCCATGGGTCCAATCACCATTAGGTCCTATCACCGGTTCTAGGACAATTACCCCCCAGAAAATCACCTTCCGGACAACCACCCCTTGACATTTAGACTCCGAGGACAATTACCCTCCCCCCGGACAATTACCCCCTGAGGACAATTACCCCCTGAGGACAATTACCCCGAGGACAATTACCCCCAGACAATCACCCCCTGGATAATTATTTCACAGACAATTACCCCCCCAGCAAATGCCCCCGAAGACAATGATTCCCCAGACAGTTACCGCCAAACAATTACCCCCGCTAATCTCCCCCCCCCACCTTCTCTCTGGCATCGAATCAAGCGTGACCCCCAGGGGGGAAGGGGGCACTCGACCCAAAAAGTGGTAGGGGTGTGCCGCGGGCGAGACAAAAAACGGGGTCCTTGGAACGGATCGCTAGCGTGTCAGTGCTGATGCATCCCTGTGGAACGGACATCCGTGCATGATGTAGCTAGCCCCGGCGGCACGTCCGCCGGGTGCGCTCGCGCAGAGGTGATGGTCGGACAGCGCTCTGCGGCTGCATTTCACCAAAATTGCAGCTCATTGTAGCAGATCAATGCGACCGGAACGGCGTAACGAAAAATATGACAAGCTTTGGAGCGGATTTCTTTCTTCTTTTTTCTCGATAAGAAGAAAATGTTTTGCCTTGGAGCGGCTTTCTTTGTTCTTTTTCTCAATAAGACAAAGATGCTATGCCTTGGAACGGAAATTTGAGTGTAAAAATGGGGGTCCCCTCCGCGGCACATTATTATATACTGAGTGCCCCCCCCCCCCGGGCGTGAATCATTATAATGGTCTGGGTCGGTGGCACAGGTTTTCAATATATTTTCTACTTTATCTTATGTTAATAACTTTCCCTCTTATATCGCTCTCTCTCCTTTTTTCTCTCTCCCTCTCTCTCATTTTTCTTATTTTTCATATTTTTTCTTCCTTTTCCGCCTTTTTTCTTTTTTTTTGTTTAGCAATGCCTTCTGCATCATGAAAAATGGGGGTGGGGGCTTGCGCTATATAGCTACGCACATGTACATCAGAAAATGTGTAAACTGGCCCACATACTAAGTTTTCATAGAACAATTGAACATTCATGAAAAGACACGATTAGACATAATAATCACAAATGCCTAATTTCTCTGATTCCAACTGATCTGATTTTTTCTTGATTCATTTGGGGTTTAATTTCAGGAAAAAATCAGATCTGATTTTTTCTTGATTCATTTGGGGTTTAATTTCAGGAAAAAATCAGGAAAATAGATAAAACATTAAAAAGACACCTTCACGGGTAGAAAGTCGGTAACGCAAACCATCAACACTACTATTGACAAGAAGAACCTATAAACCTGTTATTTTAAAACAATTCATCTAACAAGAAGCTAAGAATTATGAAACAATTGGTGCACATTCCAGATTAAGATGTGGCTTTAGTTTTAATACAGTAAGCAAAAAAAATATGCAAAGATAATATACACAAGAACGCCTTGTAAGTTTACAATTTAGGCCATAACTCTGTGCACTCCCATTGTCTAGGGGGTTATGGTCCCCGGGGCAGGGTAATTGTACTCTGGGGTAATTATCCGGGGGTAATTGTCATCGGGGGTAGTTGTTCAGGGGGTAATTGTCCGGGGGAAATTGCCCTAGGGGGTAGTTGTCCGGGGGGGGGGTAATTGTCCTCAGGGGGTAATCGTCCTCGGGGGTAGTTTTACAGGGGGTAGTTGTCCGGGAGTAATTGTCTAGGGGGTAATTGTCCAGGGGGTAATTGTCCAGGGTGTAATTGTCCTCAGGGGGTAATTGTTCTCGGGGGGTAATTGTCCTCGGGTGGGTAAACTTTTCAGGGATTAGTTGTCCGGAAGGGTGATTGTCCGTGGGGTATTTGTCCTAGAACCAATGATTGGACCTATTGGTGATTGGACCCGTGGCAACGATACCAAATGAGTGTTAGCCGAAATGGATTTAGACAAAGTGATAGCGAACCAACTGAAGTTAGACCAAATGGAACATGGACGAAAATGAGAGTACACCAAGTGGTTATTAGACCAATTGGCTATTAGACCAAAAGGTAATAGACGTTATGATATTGGACAAAATGGATATTGGACCAACATAAAAAAAAATATATATTAGACTAAATGATAATAAACACAACGGCTATTAGACCAACTGGCTATTAGACGAGATGGTAATTAGACGAAATGGCTATTGGACTATGTTGATAGTTGACTAACTAATGGTAGACGAAATGATATCAGACCATGCGATAGTGGGGAAAAGGCAGTAGACGAAATGGCAATAAAGCGACAAATATCCATACAAAGAGTAATCCTGATTTCAAAATAATTTCTTTCTCTTTTTCGTGTCTCAAAATACTAAGTCAAAGCATGTTTTATATCTTATCTGTAGCTCGAGTCCTGAAGAAAATACTGTTGTGACATTATGCATTGCGACATGTGACATTATGCGTTGACGATTTGCTGCGACATTATGCGTTGCGACGTGTGACATTATGCGTTAGAAAAAACTACGACATTATGCGTTGACTGCGACATTATGCGTCGGACGCTCTTGGCATAATGTCGCAGATTGCGACATTATGCGTTGCTGCGACATTATGCGTTGGTGCGACATTATCGGTTGTAACAAGCCCTTCCACGGCCAGAAATTAGGTCAGGAAATTCGACCAAAATGATGTTTCAATTACAATAGAACGCTGTTAAATTACTGTGTCTTGTCTCAGCAATTATTTGCAGTGTTTACTCTTTAAAGAGCAAATTTGTGTAAAATAAAGTAGAGTGGATCATATAGTGGGCGCGTTGTGGTCTAGTGGTTCTGACTCTCGCCTTTCAAACAGAATGTCGTGGGTTCGAATCCTAGCCATGGTGAGCTTTCCTTCAGCAAGAAATTTACCCACACTGTGCTGCACTCGACCCAGGTGAGGTAAATGGATACCGGCTGTGGTAATAGCTGAGGTAAAAAGAGCGTCTTGAGCACCTATCGAGGTGGATACCTGCGGTATACAAATCCTTTTTTTTTATAATTTGTATTATTTATAAAGTGAATGTGGAGTGAAAATATTAATACTTTGGATCAATGTTGGGGGAAAATTACTTTGGACCAATGTTGGTAGACAAAATTACTGTTACTTCAAAGGAGAGTAATAAAAATTTCTACTGTCGTTCCATCTAGGTTTTCAAAGAGTTTCACCATATTTGATGTTTTTATTTTGTTGTGAATACACTACATGTAGGTTGCCTTGACTACAAACAAACGTTAGGATGAAATGAGTTAATTCCGAATTGTGTGGCGCGTGAAGGCTTCTTTGCATTATTATAATTGCTGGAAATTGGTGTCGATACCGTCTCATCAAATATTTATACGCATGAAATAATATTAAGTGATTATGTGCCGATATCTACATACACCGACAATGAAACTTCTTTCCTACCATGTCATATTTTACCTTGTATTTCGTTCAAAGATCTCTATTACTGGGAAACAAAGCTCTTTGAAGGGAAGCTTCGAGCTGAGGGCATATATATCTCTCTAAATAGAGTAGTATTAACATAGCATAATGTTGAAAATTTGATCAAAATCGGATGATAAATAATAAAGTTATTGAATTTTAAAGATTTGCATTATTTCGGTGAAACAGTTCTAGGAATGTCTTCATAATACTAATGTACCAGTAGAAAACAACGAATTAGTTTCCGTTTTTAACAATATATTTCGAGCAAAATAATGAAATTCGCCATTACCCAACTAGACAAATTAACTTTTACCACTTGCCAAGGACTCGTACAACACAGAACACTTTCAATTCAATTCAAATTTATTTCCACAATTAAAAATATACATATATACAAATCATTGACATTGAGAGTTATATTACACGTGAAGGGGTCAAAGAAAGGATAACTGCTTGTATAAATTGGCCCCCAAAGTAAGAATTAATACGTGTAAAATAAACAATAACAATGATAATCATAACATACTTACAAATAAATCTAAGAGAAAGGGGGGGGGGTGAAAACAAATCATTTCAAAAAATGGAAAGCCGAGTTGAGAAGTGTTTTGAAGACATGCACATTTAAATTGATTTGAATATTTTGATAATTTAACAAAATTTGGTAATGAGTTCCAAAAGAGTGGTCCAAAATAAAAAAGCAGATCGTCTAGTTGAAGCTATGCGTAGCATAGGAGGGTGGTAACTGTTACAATTTCTAAGTTGATATGAGTGATCCAAATTATTCATTTCAAAATAATCTTCAAGAGACTTACATGAAGGTAACATATGGTTGTGGCATTGGTAAATGAATAAACAGGTCTGTAATGAAATGATATTCTTTCATATTCACTGTCCCAAAGTTTTTTAAGAATTCTCTTCCTTTTGATATAAGAAAGAGTTTAAGCTTGAATACATTTAAACTTAAAATAAGAAAATCTATTTTTACCTCATACTCCCAACAAATCTCCTCGAATATTTGATAATTACACATATCCCACCGATGACCCTTTCCCCCACTTTTTTTTATTTTAATCTCTTTTCGTTTTTATTGTTTTCCACTTTCCCCCTTAATTTTCTGTATTTTATTTGTTCTTCGTGGATTCCCTACCCGATTCATCCTGTTTAGTCATGTTATTTGTTTTAATCATCCATGACAATTCATTTATCATCACTAAAATCCAATACCTGCATACTCGCCTATAATCTCCTAGTTACCATGTTTACGTTTCCATGTTATTTGCGTTCTGTTAGAGAGATCAGCGTCACACAAGCCTCGCTTCTCAGCTTATCTCTATTTTTCATTTCCTTTCTTTTTTTATCATACATAAACAACAATGTCTATACTTTAATTACTTTCCGAATGTTTTGATTTATCAATGATATTTGTGAATTGTATATGATCTTATTGTTACTTCTAATTTGAAAGTGTATAGCTTGATTTATTTTTATATCGATTAATGTAAATTTTCTTGTATTAATATTTTGGTACTTTTTGATTTCTATGTTTAAAAAGGTAAATATATGAAATGAAATAAATGAATTAAATTCAAATGAATATTTATTAGATGGGCTGAGGGATTTATTGCCATTAGGTCTACTGCAATTTTGTCCACTTACACCATGGTATTATGCCATTTCGTCTACCATCAGTTAGTCCACTATCCACATCATCCATTTATTTTTGTCCAATAGCCAGTTGGTCTAATAACCATTTCGGCTATTATCATTTGGTCTAATTGCATTTTTTGGCCAATCGGTATAATAGGTACTATGCCCATTTTCATTATGCCTATTAACATTTTAGTTATAATTTTTCATAATGGAGACATAATCATTTACTCTTAAACAATGCGCCTTTGACAGTTTGTACAAGTCGCCTATCACCTTTTCGTCTTAAACAATGCGCCTTGGCGAGTTTGTACAAGTCGCCTATCACCTTTTCGTCTTAAACAATGCGCCTTGACGACTTTGTACAAGTAACCATCACGCCTTCTCGTATTAGACAAGGCGCCTTGGCGACTTTGTACAAGTCGCCATCACGCCTTCTCGTATTAGACAAGGCGCCTTGGCGACTTTGTACAAGTCGCCATCACGCCTTCTCGTATTAGACAAGGCGCCTTGGCGACTTTGTACAAGTCGCCATCACGCCTTCTCGTATTAGACAAGGCGCCTTGGCGACTTTGTACAAGTTGCCTATCACCTTTTCGTCTTAAACAAGGCGCCTTGGCGAGCCGCCTTCCGGGCTTTTTGGCTAGAACAAGGCGCCTTGGCGAGTTACACAAGCCACCTTGTAGGTGGCATTTTTAAGCTTCCGTAGTTGAGGGCAATAAGTTGATATCAAAATCCCCGAGTAGAAAAATATGTTTGTTTTCATCCCCTATTTTATAAAGAAACTGATCTAGTTCATCATGAAAGAGGTTTGTATTTGAATTAGGGGGTCTATAAACCAATCCAATGATAATGTTTTTGGAACTAGAGTTTTCGATCTCTATGAACAAGGATTCTGCATGAGATAATTTTGCATGAGAACGAACTGTGAATTTAAGATTTTGTGAAATAAATGGCAACACCACCACCTCGTCTTTGTTTACGGTCTGTCCTTATCAAATTATAATCAGGTACATTAAAAATATCTGGGGAATGTTCATATAGCTATTTTTCGGTTAAGCCGACTACGGAAAACGGAAAGTTGTTTTATGAGTGTATTAAAGAGGTTAACTAAATATTCCAAGTTCTTAACGTATGTTTGAAAATGGGATATATTATATGAAGTATTATTTAATTTGTTGTTAAATTCTTGGGGAGTGTAATATTTCCTATTTTGTGAATTCTCAATGATAATGGGGTAAAACTATGTGACTTAAACAGGAGGGGGGGGGTGACAAAGTAAAGTATCGGAGGTTTGGAGAGAGGTCAACTGCAAGTGTGCAAGTGGTGCAGGTGAGTGTGTACGTGCGTAGAGGTGTGTTCATGTTGAAAAGTGGTGTTCGTGTATCAGCAATTGAACATAATATACAAGTACAAAATGAATAAGACCCATTTTGGTCAATAATGTGTAGGCAGAAGAGCAAGCCCGACGACCCCCCCCCCCAAAAAAAAATACACTAAAACAATTTCAGAAGCAAAACTTAGAATTTATAACGGGGGAATTGAGACAAGACATAATAAAAAAAAAGTGAGCCTAAAATTGGCTATATAATGTATAGAACATTTGATTATTACAGAGGTTTCTACTGGTTAAAAAAAAATGACTGTTTTTTTAAGAACATGAGTTGGTATACTTTGAGAGATGAATATCAAGAAAAATGAAAAGAAAAAAAGCAAACATGACGTCAGATCCATTAGCCAGAAACGATTATTTTTCTTACATTTTAGAAAAGTAAAATACTTCTCAGACAGTCATAAAGCAAACAAGTAAAATTTGTTTAAGATTGCGGTCAGGCGCACCGGAACGTTTTCATTTTTTTTTTTTGGGGGGGGGCAAAATTCCAAAGGGGCAAAATATTTTTGACAGCGTGAGATACCGAAGCGATCGAGTGGGAGAGGGTGTGGGACCCTCCCCCCCCCCCTCCACGGTAAGGACTTTGTGTAAAAATGGAGTATAAAAGTTGCGTTTCTAAGAGCATTCAAAAATAAATTTCTTGAGAATTAAACAGTCTTGGAGTTCTTTTTGCTCCTTCTGTTTCCTCCCTTCTGACCCAGACTGGTGTTTCTTCATGATCAGGGTCGCAGTTCCATCAAATGACTAGCCTTATTGCAAACGAAATTGTTTCAAACCAATGTAATATAATAATAATAATAATAATAATAATACCAACATGCTATTTCATATAGCGCATATCACTGCCAAATGCGTCCCTATGCGCTTAATTTGATATTATTACCCTAGCTTTAGCCTCGCAGCCTTTTACAGCGCGATGGCATTTCAATGAATAAATTCATGCCAGTTACCCATTTACCGCACCTGGGTCGAGTGCAGCACAATGTGGATGAATTTCTTGCTGAAGGAAATTACGCCATGGCTGGGATTCGAACCCACGACCCTCTGTTTCAAAGTCCGAAGACTAATCCACTGGGTCACAACGCTCCACATATAGGCCATATATATAGGCCTTTTAAAGACATTAAGATGACAAACATGACCGTACGCAGCCAGGGGCCGTCGATCGAGAGGGCAAAATTAAGAAAATTCACCAAAAGTGTGCACGAAGTCCTTCAATTTTATTCTAGAAAATGCAAAAGCTCCCCCATCACAAACCCCTTCGCTGTTAAGTTTCTTCGAAAATTTAGGTATTGCAGCCCCACCCCCCCCCCCCATTTTTTTTTCTTTTTTTTGCATACGTTCATGAATAACAAAAGCTGGGATGAACCAGAGAACATAGTTGCCATCTCGATCTGATTAGTAACAGGTAATGGGAAGAAGTTTTGGATCTAAAGTACATAAGTGCTATATGAGTGCTATATAGTGTCATATGAACTGAAATAGTATCAGACAAACGCCTGGCAATCATGCCAATGAAAATGAATAGAGGAAAATACGGGGCTGTGAAAATATGTTAAGATTGTTTTTTATAGTATAGCAGTGCTGTAACGCTTATTTTTTCGTTTATATTCTTTATTTACATTTTTATTAATATCTCGGATAATATGAGTCGGGTCAAGGAGACACTTTCACAGATGATTTTATTTTTTTCATGTCTAAACATTATCTCTAAGTTGTTTTCGATTGGGATTCACCATTTTCACAAATTACGAATTATAATCCTCTACACATGATTATTCTGTGTGTAACTTTCTGATAACATGTCTATATTGAGTTGAAATGACCTTGGTATTTTCTTTAGGGCACTGACTTGTTATCATTGTATTAACTCAATTTATATTTAGTGAAAAATAAAATAATTGAAACAAGTTTTCATAATTTAAATCTGTGTCTTTATCAAACTATACTTATTATTTCAGGGATGACTTACTCAGGCAGCAAGTATATGAGATAATGACGATCTCGAGTTGTTATGGTTTTGGGGCTTGACAGCTATGACATAGATTCCATATGTTGCTCGACTCAGAGTAACTAGTGTTCACGCGCGTTTGTGATATCGGGTCCGGTCTGAGCGTTTCTGTTCGACCGCGCGTTTGTTAGCCGACACAGCCAGCATCATAGAGTTATAAATCTATGTACTCATGTACTCATTAAAAGGTTAAACGTTATCACACTGTAATAAGATGGAAAAGGGGCTTATGAAAAGTATGTTTCTCAGAGGAACATGTTCGTCAAAAGACGCGAATGTTAATATAATAATGTAATTGTCCCGTCAGCCTGAGGGGCGAAATTCTTTCATTGCAGAAAAGTGCCTTCATCGTTTACTTTTGTCCTTAAATAATTTATAATTTTTCTACTTTCAGGGGGGCACATTGGCGGGCAAAATCTCGTTTTGCCCCCCCCCCAGAATTATCGGGGGGGAAGTGCCCCCCTGCCCCCTCCCCCGCCGCCCTTGTCTACCCCCCTTACTTCTACCCAAACTCTCTCCCTCCCTCCCTCTCTATCTCCCCCTTCCGCGTTCAATTCAATTCAATTCATCTTTATTTCACAAGCCAATTAAAAAGGCTCTTTTTAAAAACAACATACATACAGTATAAACAGTTCAAAGAAAAAAATATAACAATGAAAAGTAGCTCATCGCAGGATATATAAATGTTCCATAAGGCATTGTGGTAAAATACAATACATGTTGACTAATTATTAAAATATAAGGACGTGTTCAGAAAATAAAGGCTTGTGAGGCACACCTAAAAAGGCCTAGAGGCCTGCTGGCAAGGTAGCCTGAATAGGAAAAATTAGCTATAAATAAAAGAAGAGAACACATAGTTGGAGCAGGAAGCTTAGAAAAAAAAGAAGAAAGGGGGTACAAAACAAGAGAAGAGATAAGAGAAGGGGGTAGATGTGGAAAGAAATAAGAAAAGAAAGAAAAGAGGAGAAGTGAAAAAAAATGAGCTCCAAAATAGGGAAGATGAGCAGGAGAGATTGGATAGAGATATGCAAGTATATAGAGTAGACATTCCTTTAGACCAGACAAACCCAGCACAAAAACAAAAATACCTTGATGTAATGTACATATGCTATTATTCGATGTGAGCTTGTAGAAAAGACTTGTAATATTTTTTGAAAGTATTTAATGAAGGTGAGTTCTTTAAGTAGGATGGCGTATTATTCCACAGCTTTGAACCATTCACTGTGATCGAATTTGAAGAAAGTACGTTTGATTTCATGAATGGGGTGCGGAGATGTTTGTTATGTCTTGTGTAGTAAGGATGAAGGGAGTCTGCAGTGGAGAACATGTTGTCAAAAATATGAGGTAAAATTTGCTTGTGGTATTTATACATGAATAAAGCCGTTTGGTATTTAACAATGTCTGGAAGTCGTAGGATATTCAATTGCTTATATAGAGGG
The DNA here is from genome assembly GCF_018143015.1 of Lytechinus variegatus. Taxonomy (NCBI): domain Eukaryota; kingdom Metazoa; phylum Echinodermata; class Echinoidea; order Temnopleuroida; family Toxopneustidae; genus Lytechinus; species Lytechinus variegatus. The sequence goes on from NC_054750.1 coordinate 34,639,818, forward strand.
GGTGTGTGAGCACGGAAATCTGCATGCGTGAGGATGCGAATGACCTTCTTTTGGAGGATCAGTGTACGGTTCAAAGCTGTGGGAGATGCTCTGCCCCATAATATGTTACCATAATTTAAGTATGGCAAAAACAAAGTATTATACAGTACATGAAGTGTTTTTAAAGGTAATACATGCGACAATTTATAGATTATACCACAATTTCTTGATAAGATTTGATTAAGACTGTCTATGTGACTTTTCCAATTTAAGTTTTGGTCAATAATCACACCAAGAAATTTAATACAATTGACTCTCTCAATAGTATTCGAATTAAGAGTTATATCATAATTTTTTATCAATTGTTGATGAAAGCCAAAATTCATGAATTTTGAGTTTGTTAGCTTGAAGCCATTCTAATAAATTGGCAAGATTATTGTTAATATCCTCTGTGAGTTTTGCAGAATCTTTGTTACTAAATATTAAGTTTGTGTCATCTGCATATAAAACAGTGTCACAATGTGTTAAGGAATTATTAATATCGTTCACGTATAAAAGAAAAAAACAATGGGCCAAGAATTGACCCTTGCGGAATTCCGCACTTAACAGATAACAGAGGGGAGGAATAAGTATCGACACAAGTGAATTGTCTCCGCCCTTTAAGATAACTTTCTATAAGATCCAGGGCGGTACCTCGAATACCATAGTAATACAATTTTTTCAACATGATATCAAAGTCTAGATTGTCGAATGCCTTGGAGAGATCAATAAAAATGCTTGTACAAAGTTCTTTTTTGTTCAAGGCATCCGACACCCTATTTATGAAATATAAAAGTGCATGTTCAATGGAATGATGTTTACGAAAACCGAATTGGCTTGGATGTAATAACTGGTTTTTTTTTCAATATAGAGTGATAATCTTTTATAAATAATTTTTCAAGTATTTTGGAAAAGAATGGCAGGATAGAAACAGGTCTGTAGTTATTTACTTCATGTTTATCACCCTTTTTGAAAATTGGAATAATTTTAGAGACTTTTAATTTATCTGGAAAAATACCTTTCTTTAAGCAGTGATTGAAAATATAACATAACAGATCGGCTATGGAAAAATTACATGCTTTATGAATTTTGACAATATACCATCAAAACCACTGGAATTGCTATTCTTCATGCTTTTTACATGTTGAATTATTTCACTGGGGCTAGTAGGGGAGAGGAATATTGAGTTGGGAAAATTTGTGTTCAAATAATCGTTAAAACATTTTTTTGGAATTGGAATATTTTTATTGAGTTCTGGACCAATATTCTGAAAGTGTACGTTGAATAAGTCGGAAATTTTTTGTTTATCCTGGGTTACATCACCATTACATTGAACATAACTAACATGTGAACCTGCATTTTTGTTGAGTGCATGGTTTATTATTTTCCAAGTCTTTGTTGTGTTACCACATGCAGTATTTAATGCATTATGATAATATTGGCGCTTACTGAGTCTAATAAGTGAGTTTAGTCTATTTCGGTATGATACATACTTCAACCGTTTCAGGGTGGTTGGCTTTTTCAAAAATTTGCGGTATAAATCATTCTTCTTATTAATTGATTTAATAATGCCCCTTGTAATCCACTGTTGTCGTGGACATTTACGATTTACAACATTCTGAAGGGGCAAAAGTTTATCATATAGCTCCTGAAAATTAGAAAGAAAAATATTGTATGCTTCATTTGGGTCTTCAATTCCAAAAATACCAGACCAGTCATGCATGCTCAAAATTGACGAAAAGTGGTTAAGGTTGTCGACTGATAAATTTTGTTTTTGAAAATTTGTTTTGGGTTGATTTTGTAGTTTAGATTCTGAAATATGAAATAAAGGAAAATGGTCAGATATATCGGAGTATAAAACGCCATTGTTTGATTTTTTATTACAGAGATTGACAAAAATATTGTTAAGACATGAAATTGAAGTAGCTGATACACGCGTTGGTTTCGTAATAAGCGGTCTGAATGAGAAAGACGCAAGTGTATCAGAAAAAGTTTGAGTGGATGCATGATGAGGTCTGAGTAAGTTGAAATTAAAATCACCCATGATATATATTAGTTCCAGTGCCATTTTTGTTTAATCTTTATTGTTACGACCGTTTGGATCTGCATCCACATATTTTTGCCATTTCATGACAATGTTATATACTGTAGTGATCGGTAAATGATATATTATTCCAATCTCTCTCTCTCTCGATCCTATCTATCTAATGCTTGTGTGTTTCTTTCTCTCATTCTTCCCCTGTCTTACTTCTTTTCCCTATCTCCCACTGTCTCTCTCTATCTTACTGTGTACCATATGAATGCTTTCATCGTTGTTTTAATTTATTTATAATGTATTTTAGATATTTAATGTTATAACCGCTATATTACTGTATCTTACAGCAATATGATAATGTATCATGATTGTAAAGTATAATGTACTCTGATTTATGTATCATGTAATAATGTAATTTAACCTGCCGGCCAACCTGATAGGTTGCCGGGCCTGTTTTTTTTTTTTTTTTTTGCTATGCTTGATCTTTAATAAAGACACGATGTACTACTTAAGGTGTTCTCTTTTTTCCTCCAAATTTTTCCGCAAAACATCAGAGTTTCACAGCAATTTGCTGTTTATATCTTTCACTTTGAAATCGAAAATCAGCTCTTGCTTATTTCTTTCTGGTGCCTTTTCTTTAGAATATTTTCGAATATACTCTCTAATCTTTATTCAATAAAGCACTAAAGCAATGAGTAATTAGAAAATACATTTCTGTATTGCTTTTTCCGACTAAGAATCTCATTTTTCATAGTAGAAACATTTTCTTTATCATAACACAAAATGTTATTGAATTTTCAGTATATGAAGGACCTCGCTTCACTTTTTTCCACTCAGGTAAGCAAGGTTCCAGAATGGTCTGGAGTTATAGACTGTAAAATGTCACATTCCAACACCAATGTTTCAACTTCTTTTGATATTATCCAATAATCTAGCCAACTTTGAATATGTGGTTTCTTCTGTCTGAAAGTAAACTGAACTGTTGTTTTCCTGGATATATTTTTTCCTCCAGATATCTATTAATTGAAATTTGTCCATGAACTCCAAAAATGTTGTATTAAATCTAGATTTTACCTGTATGGTTGACCCCATATTATCTAATTAGTCGTCTAATATCTTAAAATCACCACCTAGTATAATAACATGACTGAGAGGAAATATTTTATTCATAATTAATGATATTGATTTTTCAGGAAATCTACTTGCTCATTTGCTTTGTTCCTATAGTTGGAAAATAAACATTTACAATTATCATTCTAACTCCATCTAATTCACAGTGGAATATAATTTATCTACCATTGTTATCCCTTTCCATATTCATTTTCCTTTTCTTCTTCTTTTTCTTATTATTTATTACTTTTCCCCCATCTCTTCCTCCTGCCAATCAGAATTACCTATAACTATCCTAATTTATTCTGAATGATCTGGGTTGACCATTTATTAAGAAATGCGGTTCAGCTTGTTTGCCCCCCCCCCCCTGTTTCATATGAGTATTTTGTCAACTTTGTATAGGTATTCTTGTTTTCATTCCCTGCTTATTCTTCATATTCCGTTTTCCTTCTTCTACTGATTATTTCCTGCTTGTTTTGGTATTAATGTACAGTGTATATTGTTACATATTTCTCACCAGTTTTTAAATATTTATTTCATATGTAATTGTGTATTTAATTGTACTTCTTTGCATTGTCAATAATCAAACTGTCATGGTTGCAATGAATTAATAAATAAATAAATAAAAAATTAAAAAACCCAAATAAAAACTTATTTTAGAGGAAAAAGGAAAATCAGACAAGTTGATTGGTGAAATTTTAGATAATATCGGACAAACAATAAGAAAGTTATGAACATTGGTAATCACTACACCTATGAAGATTTCAAATTGGCCACAATTGTATTTTTCTACCATCTGCGATTGATTGTATTCAATAAATATCTAAAGTATTCTATGACTGACGTCTTGTCATTTCGTGGGAGCATTGTGATAGATACATAAAGATGTATTATATTGGCAATATATACATCTCTGTGGATATACGATTTCTAAAAATTCTAAAAAGTCGAGAGAATTTTTTAAATCTATATAATAGACCAGTTCGTAGTTACTTCATGGGCAATTTTGGTCAAATGACCTTTCATTTCTTTCATCATGATAGGCAGATTTCAAAGCAAGATATTACGTAAGCTTGCCTTACATAGCAGGATGAAGAAATTGAATAGACCAGGTGACTAGAATAGCACACCAATGAACACTTAATGAAGGTATTTGTTGCATTCCTACTTTGAATGCATATTTTAGCATGTTGCACAATGTACTTGACAAACTGTGAAATACCAGTCGTTCGTGGAAGCATTGTTGTTGTTTTTTGTGGATGTAAATGAAAACGACAATTCAAAAGAATATATGAATAATCAAGACATCAAAGTTGGTGCTTATCTCATTAGATTTTAAAGCACCATGTCACTTTAGTACAAATGACCTTCTTCTGATCATGCGTAGAATCTTTTGATCATGCGCAGAAAGGAACTACGAACTGGCTTATTAAAGGCGACCGCACACCTTCCGACTGATCTGCGACCCGATTTCAGAATCAAATATAGTAGAATTTGATGCTAATATTGAGATTTGGTTGGAATATCTTACTGTGCAATGTTCTAAATAATCATACGAATACCTATGATCAAATCGGTGACTATATATGCTATCATCCGTCTTAGAATAAAAGCGAATTTAACATCCAGTCGTAATGACGTCATAGCAGTCGTACGAGTGGTTACGATTTGAAACTAACTTGGCCTTAACTTCAAAATAGAGGCTTGCCGTCTTTCAAAATGGTTATAATATTATTCTTTCTATTAATTTTAACCTTAAATAAAATGATATGTTCCACTCACATCTTCAGAAAGTGAGCAAAATGCAATTAGTTCCCAAATCGGATCGCAAGCAGTCGTAAGGTGTGCGGTGGCCTTAAGACATTTAATTTTTTATAATAATAGTTAGAAAGTACTTATATTCAGAAAACAATATCCTATTTTGGCCCAGTTTGCTTTACTTTAGTTTCTCATTCCTTTTTCCTGTTTTTTGGTCGTAAAGCTTTTGAAATGGGTACAAGCCTATGTACTGATCCATGCATGGGGAGTCGAAAAAGGGAGAAGAAAAGGGAAAGAAAAGAATGGGGAAGAGATAAAGAGAGAAAGAGAAGGGAAAAAAATAGAGAAAGGGAGTGGGGGAAGAAAAGGAAGGAGAAAAAGAGGTTTGAAAAACTTAACTGGAGTAACATTTTGTGCTGATTAAAAATAAATGTTTTATTGACCGTCCTCGCCACATGTTGGCAAATGTTGGTCCAATAATCCGAAAACATCTAGTTTGACCATAGAGCTTTTAACAGCTCCATGGTTTGACCACTCTTTGGAAAAAGGGTAATTCAACAGATTGCTTTTGTAACCACAGACCCATATCGGCCTGACTCCGAACAGTAGAATACCATTGAATATAACTCAAATTTAACAAGATGGAAAGGAAACATCAACAAACTAAAGAGATCTCGCTTTGATCAGTTAGCTAGGGTAGTGTGACTATAAGGCTTCAATGTGAAGAAGAGATTGGATTGATGACTTTTCAATGGCCCCTAGAACCCCCATAAAAATAATTATAAATGTTTCTTCTTCTCCTCCTCCTTCTTCACCCTCTTGTTCTTCTTCTTGTTCTTCTTCTTTTTGTTCTTCTTCTTCTCCTCCTACTTCTCCTCCTCTTGCTTTTTCTTCTTCTTCTTCCTCGTCTACCTCTCCTTCTTCTGCATCTTTTTCTTTTCCTTCATCTTCTTCTTATTATTCTTCTTCGCCAGCTGATTAACCTCGGGAAAAATCTAAGTCATTTAAAAAAGAGAGCAAATATTCATTTTCTCTACTCTCAGTCCATATACTCCTAACTAATTAAAGGGGAATGAAACCCTTAGAATAAATGGGCTTGTGTGGAAATAGAAAAAAATAAGATCAACTAAACTCTTAAAAAATCGGACAAATAATGAGAGAATTTCGACAATTTGGATATTGCGATCACTTATGCTCTGGACATGATGGAGATCCTCCCATTGGCAATGCGTCAAATATGTGTGATGTCACAAGTAAACAACTTTTCCTTTGATGGACTATAAAATACCCCAATCTTTTTTGCCTTTGTTATGGTGATACAAACTCTTTATCCATGATGTATTCTTTAAAAATCTGTATTACATGCCCTCCTATAGAAAGAAATGAAGATTTACTGATAGATGTAATAAAACAGGCATTTTAAGTGAAATATATACAAAAGCAATGGGAAAGTTATTCAAACGTGATATCACACATCTTTGCCGCATTGCCAACAGAAGGATCTACATTACAATAATGCTCTAAACTTCAAATGCTCATATTTTTCTTTAATATTCATTCCTTTTTTTTCAAACTTTCGTTGATCTCATTCTTAGATTTTTCCGTCTTCACACAAGCTAACTTGTTCCAAAGGTTTCATTTTTCTTTAACTATTCAAATATTTTTAATAAAAGTTTGTTTTTGTAAACATAATGTTGCAATGACCTCAAAATGCGTGAGATTTAAAAAGAATTAATTCTGAATTATGTATGGCATGAAGGCTTCCACTCATTAGTATAATGGCTGAAAGTTGATTCCCCTCGTGTACAGTTAGATCCATAAATGATTAGCATAAGAGACAATGGACCGATACTCAAAGCTGCAAACCATTTTACAGGTATCAATTATTCATAATTGCAACATCATTTATCCAGTTTAGGTGCTTGAGAAAATGGCAGTTAGCAGTGGTGTAATGGTCCAAAAGATGAGGAGCACACACTTAACTATATGTGTGGTAAAGTTCAGTGGGGACACAGCGTGGTGTGTGTGGCAAAGTTTATATATCAAAAATCCCGATAAAGGGAGCAAAGCGAGCGAGTAAAAAAAAATGAATTTTTGCAAAGTGAATAACGAATTTTGTGCTATATAGATTCTCACACAATTCCTGAAAATAACATCATGATTCACCGTTTCTGTTTTGGGTTTTGTTCCTTCTCTCCCTCTTTAATTGGGGAAGCCTACAAAGAGTTGACATGAGTAGAGAGATAAAACAAAAAATCAAACAAGCTTTGAACTAGAAAAAAAAACATTAATGAAGTAAAATGATGAAGTTATCACTAATACTTTCGAATAATTTCACAAGTTACACTGGACGTAATATTCCCAACGTGTTGGGGTGGATTTATTATTAATTCTATCGTAACACGTGAAATGTAGTACTGGACTGGTAAATATTCATAACGCTGATTTATAGGTTTCATTTCATGAACACCATTTCACCAATAATATTATCGAATTTCCACAAAAGAAACGACCTTTGTCAATCAACTGGAAATTTAATAATAGTCTTTTAGATGATGAACAGTTTCGTGTAAAAATGTCTGAAAATATAGACAATTGGATAACCGAATCAGTTCAATTTGAAGACATACGTATGAGATGGGAATTTCTGAAATATAACATCCGTTTATTCTCTAGGAAATATAGTATGAATAGAGCTAAAATTTTAAGAGAGCAGAAAAGGGAGTTAGAAGTGAAATTAAAACATCTTCAGATTTTGGTGGATAAAGATGGTGAAAAATATGTTGACGAATATGAAAAGGCTAAGCTAGATTATGAAGTGCACATGGACCGTATAACTCATGGTATGATAGTCCGGTCCCGCGCAATCAGGGTAGAATATGGAGAAAAAAACAGCGAATTCTTTTTAAACTTTGAAAAGGCCAACAAGGCAAGATCAACAATAAACAGACTAAAAGTAGGGGATGAAATTTTAACCGATACTTTGAAAGTGAATACTCACATTAAGAATTTCTATGCAAACTTATATAAAACAGAAGACCCCAAATTGTTTAATAACTGTAAGTTTTTGGAGTCAAACTGTATACCCAAGTTATCGCCAAACCAGCGTGACTTATGCGAGAAAGAATTAACTCTTTCGGAATGTACTTCTTCTTTATTTGCCATGGCTAAGAACAAATCACCCGGTAACGACGGAATAACCGTCGAATTTTATTGTCATTTTTTAGCAAACTTGGACCGTTGGTCGTAGATACTCTTAATTACAGTTTTGAACGAGGAATGATGTCTAAGTCCGTATCCGGACATCTACCCCCTGGACATCTACCCCCCGGACATCCACCCCCCGGACATCCACCCCCCGGACATCCACCCCCGGACATCTACCCCCGGACATTTCCCCCCGGACATCTACCCCCGGACATCCACCCCCCAGACATCCACCCCCCAGACATCCACCTCCTTAGGACAAGTACCCTCTAGGACAAGTACCCTCTAGGACATCTACCCCCGGACATCCACCCCCCGGACATCCACCCCCGGACATCTACCCCCCGGACATCCACCCCCCAGACATCCACCCCCCAGACATCCACCTCCTTAGGACAAGTACCCTCTAGGACAAGTACCCTCTAGGACATCTACCCCCTGGACATCTACCCCCCAGACATCCACCCCCCGGACATCTACCCCCTGTCATTTTTTTGTCAAATTGCTCGTTCGTTATGATCGCTCACAGACGAGCAAAAATATATATCTTATCAATTCAAAATCAATTTAAAGATGAGGGGGTAGATGTCCGGGGGGGTAGATGTCCTAGAGGGTACTTGTCCTAGGGGGTACTTGTCCTAAGGGGGTGGATGTCCGGGGGGTAGATGTCCGGGGGTGGATGTCTGGGGGGTAGATGTCCGGGGGGTAGATGTCCGGGGGGTGGATGTCTGGGGGGTAGATGTCCGGGGGGTAGATGTCCGGGGGTGGATGTCCGGGGGGTGGATGTCCGGGGGTGGATGTCTGGGGGGTAGATGTCCGGGGGTAGATGTCCGGGGGTGGATGTCCGGGGGGTGGATGTCCGGGGGGTGGATGTCCGGGGGTGGATGTCCGGGGGTAGATGTCCGGGGTAGATGTCCGGGGGGTAGATGTCCAGGGGGTAAATGTCCTAGAATCGTCTACGTCACAGAGGCAAGGCATAATTACACTTATAGCAAAAAAGGGGAAGGATAAAATGTTTATTGAAAATTATAGGCCCATAACTCTCTTAAATGTTGATATCAAGATCGGCTCCAAAGCCTTAGCACAGAGACTGAAAAATATTTTACCATCTATCATTCATCCTGATCAAGTAGCTTTTGTTAAAAATAGATACATAGGTGAAGCCGTGAGAACAGTACTTGAGACAATGTTCTATACTAGGCTTAAGCGTTTGGGCGGTATTTTATTAAGCCTCGATTTTAAAAAAGCATTTGACTCATTGAACCACCAATTTTTGATAGAAGTTTTGAAATGTTTTAACTTTGGAAATAATTTTTGCAATTTTGTCAATGTTCTTTACAAAAATATTGAAAGCTGTGTGATGAACAATAACGTCTCAACTGGATATTTTACGGTAGGAAAAGGAATACGACAGGGGGATCCTTTATCTCCATATCTTTTTATATTAGCTATAGAAACGCTAGCCAAAAAACATACAAAAATGAAAACATTCAAGGAATAATTTTAAAAATACTCATGAAATTAAGTTGTCTCTGTATGCCGATGACATAACAGTTTATTTGTCAAACTTTGAGTCGTATCATCACCTCACGGAAGCTCTAAATGATTTTCAATTATGTTCATCACTCTCACTGAATTACGATAAGACGAAAGCAATGTTTATAGGACAATTCAGTTTGCAAAAGCCATCTATACCAATAGATATAAAGTTTTTTAACGTTTTGACAATTCTTGGAATTGACATCTCTTACTCTTTTGAGGATAGAATGGCGCAATTACAAAGAATTTTATCCAACATTAAATCACAACTAAATTTATGGAAAGCCAGGAATTTATCATTATACGGGAAAATCCAAATTGTAAAAACTTTTGCTACCTCTCAGCTGTTATATGCAGCCAGCATATTATCTATACCTTATTCATTTATTCATAAGGTGAACACATTACTGTATGAATTCATTTGGGGTGGTCCTGATAGAGTAAAACGTGAAGTTTTGGTTAAAGAATACGATGAAGGGGGGTTAAAGATGACTTGCCTCAAATCGATTATTCAAGCTCAGAAAATGAAATGAGTTTCGAGACTTTTCTCTTCAACTTCGAAGGGCTGGAAAGGTATATGTTTAGAATTGTTGTCACCTGTCGGTGGAGAATACATTTTTTATTGTAATTTTGATATGAAATATTTGAATATTGAAGTGTCAAATTGGTTGATGGACATTTTACAAACATGGTGTTTATTGGAAAGGAAAATAGATATTACCAATGAGTTTATATGGAACAATCAATATATCACATTTAAAAGAAAATCTATCTATAGACCAAACATAAAAGAAAAGGGATTCAACAAAATTACTGATATGTTAGATGAATTTGGACGCCCACTACGCTGGAGGGAAGCGAAGGAAAGGGGGTTAAAGTTTACTGAGTATTTTGAATTGTTAGATTGCTATAAAATAATGCCAGGGAAATGGAAAGTTTTCTTTTTACAACAAGACTACCATCATCTTGTAAAAGAACCTGAGGATTTCCCTTCTCTTTTCTGTGAATCTGCATTTAGACAAATTCAGAATATATCGACAAAGCAATTTTATCGCACTTTTTTAAACATTAATAACTCTGAAACCTCCAAGGTGTTTACTCACTTTAATCAACTTTACAACATCGATAGGCAACAGACTTCCAAATTGTTCACTCTTCCATTACGAATCACTATTGACACCAGACTTCGAATCACACACTATAAAATTTTAAATAACTTAATACCTACAAATGAATGGCTCACAAAAATAGGAAAGAAGACCAATGCATTATGTTCTTTTTGTAATGCGACACCCGAGACATTGGATCATTTGTTTTTGTATGCCCTAAAATAGCATCCTTTTGGAATGCGTTGCGTATGAGAGTGACTGACTTTAGTCCTAATTATTTCCTTTCACGAGAAACTGTTTTATTTGGATTACTAGAACCACTTACTCCATCTACCTTAGCATTTAATTTTCTAATTTTACTTGGTAAACAATTCATTTTGCGATGTAAATACCAAGAGACTCTCCCTAGTTTAAAACAATTTAATTATTATCTTTTATCTTATAAAGTTACCGAAGAAATTATTGCAAAAAAGAAAAACAAACTCAATAAACACAAGGTAAAATGGCAAAACATAAACAAGTATTTTTCCATTGCATAAATTGTAACCACTGTAGATTCATATTTTGTGTTATCCTTTTTTGTGACTTTGTTTTATCTTCTGTTCATGTTGTAGTGGTGCTTCCGGTCATGTTAATAAATGAAAATGTCATAATTTTTTTTTTTGGTTGCGCTATACCCCGGCGATGCCGCCAGGTCGACTCTGGACCGTTAGGTATGGCCGTACCCTCCTTTTTTCGGTTAATGGATCGTCCTGTCGGCAGCGCTGGGGTACAATTTTCTTGTAAATTAAGATTATGTTGTATGTACTTATACAATGTTCTTTTTTTATTGAAGTGCAACGATATGTTTTGTATATTTTGATTATTTTTTATGACGAATAAAAACTGCAAAGATAAAAAAAATATTTTTTACAAGGACTTAAGTTTGTTTTTACAGGCCCATTTGGCCCACTGAATCTACATGTACTCAAGTTTGATTTTACTTTGCTCTTTCACGGCAAGAAATCAGGTCAGGAAATTTGACCAAAATGATAATGTTAAATTACAATGGAAAGGTTTGAGATTACTGTGTCTTGTCTCAGCAATTCTTTGAAGAGTTTACTCTTTAAAGGAGTGAAAGCATTAATACTTTTGACCAATGTTGGGGAAAAATTACTGTTACTTCAAAGGAGAGTAATATAAATTTATATTGTCGTCCCATTTAACTATATTGGATGCTTTTCTTTTGTTGTGAATATACTAGGTTGCCTTGACTACAAACAAACGTTAGGATGAAATAAAGTTAATTTCGAATTCTGTGGTGCATGAAGGCTAATTTGAATTATCACTATTGCTGAAAACTGGTATTGCTTCCCTCTCATAGAAAATTTATACGCATTAAAAAATAAGTATAATTGATTATGTGCCGATGCCACATACACTGACAATAAAACATCCCCCCCCATGTCCAATTATAACTTGTATTTCGTCAAATCTAAAATTGAAAAACATAGCTCTTTAAAGGGATGCTCCAGGCTGAGGATATTGATATTTCACTAAATAGAGTAATATTCACAGAGTAAAATGCTGAAAATTAATTTCGATCAAAATCTAATAATAAATAACGAAGTTATTGTTAAAGATTTGAATTATTCCGGTGAAAAAAGGCATGTTCAAATTTTTCTTCGCGTGCAAGCCCGCCCCCGCCCCACTCAGTGTTGTTTAGGGTACGCCTATGTTCCCTCCCTTTGAAAGCACCCCCTATCTCATATCTGCCAAAATTTCTGACCCCCCCCCCTTTGGTTGGCTTTTCCTACCTTGGAGACCCCCTAAATCCGGAACACTGCTCAATGAGTCGATGTACCCCCCCCCCTATCTCGGGTGAGCTCTCATTCCGACCCCCTATATATATCTCAGGACAGACAACCCCTCCCCCTTCATCTCAGGTAAGCTGTCATTACAATACTGGTTCCATGATGTCACGTTGGAGGAGCTTTCAAAACTAGCAGGAATTTCAAAAAATTGATCCCGAAATTTGATTAAGTTTTCTATGACTATTCAAGATATTTTAAATAACCCCTGTTTTAAAATTATTAGGAGTCCAAAAATTAAGAAAATGAGAGAGAAAAACAAAACTTTTTCATTGTCCCGCGAAAAGTACCCCTCTACCGGACATTTTGGGAACACGCATGTTGTCCCTCCGACCCCGGAGTGGGGGGCAGGGGGGGGGGGTCGGGGTGCAAGTCTACAAAAAGTGTCGACAAAATTATTTTCAGCCTTGACGGTGTAGTCGACGTGTTCCTTAAAGGAGGAGGTTCACCCATGGCCGTTGGGCGCGGGGTGCTGCGTATGTTATTTTCCATAGGCAACACCCCTTGAAACTCTGCGAAGGAAATCGAAAGAAAATTACAAAGATTTTGTAATGAAACCCTTTCTTTTTTCGCTTGTCAAATTTGTCGAGACCAAATTACCTTCATTTTGTCGTGAAACCTATTTTGTTTGTTAGATTTACGTCAGCATCCTCTGTTAAAGATATAGAAGGAAAAACAAGGTTTAAAAACGTGGGGAGGGGATGGGGTCAATCTAACACTTAGAATTTCATCCAAAAAATTGATGTAAAGTAGTTCATGGCATTAGAAAATTTTGTTTGGTTTCTTGAAACGGTTATTTCTATATTATACCCTTTAACGCATCAGGACTGCTTTTTTTCTTATAAATCTACATTGGCAAGAAAATTTCTTCTGGGTCTCCAGAAATCCGGGTCCGCGCTTGTTACTTTGTTTTATCTTTTGTTATAAAAGTAATCACCAAGACGACTGGACCAAAGTTATTGAAAAATTTTATCTTTAAAATACGTATACATACATACATACATACATACATATACATACACCCACACACATGAGAGGCATACACAGTATAAGGAAAACTGTCGGGTTTGAAGGACAGAATGGGATAAATTTGCCAATAAATTCCACTCGGACAAAATGTTGGTGTCTGATTAAAATTGATGTTGGAGTTTGAGATGGTCACGTGATCACCTAGCTGATTGTCATTTCGATGGGAGATGCGCGATGGAACTGCTCACAGCAGAGGGAGCAGAAGATAATTAGAATACGTCTGTTAGGATAGAAGTCAGTTCCATCCAGACTTCAGTAAAGGTCGACAGTTGATTCGCAGAATAGACGCATGAAGGAGTGATAATTCGAGACGTTATCATCATATCTCATTCCAATATATAAATCAATTTATTGTTCACAGAATCGTTATATAGATGAAACTAGACTGTATTAGTACTGAGTCGATCTATACTTTATATTTTGAAATTATCGAGAAAAAGACACATTTTGGAATAAAATTGAAAAGTGGGACTATATCTCTTGGAAAAGATCCTGAATCGCCTTGTAACCTGTAAGAAGACTTTCATTTTACCTATAACGAGCGACGTGATCCAACAGCCTAGGAGAGACTTTTATTCGATGAATTGGTCACATTTGAGTTCGAATATATATAAATAAACATTGCCTCGACGGGCCGAGTGCCGATTCTATTTCTGAAGTAAAGGCAACATAACACGAATAATACCACCAATCATATTTTGCTTTTTTCGTCGAATCTTTACTTTTGAGTTTCCTCCAGCACCGATAGAAATGGTGAGTCTTTATTTTCTTTTGTTTCATTTATTCCAAACGATTATATTAGTACGTACATCTTACTATAAGATATAAACACTTAGCAAATTTATTTATTAGCTATATAATCAAGATTTTAATACAAGCAGGTTGGAATAGAGAATAGGTCGTTATAATTATATCCCAAGTTTCATGATCTATAAACTTTAAATTTATGATGACAATTCCACAAACACCCCCAACATGGTTAAAGTTTGTTGACCCGAAGTGACCTTTGACCTTGGTCATGTGACTTGAAACTTGGGCAGGATCTTCCATGATACACTATCACCCTTTAACCTTGGTTAATATTTCGACATTGATTCCCCAAAACAACAGATAAAACATTTATAATTGTTTTAAAGCGTTTTATTTTTCTCCAAAGAATGATACAATCTTCCATAAAATCAATTAAGCCTTACAGTCTGTTTTAAGTTATTGATGTCTTAAAAAACATTTGAACAAGACTCTGGAGATGACTACAGCTTTTTTTTAACTGACCATCTAACAGAAAATTTCTTATTTTCCCCCCAAAATACAAAATCATGGAAATTGAACCCTAAATCATGGAAATTGAACACTAAAGTGAGTGGACATTTTATAACTGTATCCCTCTTACATGGATATACATGCAGCAGTACTGGGGCATTTTGAGTCTTGTCAATCTACACAATGGAAGAAACTGACATAATCTATGAATTTTCAAACCTTAATTTGATTAATCCAGGGGCCTCGGAAGAAGGGGGGGGGGGCTTCAGTCCCCATTTTTTTCCAAAACCGTGTACAAGAAAGTAAAAATGACCATATGATTGGGATTTTTGCATGGTCAGCCCCCCTCCCCCACTTTGAAAACCATTCCGCCGCCCCTGTAATCATTATGCTTCATTTCATTAGAATCAATTGCGCCAATTTTAGTTAAATCTATGAAGAAAACCTTTGCACTGCCTATTAATTTTCATGGGGGAATTTCGATCAACACACATTAGAAAAAAAAATAATATGAAATGTATTTAATGTAATTTATCTGTTTTTTTCCATTTCTTATGTACATTTCTTAAATAGTTTTTCATAGTGTTTTTGAATAAAAAAAATATTGGCAATAATTTTACAATCATTAACAGAAAGTACAAATAAAGGTACAGATACGGATATTGGCGAGAATTTACAATTTGCTCTATACATGAATCACATTTTTAGCAATTCAGGGGTCTGAGAAGCACTTGCTGTGTAATATCATAACCGCATCCATAGTCTTGAACAGTATGGCGTAGCCCTGTCATGTTTACGGATTTATCATATAATTTTTTGAGGGGCAATTAAGGCCCCCTGGGATTGTTAGGATTATGGTTTGCTGGCTGATTTTATTCTCTTTAAGGTGCTTTTCTTCATCTTTACGTAGTGCAATGTTTCACCTGCTTTCGTGTGTACCTCAAGCATGTCAAGAGTATCCTTGTGCAACAGTTCCATTTCATTCAACATGTTCAACTATACGTGTATGTATTTGAGCTTATTTTGAATAGTGTTTCTGTCCCCTGGCCAAAACTGAGCGCAACACTCAGATATGCTTGTTAAAATGAGAACATTCTTTATATGGATTGATGTGCAAAACTGAACAGGGAGAAAAGGAACATGACAAAGCAATGGAGAAAGGGAGAATAAAGGGGGAAAGAGAAAGAGGAGAAAATGAGTGGTATTGAGAAAGAGTTTTGATTAATTAGAAAAAATAATATACCACTTCAGAAAAAACATTAATCTAAAATCACATCCATGCAAATTTACAACATGAGAGCCTACGCGGTGTTTTAAACATGTTTTTTTTTGTAAAAAACGGGTGTTTTAAAAATACGTTTTAAGACATGTTTTAAAACACACCGATTAACACTTGCCAACCCTAAACGGAGGGCCTGCTAAAACGGAGCCTTTAGAGTGCAGCTTCCTATTACAAATCATTCTTATAACAAATTTAAACCAAGAATGAAAAAAAAAATCAAACCAAAATTGCATTTACTTCAAGCGTTGTTACATGACATGCATGAACAAAGTAAAAAAAGTACAAGTGAAAACCCAACATACAAATTCAAACTGGTATCAAAATTTTAACGAAAGAAATATGTTTCATTTTGATATTGACATGAACATGGGCTAATGTGGTTTAATGAACCATTTTGGTAAAATTAATATCTTGTATTATTATGAATGTCTAGAATTTCCTGGAACGTTTCATAACTCGGCTCTTGGTTTGCCCATTGTTCCGTTAATAAATTTATGTTCAATCAATATACATATAGGATAAGAGATAGCATCACCCACTCACTGTTTCTTTTATGAAATATGAATTTTATTTTTCTCCTCATTGTCACGTGAAAAAAGGTATATTCCTCTCTCAACACGTGGGATTACCAATGTTTTAACAGTTTTTTGGTTCAGTTAGGTTGGTCATTATTGTCCGTATATAATGGAATGTTGTGTAGTTCAAACAATTAAAAGTAAAACAATTGGTGAGGGACGTCATCGTCTCTCTCATTTGCATATCACTGAGTTGTGCGTATAAATGTTTTGTGAAAGGATCAGCACAGCTTTAAAATGTTATTTCTTTTACATTATACGTTTGTTTGGTTTTTCTCGAATGATTAATTACCTTTTTTTGTTGGGGTGGACGTGACCCTTAAGACTATTTCTATTGATTTTAAGGTTTTTAAAAGTTTGCGAATATGTTAACTTTTTCAAAATAGCAGAAAACACATCCTTTGCAAGATCGAGTATACTTACGTTCTCTCATTCTATTTTTACGGATAAACATTAAGAATCAACATCGACGACAATAATATATTTTTTTCACTAAATATGTGACCGTGCGAATATACAAACGGGTCTAAGAGACTGGGAAATAAAAGAGATGAGAACAGAGAGAGAGAAACAGACAGAGACAGAGGAGGGGGAGAAGAAAGAGAGGGAAGGGGAAGAGGCGGGGAGGAATAAAAGCGAAAAGGAAAGAGGAAAAGGGGTGGAAAGAAGAAAAAAAGGATAGAGGAAGAGGGGGAAGGAAAGAAAGAAAAGAGGGATAGAATAAGAGGGGGAAAGAAGAGAAGAAACGAGAGAGAAGAGGAGGAGGAGAAGAGATAGAGGCAGGGGAAAGGAGAATAACATTTCCACGTAATGTTTTTTTGGGGGGTGAGGAGTGGAGAGATTCGATAACCTTACGTGTTACAAACACGGTTCATTACCATTTTAATTCTTTTGATTTTTTTTTCATACATATCGAAAAGGCCAACTTTCTTCAACGAGGTTTCATCCTTGTTTTGCTGACATGTACATGCATGGGTAAGTTGAAATCTGATAAAATATGATATGCCTTGATGCATGCAATGTTTTCAAATCAATTTAAAAGCCGAGGTCTTCCTTTTTGCATGCACAATTGCCACCGAAAAGCAGTATGAAGAGTTGATTTATGTTATGTTTGTGGTTTGATTTGAATTTATTTGCAGGAATGCCAACTCTCTTATCTACATCGTTTATATTTCTATATTTAGACGTTATTTCATGCTATGTTTTTTAAAATGTTTGCTTAGTTCATTCTCATTGATCAATGCTGTTGATGTATAGTGATCATATCTCTTTATTGCTTATCGAATAAAGAGTACCACGCGAAAGGGCTACAAGAAGATGGACTTCCAACTTTATAAATTATGAAAAAAAAAAATAATTGAAAGTAAAAAAATTATCAGTAAAAAGATAACAGCTTTCGTTTTATTCCCTGCGTACAAGGACACGTAAACCTTAATTCCATAAACAGAAAGTTACATTAATGGTAGGACATTCAAACATGGATACCCCTAGAAATACATTCAAGAAAAGTTATACCATTTTAAAGTTTGATGAGTGTTTTTGATTAATTCATACAATGTAATACAACAAAAAGTAAGACAATCCTAGAATCCCATAATGGACATAGCCACGATTTGCCACTTGTAAAGCACTTTCATTTTATCCTTCTCACCTCTGAAAGTTCACTTTGATAATATTTTTTAGGAAGAATATAGCCCATGTTTTGTCTACCAATAACAGAAGAACCACTCTTAACAAAACTAAAATTGTAGACAATATAATTGTCCAAACAGTGTTGCAAACTCAATACCATTTGTGACATGTTGTAACGTATCATCTAACATGTCTAACAGTCTAACAAATATTATTTGCGTCACTGTTTTTTATAATAATATCAGTGCCCATCGTTCTTCAATTATTATTATTCCTCAATTTCATTTCTTAGTTTTTACTTAATTCTATTGTTTCATACAAGTGTAGAGAGATATGATTAGTTATGCGTGTTATGTTAATCTTTATGCTGATTATAATTGTTATTATTATTAGCATTATAGGGAAAACCACTTAAATTACTGTTATCATAATTATTTAATAAACTACCATTATTATTATTGTTATATTAAGTAGTAGTATCATCATCATTATTATCACTTTCTTTATCATTGTCATTATCATTATTGCTACTGTTATTATTATTATTCATATTATTATTACTATTTTGGTCATCATTATCACTTTTTTATTAGTATGATTGATATCATTATCATCAGCAAGTTATGTGCTGTGTTAGGTGGGTGCCATTTTTCCTTTGCTGATAGCGTATAAAGTGGGAATGAAAAGGTCAAAATAAACCAATGTAAACGGATGTCAATGCATCAATGTGTAACTACCTAGTTTTTCAATAAAATCCACATAATCGATCGCAATGCAAATAACTTATTTATTAAAAATTCATAAAAGTAAAAAGAAATTTGCGTTCTCAATGATTAAGTTAAAATGATGTTCATTTATTTGATCCCATCCAGTTCTTGCGGATTATGTACATAACGACGTCTCCTGCCCTAAGAAGATCTCTTGTCCTTCAATTAAAGCACCAGGTTCTGATGATGTCATCCAACTGGTGCAGAAGAGGGTACCACGTGATCATCCTATGGCAATCCGTCCACAGATGAAAGGAATTGATCTGAATATTGTATGCTCCATACCAGGTACCACTAGCTCATGAATACATAGTTGTATATGCAGTCGTATGTGTGTGTGTGTGTATATATATATATTTTTTTTTCATAGATATATATATATGTACACACACACATCATCCCACTCAATCTCTCTCACACACAAACACACACACAACGATGTCCCAAGAAATTATTTGTACATTACATACCACAAATTAGTATATAAAACAAGTCATTATTTGGTTATTAATATAATGAATAATGTCCTAACGAAAGAGCGGCAATGCATGTCTATTGAAGCGTAGCGCACCATGCTTCATTGATTAAGAATTATATATTTTTTTGTTCTGAGTGATTTAGAGATGATAGGTTTTCATCTGATATCCAGATCTGAGTATTTCAATCATATTTCGCACTTCGCAAAAGATTTTTGGCGAACTGATACCTGACTACGGTTGCCTCAAGGTCCTTTGCAGAGATCTACAATTAATTTCTTGTCCATATTTCATTTGCTGTTGAAATTTGTTAAATAAAATGAACAAGTGGAATGCCTCTGGCCGTCTCACCTGCATCACGCGGTTCAATGTAGCAGCAGTGCTGACTTTGAATACTATTCTAACTCGCACAAGATGTTCAGTGATACATGGTTACTCTTATGTCCACTTTTTATGGACTAGACCAATAAACTTACAGAGATATGATGGTTATTCAACAAAAAACCCCAACATGGCCAAAGTTCATTGACCTTACATGACCTTTGACCTTGATCATGTGACCTGAAACTCGCACAGGATGTTCAGTGATACTTGATTACTCTTGTGTACAAGTTTCATGAATCAGATCCATAAACTTTCAAAGTTTTGATGGTAATTCAACTGATACACCCAATTCGGCCAAAGTTAATTGACCTTTGACCTTGGTCATGTGACCTGAAACACGCACAGGATGTTCAGTGATATTTGATAAACCTTATGTCCAAGTTTCATGAACTAGGTCCATATACTTTCTAAGTTATGATGTCATTTCAAAAACTTAACCTCAGGTTAAGATTTGATGTTGACGCCGCCGTCGGAAAAGCGGCGCCTATAGTCTCACTCTGCTTCGCAGGTGAGACAAAAACGAAGTTTTGCCTTTGTTTTGCACATAATTTCAAATTGTGATTAGTCATGCATAAAGGATGATATTGTCAGACCTTGGTGTGATAATTATAGCTTAGCATTATGATTATGACTTATTTCATTTTCCCTCTACAGATGAGCTATCACTTCATTTTCATTTTCTAGCATTTCAAAGAAGTTTCGAACATACATTTAGGTCTAATACCATTGACAGCAAGTTTACTCAACCAACTAATTGAGCATAATAATAATAATAATAATAATAGCAGTACACGTAGTAGCAGTGTGGTAGTAGTTGTACTAGTAGTAGTAGTAGTAGTAGTAGTAGTAGTAGTAGTAGTAGTAGTAGCAGTAGTAGTAGTAGTAGCAGTAGTAGTAGTAGCAGTAGCAGTAGAAGTAGAAGTAGTAGATGGGCTTTGTGATGCTATGGTTATCTAGCATAAGAAAAAGAAGATTTTTTAAAAACATTAACATTTTTATTGATTTCATCTATATTATTCCTTATAGTTGAAATTCAAGTGAAGTTAAGGTGTCCTCTATTACACGAAGAAGGAAATATGAGTGGTTACCCATAATGTGATATTTTTTCTTACTGTTTTCCTTCTTTTTTTCCATTTTATCTTGGTGGTGGCAGGGGGCGGTGGTTCGGTCTCTCTTACTACTATAGTTATGCCACCAGGGCCGTATGTTATAATAATATTAATGATAACAATAACATTCAGTTCTTTTATAGCGCATAACACATACCTGCGCATGTCCCTATATATGCATTTGGAAAGTAAGTAAAGAGTGTTGGGCACTGCATTCATTAATGTTAAACATTTACTCTTTTAGGGAAGTCTTAAACTTATCTAAATCATGTATATTTCTCATACAATTAGGAAGTGCATTCCACAAGACGTTATTACATTCAATCAACCAGAAACGTTTGATTTTAATAGAACCTCCCATATATTGTTAGTATACATTAATAGAACATTAACCTTTGATTATTCTTCCCACAGCTTGCTTGTCTAACCCTTGTCTACACGGAGGTACCTGTAATGAGACCAGTGATGGATATGAGTGTCACTGTCTCTTTAGCTTTACTGGCAAACGATGTCAAGGTAATAATAGCAACTAGTAGCATACAAATAATTTCATTCTTAAAATAATTTCATCCTACATTGGATTTGCCTGAAATATCAATATTTAAAGGAGAAAAATTTGATGTTCGTAGATACTGTAAGATTTGTTCTATAACACAAAGACACCCCACCCCACACACCATACTACTGGTGGGGCTTGGGAGTGATGTCCCTCCACGTTTCTCTCTCTCTTTTTCAGTGAAAAATCTTGGTTTATTTGTCAAGTTGAAAATCAATGCTGGCTGAAGAATACATTGTTCGTATTAAAAAAAACAAATTGTAATAAAAAAGATTAAAACCGAGTAGGCCTGCATGCCCGTGTCTCAGAATTAGATAGATTACATACCCCTCCCCCTCCACACACACATACTGTTACTATGCAGATTCAGCTAATAAAAAGACAAGTCCACCCCAACAACAAGATGTTTGAATAAAAAAGAAAAATCCAACTAGCATAACACTGAAAATTTCATCAAAATCGGATGTAAAATAAGAAAGTTATGACATTCTAAATTTTCGCTTAATTTCACAAAACGGTTATATGCACATCCTGGCTTGTATGCAAATGAGGAGGCTATGACATCATCCACTCACTATTTCTTTTGTATTCTATTATATGAAATACGAAATATTCTAATTTTCCCCTCATTGTCAAGTGATACAACGATTAATTCCTCCCTGATTATGTGGAATTAGCATTGTTTAATACTATATGATTCATTCAAGTTGGTCCTTATTGTCAAATCTATAAAAATGAAATATTGTATACTTGAAATAATAAAAAGCAAAAGAAACAGTGAGTGATGGACATCATCGACTGAGTCACCTAGTTGTGCACATCACTGTTTTTTGGAAAAATAAGCGAAACTTCAAAATGTCATAACTTTCTTATTTTACATCCGATCTTCATGAAATTTTCAGCCCTATGCCAGTTTGATTTTTCTCTTTTTATTCAAACTACGGGAAAGGAGTGGAAAGACACATTCAGAGCGTGAATGGAAAGAAGAAGGAAAAAATGTAGATTCGAGTTCATTATTTTCAGTGAATTTCATGAGATAAATTAATTAAGGTTGCAATAATTGGTTTCTTATTCTGAGTATTTGAATACTTTAATCAACCGAAAGTATGTATGTGCGCGTGCACACGTGTGTGTGTGGGCGGGGCAGGGGCGGGGTCATTAATGGTGGTGTATATGTGAGGTGAAATCTGGAGCAACACATGACTGATGACTACAATCTTAGAAACGGAAGAATTGTCTTCTTCAACATTGTCCGTTTTCATGCAATTATGTCACGTCCAGGCTAAAAAATATAAAAATCAATCTATCAGGACTACAATTTATCATCGATTTGGCAAGGTAATGTTTTAATATTGTTTCTTGTTCATAATTTAACAAAAACAACAGAATATAATGTACATTTACACAACAAGTAATGCTCAAGTTTATGTGTGTTAACATGTCACACAGGCACTTTGCAAGCCCAATAAGTTATGTAAAAAGTAATGAAATAGAGCAATTACATTTTATTGAAAATTAATCTTAAAGGGAATGAAACCTTTGGAACAAATAGGCTTGTGTAGAAACAGAAATATCAAAGAATAAGAATAAAGAAAGTTTGAGAAAAATCGGACAAATAGTGAGAAAGTTATGAGCATTTGAATATTGCAATCACTAATGCTAAGGAGATCCTCATATTGGCAATGCGACAAAGATGTGTGATGTCGCTGATGAACAACTTTCCCTTTGGTGGACTATAAAATACCCTCAAAATGTCTCTTTTTGCTTTTTCTTATGATGATGCAAACTCTTTATCCATGATTTATTCTTAAAAAGTATGTATTACATGCCCTCATGTAGAAAGAACAGTATGATTTATGGATAGATGTGATAAAAGAGGCAATTCAAGTGAAATACGTACTAAAGTAATGGGGAGAGTTGTTCACAAGTGACACCACACATCTTGGTTGCATTGCCAATTTGCTATCTCCATAGCATTAGTGATCGCAATATTCAAATGCTCACAACTTTCTCATTATTTGTCCGATTTTTCGCAACCTTTCGTTGATCTGTTTCTTTGATTTTTCTGTTTTCACACAAGCTATCTTGTTCCAACGGTTTCATTCTCCTTTAAACAATGTTTGTAATAAGTTGAAAGCACTAATTTTATTCTGTTACCAATGTAGTAACTGCAAACATGCTAGAATTGCAATGATAGACTGATTTTTTTACAGATACAGGCATAAGTTGGAAAGGACGTGTGGCAGGACGTGACACGTGTGAATGGATAAAAAATAGATCGCACAATGTAAATGCACGTAGACCTATTTCCTTTAGAGTGACATGACTGTACTGGCCTTATACATGTAAATCGTGCTAATTATGATAATAATAGATGGATCCATTGTTAAGCGTAATGATTTTTGCATATGGTTGATGAAGCATTCCCCCCCCCCCTAAAACCTCAGAGATTTGATAACACTCAAAATGTGAGCGGAAAATGTCACGTTCTGGCCCTAGTTTTTATTGGCCTAAAATTCATACTTAAGATGTTCCTGATTATAGAAATAGAATTCATATTCAAGGACAACTCATAATCTAAAAAAAAATAAAACTGATGCGTGGGCTAAACAGTGTTTATTTGGGAGCTTTAAACATTACATTCAAGACATGAATATGATTATCATTATAACATGGTCCAAATATACTCTGTGTAAATGCATGATCAATTTTTCCTTGGAATTTGTTTGATGGTACAGTAAATTTATTTTATAGTAAAAATATAAAAAAAATCTTGATGAACTAAACCCTGGCTACGTCGATTGCTTTATTCCCGCTATATCTACATATACCATCCTCTCAATTATACAGTGCGTCCCAGAATAAACGAAACCGAGATTTAGCGATCATTTATCATAACTTAATCATACATAAAATAGACAAATGACCTACCAATTTAAAGCTCAGAATCTCCTCTTTCATCTGATATTACTTAGATTATTTCTTATTCACGCATGAGTGAGCAAAAACAATTTGAAGAAAGGATACCAAAAACTCATTTGGCGGGGGGTATCTGGGTTTCAAAAAGAAAATCACATTTCTGAAAAGTTCAATATCCGCTCTTTAATTTGGTACCTAAATTACAGAAAATGGTCAAGAAATAAAAAAGTTCTGGTCATTTGAAATAAGGCTTGTATTTCCATAATTTCATGAGATAAACGTGTTTTCACCGGTTTCCCACAGAAGCTTTCGCATGGTGAACAAAAGATTTAATGCATGGCTGATCGTCAACAAAACAGAGTGTCGAGTGAGTTTGAAAGCCAGCCTGGAGAACCTCTTCATTTTATGAAATTATTGAAATTCAAGCCTTATTTCAAATGACCAGAACTTTGTTATTTCATGACCGTTTTCTGTAATTTAGGTATCAAATTAAAGAGGAGATATTGAACTTTTCAAAAATGTGGTTTTCTTTTTGAAACCCAGATACCCCCGAAAAATGAGTTTTTGATATCCTTTCTTCAAATTGTATTTGCTCACTCATGCGTGAATGAAAAATAATCTAAGTAATATCAGATGAAAGAGGAGATTCTAAGCTTTAAATTGGTAGGTCATTTGTCTATTTTATGTATGATTAAGTAATGATAAATGATCGCTAAATCTCGGTTTCGTTTTTTCTGGGACGCACTATATAATAGAAAGCACCTCGCAATGTATATGTCCTTGCTCTTCACAATTATAATAAATAAAACAAATCAAAACAAGTCTAGTTAATCAATTCAATTCAATTCTTTTATTTCATTTCCATTCAAAACATAATACAAAGTAATATAAAACAATACAAATCAAATACAATTTTACAGAAGGGCATTCTTACTTCGTAAAAAAAACAACAGTATTATATACAGCATAAATGAAAATGGAAATGAGGGGGATCCACTAAAAAGCAAAGCTTGTAAAATTGTGGATCCCCTTGGAAAAGAAGAAATTATAGTCGACTTACTATATGCGTACATGCATGTATTACAGGAAAGCAAAAGAGAAAAAGAAATCATATTGACAATCATTTTGCCAATGAAGTGTTTATTGATAAAGATAAGATTTGATTGGCAAAAGCTAGATTGTATTTGTTCTGTTATCGATCAAGTCAATACGTGATACTATTATACAGTGCGTATCAAAAAAAAGTTTACACTTAGAAAAAAATCCTGTAAAATTATATATTTGTAATATCCTGAAGATTTTTCCACATTTTAACATTGGTACAGATCCATTTAAGCAAATGACGATATAAGTTTCGAAAAATACTTCCGCTTGAGTGAGCACCACTTACTTGTGAAAAGTTAGTGAAAAATGATTTGCGCAGAACTTTGAAATAGTTATGCGAATAAAAGTATGCCTTAATCATGAAGAACACGTGGAATTTAGCTAGTAAAATTGATTTGATGATATATTCTACCTTTTTAAACTTGTTTCCTCGCCAAAAACACTTCGAAGAGTGCATTGCGTCCCACCCCACTCCCCCACACGCCGAGGACATCGGAACGATATTTGCTTTACACTGAACTGTGATTTACATGAAATGGCTTAGGCTTCATTTTCAATTTTTTAATCATTGTCAAGCTTGGGAAAAGTGTGGAGCAACAAGCATTAAATGAAAAATGAAATTTAAACCCACTTTAAATGATACAAACTAAATAAAAAAAAATGTTGCAGATGTCTGATATAAACTTTTGTCCAGATTCAGTTATGTCCTCACATCAAGCTGGCACACTCAAAAATGTAAACTTGAAGGCTGTGCTTACTAAGTGTTGAAATTTCAATTTGGGTTGCAAAATTGTTACAAATTGCTTGAATGTATTCGTTTTATTTCAACTGACTAAAAGTACAAAGGAAATGTATGAGAAATGTGTCACAGGGTATAGCGTGAAAACGAGCATTTCTGCGCAAACAGATTTCTGCGAGCTTTACAAAAATGGACAGTGCTCACTCAAGTGTAACATTCTGTCAAAACTTTTACTTTCATTAGATAGATGAGACCAAAACGCAAGATTATACGTGAAAAAAATACCCACATCTTGGTTTTTTTTTTAATTCCCAGGATTTTTTCAAAGTGTAAACTTTTTTTGATACGCACTGTATATATATAATATATTAATCCGTGGTCCAAACATCTTATAGTTTCACTTATTGGCTGAACTTAACTGATAACCAACAAAACAAATCCAGAGAATGTTTATTAGCCTTAAATTTTCATCTCGACGATACCCTTCGTCTTCTTCATGTCTTACTCCTAAAGAAGACAAAGGACATCGACGAAAAGTTGAGGCTCACAAGCATTTGATTAACAAAAGCATTAACTGGATATGTTATGTTTTATATGTATTATCCACATTATATATTCCTTTTCCCTTCCCACTACCTCACACCCCCTCCCACTCTCTTTCCATTAAACATGTAGAATTTTATCTAATGCTTTATGTTCAGATTCAACTTCTTCACTGGCAGACAGACCTGTGCCCCCGGCTGATTCAACTCCACATTGCCCGAAGATAACTACTTCAGTTACTGGTAAGAATCTTTTCGCTAACTTTGGTTTGTGCATTTAATACAACCGTTTCTTTTTTGTATCCATGTATTGCTTCCCCTTGTCCAACAGGCTTACTAGTAGTGATTTGGCGGGGATATAGAGGAAGGGACGCAAAAGAACAAAGTTCAGGAATTTAAATTGCTATAAATGTATTACATTGCGTGCAAAATGTCATCATTTCATCGTTCTTTTTACATTATTTGTCAGAATTAACTTCCACCCAAGACGACACGACAACAACAACCGATTCTACTACTACACTCTCTACGACTGCCGCTAACTCTGGTAAGACAGCATTCCCCTCTCATCCTCTCTCATGCTATTTCCTTCCCTTTACTAATAAAATAACAAAAATAACATGATTTGGTATAATCATCAAATCCTTAAACTCAACGGATTTCAAGTGATAATGTATATGTAATTACGATCATGTAGTTTATTTGATTTGAATCAATAGTGAAAAATCAGACAAGCATAATGCGAAAATTTCATCAAATACGGATGTAAAGTAAGAAAGTTATGACATTTTATACTCATTTCACAAAATTTCATTTCACATTTCCCCGAAATTTCATTGCACAAAAGAGTTATATGTACAATTTAGTCACATGCAAATGAGAGAATCGATGATGTTCCTGACTCACTATTTCTTTTGTTTTTTATTGTTTGAATTATACAATATTTCAATCTTTATAGATTTGACAGAAAGGACCAACTTGACTGAATCCTATAGTATTAAACAATGTTCATTCCACATGTTCAAGGAGGAATTAATCGTTGCTTCACTTGACAATGAGGAGAAAAATAGAATATTTCATAATACAAAAGAAATAGTGAGTGATGTCATCAATTCCCTCATTTGCATACTGACGGGGATGTGCATATAAATGTTTTGTGAAATTAAGAAAAAATTGACAATGTCATAACTTTCTTATTTTACATCCCATTTTGAAGAAATTTTCAGTGTTATGTATGTTGGTCTTTTCTCTTTTATTCAGATCAATTTTTGTTGGAGTGGACTTCATATTATGTTCAACACTGAAAACAGACCGTGGCTCACACTGCGGGACATTGTGTTCTTTGCAATAAGGTTACTTTACTCTTGCACAATTATTGCGTTGTTCTTTTCATACTCTTTGATATTATATTATCATTGTTTGTCAGAATCAACCTCTACCCAGGACGACACGACAACAACTACTACTACTACACTCTCTACGACTGCTGCTGAATCTGGTAAGACAGCATTCCTCTCTCATCCTCTCTCATGCAATCTCCTTACCTTTACTAATTAAAGAACAAAAATAACATGATTTGGTATAATCATCAAAACTCAACGGCAAGTGATAATATAATGTAATAACGATCATGTACTTTATTTGGTAACTTATGCGTGAAAATTTTGCAAAAGCTTTAGACCTTCATATCAAGAAATAACTTTTCGTGGAAAATAAGGGAATGACCCCTGCTGGAAAGAACACACCTTCACACAGTGCGATAAAAGTGTGAATATTTCACATAGTGGACTATGAAATGAAATTGTCAAATTTAAAGGTCAAGTCCACTTCGAGAAAATGTTGATCTGAATCAATAGTGAAAAATCAGACAAGCATAATGCTAAAAATTTCATCAAAATCGGATGTAAAGTAAAAAAGTTATGACATTTTATAGTCATTTCACAAAATTTCATTTTTTTACATTTCACGAGTAGCATTTCACATTTCACAAAATATTTATATGTACAATTCAGTCACATGCAAATGAGAGAATCGATGATGCCCTCACTCACTATTTTTTTTATTGTTTGAATTATACAATCTTCACATTTTTTACAGATTTGACATCAAGGTCCAACTTGAATGTACCAAACCATGTTATGGTAATGGTAATTTCACATGTTTAAGGAGAAAAAAATCGTTTCGCAGGACAATAAGGAGAAAATTAGAATATTTCATATTTCATATACAAAAGAAATAGTGAGTCATGTCATCAATTCCCTCATTTGCATACTGACGGGGATGTGCATATAAATGTTTAGTGAAATTAAGAAAAATTTAACAATGTCATAACTTTCTCGTTTTACATCCCATTTTGATGAAATTGTCAGTGTTATGTACTATGTTGGTCTTTTCTCTTTTATTCGGATCAATTTTTGTTGGAGTGGACTTCATATTACGTTCCACACTGAAAACAGACCGTGGCTCACACTGTGGGACATTGTGTTCTTTGCAATAAGGTTACACTACTCTTGCACAATTATTGCGTTGTTCTTTTCATACTATTTGATATTATATTATCATTATTTGTCAGAATCAACCTCTACCCAAGACGACACGACAACAACTACTACTACACTCTCTACCAATGCCGCTGACTCTGGTAAGACAGCATTCCCCTCTCATCCTCTCTCATGCTATTTCCTTCCCTTTACTAACAAAACAACAAAAATAACATGATTTGGTATAATCATCAAATCCTTAAACTCAACGGCAAGTGATAATGTATATGTAATTACGATCATGTAGTTTATTTGATTTGAATCAATAGTGAAAAATCAGACAAGCATAATGCGAAAATTTCATCAAATACGGATGTAAAGTAAGAAAGTTATGACATTTTATACTCATTTCACAAAATTTCATTTCACATTTCCCGAAATTTCATTGCACAAAAGAGTTATATGTACAATTTAGTCACATGCAAATGAGAGAATCGATGATGTTCCTGACTCACTATTTCTTTTGTTTTTTATTGTTTGAATTATACAGTATTTCAATCTTTATAGATTTGACAGAAAGGACCAACTTGACTGAATCCTATAGTATTAAACAATGTTCATTCCACATGTTCAAGGAGGAATTAATCGTTGTTTAACTTGACAATGAGGAGAAAAATAGAATATTTCATAATACAAAAGAAATAGTGAGTGATGTCATCAATTCCCTCATTTGCATACTGACGGGGATGTGCATATAAATGTTTTGTGAAATTAAGAAAAAATTGACAATGTCATAACTTTCTTATTTTACATCCCATTTTGATAAAGTTTTCAGTGTTATGCATGTTGGTATTTTCTCTTTTATTCAGATCTATTTTTGTTGGAGTGGACTTCATATTATGTTCCACACTGAAAACGGACCGTGGCTCACACTGCGGGACATTGTGTTCTTTGCAATAAGGTTACTTTACTCTTGCACAATTATTGCGTTGTTCTTTTCATACTCTTTGATATTATATTATCATTGTTTGTCAGAATCAACCTCTACCCAGGACGACACGACAACAACTACTACTACTTCTACACTCTCTACGACTGCCGCTGAATCTGGTAAGACAGCATTCCTCTCTCATCCTCTCTCATGCAATCTCCTTACCTTTACTAATTAAAGAACAAAAATAACATGATTTGGTATAATCATCAAAACTCAACGGCAAGTGATAATATAATGTAATAACGATCATGTACTTTATTTGGTAACTTATGCGTGAAAATTTTGCAAAAGCTTTAGACCTTCATATCAAGAAATAACTTTTCGTGGAAAATAAGGGAATGACCCCTGCTGGAAAGAACACACCTTTACACAGTGCGATAAAAGTGTGAATATCTCACATAGTGGACTATGAAATGAAATGGTCAAATTTAAAGGTCAAGTCCACTTCGAGAAAATGTTGATCTGAATCAATAGTGAAAAATCAGACAAGCATTATGCTAAAAATTTCATCAAAATCGGATGTAAAGTGTTCTTTGCAATAAGGTTACTCTACTCTTGCACAATTATTGCGTTGTTCTTTTCATATTATTTGATATTATATTATCATTGTTTGTCAGAATCAACTTCCACCCAGGACGACACGACAACAACTACTACTACAGTCTCTACCAATGCCGCTGACTCTGGTAAGACAGCATTCCTCTCTCATTCTCTGTCGTGTGCACCCCTTCCCTTTTCCCTAATGAAATAATACACTGCAAAAACTCTGGTGTTGCTTTAACACCAGCCCGGAATATATATATGTCCACACCAGTAAAGTGTTAAACAACACCAGTTTGGTTTTAGACTAACACCAGATATGTGTTTATACAACACCAATTAGTATTAAAACAGCATCGGTTTGATTCCAAACTGGTGTTGTTTCAATATTTCTCTGGTTTTGACATATATAGATTCCCGGCTGGTGTTAATTCAACACCGGAGTTTATGCAGTGTATGTAAAAATAATTACATATGATCACATATTTTCACACACTATATATATATATATATATATATCATACAAATAGTGTACAATCTATTGTACAATATACTGGATTATATGTACGACAAATATAAAATTATCCCGAGTGCAGGTTTATTTCACCGAGGCCGAAGGCCGAGGTGAAATAGGCTTGCACGAGGGATAATTTTATATTAGGAGTTCATATAGTCCAGTAATATTGTATGATAGAACGTTCACTATTTATTATAGTAAATAGATCCCTCAATCTAAGCCCCCCATCATGGATTTTACCATAGTCTAGATCTAGATGGCATACGTTCTTCTTACCTTATATTTGTGAAATTCCAATTGAACACGATGAACTCCTAATTACATGTAGCAACAAATGAACTCCAAACAGTCGATGAACTCCTAGGCCAGTTGAATGAACTCCAAACAATTAGGCTAACTCCAAACAATGAACTCCAAAATAATGAACTCCAAATAGACAGTCTAGATCCATAGATTCCAATCCAAAAGTTTAGAATGACAGAAATATTTACACAAGTCTTGGTCTAACTTAGACAGTTTAGGCCTAGACCTAGTCTAGTAAGTATGTTGAAAGTTAGTTATTTTTGATTACATACAATTTTGACCTTACAATTGTTGAAGTGGAGGTGCATTCTAGAAGAAACTGAAGAGTTGATATTGATAGGGGAGGAAGTCGGCTGACTGTTTACCACAAGTTGTGATGACTGTGCATGTTCCTGTGGTGGTGAAGGCGATCGAGGAACGTTGCTAGTAGTGGCAGTGCTAGAGAACCTGACAAACTTAGAAGATCTAAGTACCTCTCTGGCAGAGTCAGAGGTTGAAGAACATGTTGCTATCTCTTCATTGTTACTGGCGATGGTTAAACTCATTCTCCTCTTTTGACTCTCTCCAACTCTTGAGTAATGTTTGATGCTGTTCTCGGAGCGATGGCCAGAAATTGCCATTATGTGGCGAGCTTCAAAGCCAGCATTATCAAGTTTGTTGATGGCCGTGGCACGGAGGCAGTGATTGGTGTACACTTTCGAGCATTGTGCTTGTTTCGATATCACTGACATCTTGTTTCCAAGTGTATGTAAACCCACAGGTACATTGTCATACCAAGGGCTAGCTGACTGAGCAGGCCTTCTTGCCTTTGGTCGCTGCCATAGTGCATCACAGTTTTCATTCAGGTGAGAGAGATATTCAAGAAACGAGTTTACAGGGCAGTCAGACTTACCAGTTGCATACATCCGTCCACCCTGGCTTTCTTCATCGTGATTAAGTTCGCCGCGATGGTTCTTGGTAATCATATCTCGAACAACATGGACATATCGTTGATTAGCTGAATCTGTCTGTACAGCGAAATCATCTTTCTTCATTTGTCGAAGATTCTCCCTGCCCCGGTTGCAGAGATGCAACATGAGGTCTAAGAACACCTTATTCTGCAAATCCTTTGGTACGGTCAGGTCAAAAGACTCCCTGATTTTATTCATGTCCTCAGGTGTAACCGGGTCCTTATGTCGAATTGCACCTTTTCCCTCAGCCTTCAATTTGTGGAGTATGGCTTTGAACATTTCGTTACATCCATCGAATGCAGCATCTTTACAGATATCGAATTGACGGTGCTTCAAAAAGTGACGCTGCAAACCGTACCGAAGAGTGATCATCGACCTCTTCGCATAAGACTCCCCGTTACCTTGGCGGAGCTCGGCGTAGAAAGACCGTAGAAAATCGTTCAGTTCTGGGGCACTGCATCGCTCAGTTAGTACTGCAAAATCCACTTCTTTCTGCCTACAATACGACCTCACGATGTTCAAAGAGTAGCTTATTACTCCTTTTGTCCGCGTGGAATCCTTGTCATCCACAATGGAAGCAAGATCCTCTTCCGTAAGGGAAGGAAATCGGAAATTATTATCCATTTTGCAGTTCTTCGCGAAATTGTTCGCCGGTGAAGAAATGACAGAAAAAGTGTCCGATAATTTTCACCTACGATAGGCATGATAGCTATCGATACTCAAAATTTGTCGTCTGCTGTAAGGGGCTAAACCACGTAAATTTGTATTTTTATCTGCGATCGGAAATTATAAAAATGCTACTTTGGGAAATCGATATACAAATATATCGATTGAAAACAAATTAATCGATATTCTCCCCATTCATTTAACACGGGTTTAGCCATCCAAAAATCGAAAGTTATATTGTACATATGTACAATATAACTTTTTGAAGGGAGGTCACGTGGTACCAATCCAGCCAATCACAGCTCGTATTTTACTACCACTATTTAATATATATATATATATACAGTGCGTCCCAGAAAAAACGAAACCGAGATTTAGTGATGATTTATCATAACTTAATCATAAATTAAATAGACAAATGACCTACCAACGTAAAGCTTAGAATCTCCTCTTTCATCTGGTACTACTTAGATTATTCCTCATTCACGCATGAGTGAGCAAAAACAATTCAAAGAAAGAATGCCAAAAAATTATTTGCTGGGGTGTTTCTAAATTTCAAAAAGAAAGTCACATGACTAAAAAGTTCAATATCTGCTCTTTTATTTGATACCTTAATCACAAAAAATGGTCAAGAATTAAAAAAGTTATGATCCCTCGAAACAATGCTTGTTTTTCCATAAACGTGTTTTCACAAGTTTCCCACAGAAGATATCGCACGGTAACAAAAGAGTTAATGCATGGGTGATCGTGAACAAAACGGAGTGTCGAGTGAGTTTGAACGCTAGCCTGTAAAACCTCTTCATTTTATGAAATTATTGAAATTCAAGCCTTATTTCAAACAACCAGAACTTTGTTATTCCTTGACCATTTTCTGTAATTGAGGTATCAAATTAAAGAGCAGATATTGAACTTTTTAACAATGTGGTTTTCTTTTTAAAACCCAGATACGGCCCGCCAAGTGACTTTTGGGAATATCCTTTTCAAATTGTTTTTGCTCACTCATGCGTGAATGAGAAATAATGTAAGTAATTTCAGATGAAAGAGGAGATTCTAAGCTTTAAAATGGTAGGTCATTTGTCTATTGTATTTGTGATTAAGTTATGATATATCATCGATAAATCTCGGTTTCGTTTTTTGTGGGACGCACTGTATATATATATATATATATATATATATATATATATATATATATATATATATATATATATATATATATATATATATATGCCTTGCGTCAATACCAGAGAAGCTATAAATGAGGTAGGCTGTTCGGATGAACTACTTAATGATTAAGTATCTATGATGCAATATGGAAATATAGAAAATGTCATGGATACAAATGTCATTATCCTCTACAGAATAAATTCAGCGTGCAAAAAACAATGTAGATCAAACATCGGGTAATTCCGTCAACTGACAACCCATTATTTCAGTTACTTTATGCAAATGATAGGAGTTAAGGTTTTTGGATTGAATTGTTTCTGCATGAATATCAGTTTCAGACGGAGAGATCACCACGGAAGGATCCACTTATCCACAATTTTCTCCTGCTCGTAAGTATAACTTATAACGTCATGTAAAGAAAATATTAAGATGATTTTTGGTATACGGCTCGCGGTCTAATGCCAATTTGTCCAATGACCAAATCGGCTACTATAGTACTATCATTGGGTAGACCATCAGTTCGTCCATTAAGCACAGGGTCTAACTGCCAATTCGTTCACTCACAATTTCTTACCGGTTAGTCCAGTAGCCATTTAGTCCATATAGCAGTTGTTCTCATTGGACTAATATAAGTGTAAATTTGGCGAAATCAATGAAAGAAAATGGGTACTAGACCAACTGCTATCCAAAAAATGTCCCTTGTGTGTGTTCATTTGAAAATTAATTTATTGTAAATCTTTCTCCAGAGCAGCCTGATAAGTTACATGTATGCATACAAAAATGTGTCAAATTACAAAATATGTTCAACTGAAATGTTCATAAAAATCACTGGGCTTCCACTTGGCTCTTCATTGCTATCTCCATACATAATCCTTAATCTTATCATATTAGCTGATGTGTATTTGTATACATATGCATCGTCATTTCTCTCGAATTAAAGAACAAAAAAAATGAAAACGAAAGATGTGTTGATAAACCATTTTTATTAACATAATTGTGTTTGTACAGACGAAAACAAAAGAAGAAACGATCGAATCAGCAAAGCTGTTTTTTAAACGATGTGCTGGTAATAGAAAAACCATTAATATGCTTATTAACTTTCATGACTGCGATTTATCTTTTCAGTTGTGGCATTTAGCTCCAGGATGGAAGTGCACATCTTCTAAATGTTACAGAATGTATGGTGAACAGCTACGAAACTGGTCAGATGCTAGGACATTCTGTTCTGAATTAGACCCGGTTAACACTCCGTATGGATACAGATTGCCATTTCTACTTTTTCTGAACACTGAATAAGAGGCTCGTGAAATTATTGCCCTTCAACTCGGCCTGACTGATTGGATGTGGGTGTGGATCAACTGTAACGACCAATCAACAGAGGGAGAATTCGTCTGTGACGTCGATGGTAATGGAACTCCATCAAGTTCATTCTGTAAGTATTAATCGACCTCTTGGTGATAATGATATAACAGGTATGTACACAATATGTCAAGGACAGGCTAAACCTTAACCCTTAAAGTACCATTTAGATTTATCGTCGTAGCCGTGATTAATCCATTATAATCGTGGCCGTATATGCAATAGATCGACGATTGGTCATATGTAGATTTGAAATCATATGTCGTTAAAGGACAAGTCCACTCCAACAAAAGGTTGATTTGAATATAAAAAAATCCAACTTGCATAACACTGAAAATTTCATCGAAATTGGATGTAGAACATGTAAAATAAGAAAGTTGTGACATGTCAAAATATTGCACATCCTGGTCGGTATTCAAATGTGGAAACTCATGAAGTCATCCACTCCTTATTTCTTTTTTTATTTCATTCTATGAAATATGAAATATTATAGTTTTCTCCTCATCGTCAAGTGAAACAACGATCAATTCCTCCTTAAACATGTGGAATTAGCATTTTCTAATACTATATGGTTCAGACAAGTTGGTCCTTATTGTCAAACTGTAAAAAAATCAAATATTGTATAATTCAAACAATAAAAAGGATAAAACAGTGAGTAAAGGACATAATCGACTGTCTCATTTGCATATCACTGAATTGTGCATGTCACTGTTTTGTGAAAAAAATAAGCGAAACTTCAAAATGTCATAACTTTTGATGAAATTTTAAGCATTCGTGTGATATGCATTATGCTAGTTTGATTTTCTTCTTATTATTCAAATCAACATTTAGATGGGTGTACTCGACCAATTATAATGCTAAAAATGGTAGCAAACTAGCACCTATCTATAATCTTAAAGCAAACCAAACGTAAAATATCGCAACTAGATTAAATTGCATGATATGCATATTTTATACATTTCACATGCTTTCTTTTCCGTGTACACTCTAAAACATATTGGGTAAAAGTGCTCCATGACTGGAAGGAATTGTGTTTCCAACCGACATTGGGCACTTTTTATTCATCCATTGTGATGAAAAAATTTTGCCCATTCTAAAATAATTGCGGTTTATTTTTTAATCTTACTGGACAATATGCTTCCCGAATTGGGTAAAATACTGCCCCAAATTGTGGAGCGCTGTGGCCCAGTGGATAAGTCTTCTGACTTTGAAACAGAGGGTCGTATGTTCGAATCCCAGCCATGGCGTAATTTCCTTCAGCAAGACATATATCCACGGTGTGCTGCACTCGACCCAGGTAAGGTGAATGGGTACCCGGCAGGATTAATTCCTTCAATGCATGAACGCTTAAAGGCAGTTCGAGCTAATGCCGGGGTAATAATAATAATAACAACGCACCTCGGAATAGAATATTTCTAGATAGATGGCGCTATATAAATGCCTATTATTATTATTATTATTATTAAACACATAATTGCCCTCGTGGCGGTTAAAATTTTACCCAATATTTTTACAGTGTACAGCATGTAATTCAAATATGGTTACTAAATAGCTATAGATATATATTTTTTGCAGTAAATGTTATTACAAAGTTTTAGAGTTTATAGGGATTTCATATCTAATTGGGAGAAAAATATCTGACATATTTTATTCGTGTATTTTCAGTTTTGCAGAGATTACAAATTAATGAGTAAAATAATAATTCTATAAACAAAATAAATCCGAAAGTGCATATTATCATGATCAATATTTTGAATATATTAGGGGAGTAATTATTGTTTTACGAATAAAAAAAATATAGGGGGGGGGGCAACGAAGCAGAAAAGAAACGCTGGTCAAGACACTGGCATTACTGGCATTAT
The DNA here is from genome assembly GCF_018143015.1 of Lytechinus variegatus. Taxonomy (NCBI): domain Eukaryota; kingdom Metazoa; phylum Echinodermata; class Echinoidea; order Temnopleuroida; family Toxopneustidae; genus Lytechinus; species Lytechinus variegatus. The sequence continues at coordinate 34,677,653 of NC_054750.1, forward strand.
TCATTTTATTTCTGCATTCACATCATTTGATTCCAAGAGGGATCCACACTTTACAAGCGATGCTTTTTAGTGTACCCCCTCCCCTTATTTCCTTTTATGCTCAATGTTATACTGGGTTTTTTTGTGTTTTTTTTTTTTTGGGGGGTTACGAAGTGAAAAAATTTGTCTGTAAAATTGTACTTGATTTGTATTACTTTACATTACTTTGTATTATGTTTTGAATGGAAATGGAATAAAGAATTTAATTGAATTAAAATATGATTATACAACATGACATACACAAAGGTATAACAAAACGAAAATACAATGGTAGTTTTATACATATAAGCAGTGAAAATAAATAACAAAATCCATTATTCATTGAACAAAATGATAATTTAGAGGAATGCAGGAGAACACCATTGTGAGCGATTGGAACAATTCAGTCCCATTCTGTTTTCTAAATCTAATCTTAAACTGACGTTAAAGATTTTTATTTCTTTTACCAGGGTGGGACAACGGACAGCCCAACAATTACGGAGGACACGAGGACTGTGTAGCGGTCGACCTCGGGCGATCCGAACTTCTTAAATGGCACGACTTACAATGCTCAACGACAGCACACACACTTTGTCAGTTTATAGTCGGACAGCCAGAACAGTAAGGGCAACCTTGGCCCAGACAATATCATGAAGCTTAGCAAATGATGGCGGGTCTTATTTCTACGATTGATTACATTGATTATTGTGTATGATCAATCGTTGAAAACAAAACAGAAATGAAAGTTAAACCAGCAAAAACAACAACAAAAAACAGAAGAACAGCAGCGATCAATCGGTATGGTCTATGATGTTGGTGATGTGGCCCAGTCCATAGAGTCATTACATGGGATCGTTTTCTGGAGGTTCTCAATATTTTGGACATTATTGTAGTTCATAGTTAATGACCCATGCTTTAATCAGCCAAGCAATTGTAAAAACTGTATTAGTATAAATTTATCAAATTTTCTTAAGTAAATAATCAATTTGTATGTGCGTATGCGTGCGCCTGTAAATATGGCACCCGTCAGAATTCTCTCTTGTAAGTGGGAAATGTATATAATGTTAAAAAACGTTAACATATAAGCGATTATATTTATATATGAAAACTGTAAGCATGGTAAGAGTAGAGATTACACTCACGGAAGTGGTAATGTTGTCGTTCAGAACTGCTTCAATTTCTGTCAATCTCATGAATGTTCGCTAACCTCAAATCTGGCCATGAAGTTCTATGATGATATTTTTAGAATAGTTCGTGAACTTTGTGTATATACCCTATGCTATCGAAAAAAAATGTTAGTATTGCATAGATTGAGATTCAAAAGGCATATATACATGTACGCCATGCAAAGAAAAATGGATTATATTCTACATTCTAAAAATAGATTTGCACAATATCAGGTTAAAACGATGTTTGTTGGATAAATTACGCTAGTTTTTACGCAATATTTTTTGGAAATTACCAATGAAACGTACATTTTGTTTCAAAACAAGCACATTTCTTGAATATTGGGTAACTTTTTACTCATTGTTACGGAGAAGCTATTAAATGAGAAATATTTCAGATTTATTCTACTAATCGAACATTTCTTATATTTTGTTAATGTGTGTCCCGATCGGACGTTCTGAGTAATTTTTGCCAGTGGCGTAGCTAGGATTTTTTTCCTGGGGGGGGCACTGGGGGGTCCTTGCTTTTTCAGGGGGGGGGCACCGGCCATTTTATCCGGTGTGTGTAAGTGTCACAAGGGCGGATCCGACTTTCGCTAATAAGGGACGGTGCCCGAAATTATCTTCACCTATATTTTCCCCGATCAGTCATTTTTTTAGTTTTATTCTTATAAAACAACATAAACATGAAATAATCTCATAAGCCTCATAAAAAGTGCGAGCGCGAAGCGCGAGCGATTTTTTTTTTTTTTATATTCATGTATTTTGTCCTGAAAATTTAATATTCTGGGCAATGTTATATGTGATCCTGAACAAGATTTGTATGTAACTAGATGGTTACTGCGAACGCCAAGCATGAGCAGAAATTTGTATTAATTATTCTAGCAATATCGAAAAGGGACCTGTTAAGGACTGCCTACAGTTACCCACGAAGACGGTATATGTTTCAATAATGCGAGCGCGAAGCGCGAGCAATTTTTTTTACATTCCAACCTAAAAAATGGTCATTCTAAGCACTTTTTGCATAAATAAATGGGATACGTATGTAACAAAACAATTGATGCGAGCGCGAAGCGCGAGCGGAAGAAAATTGAGATTTTAGACCTAAAAACAGGAAACTCTATTCATATTTTGTAAATCATAAATATGATATAGTTAATTGGGTATCATTAATAATGCGATCGTGAAGCGTGAGCAGACAATTATTGATATTCTGATGGTGAAACTGGATAGTTTAAGTACACTTTTAAATAAAGAACCGTGATGCAGGCTATCGCGCATGTTTTAGATTTAGATTTAGACCTAGAATCTGGGCATTCTGAATACATTCATTTAATGGAACATTCGTTTAATGGAATTCACATAGACAATATGAACTTGGCAAATCAAACACAATGTGACCACGCAGCGTGAGCTTAAATGCTGATATGTAGACCATAAAACGGACATTTTACAGAGCACTTAAATTTGTATATGAACAAAAAAAAATAATGAAAGCTCGATGTCCGAGCTACAATATGTTTTGTATATTGACTTCAAAACTTGCTCCATATCAGTCTATTAAGCAAGATCTCATCGAACAGGCAATTCTGGCGCGAAGCGCAAGCAAAAATTGTATATAGTAACATGAAAGATTTTTTTTGCAAATCTTCCCCTAACATTATTTCATTCACTCGTCTTCCTCCTCTTATTTTCCTCTTCTTTTTTCTTCTGTCTTTCTTCTTCTTTTTACTTTTTTCTTTTCCTCTTTCTCCCTTTTTTTGCTCTCCCAATTTTTTTCTGGGGGGGCACACCAAATCTCAGGGGGGGGCACGTGCCCCCCCCCAGGCCCCCCCGTAGCTACGCCACTGATTTTTGCAACCGTGAACATATATATATCTAATCGATAGATGCGAGCGCCGCAAAACACGGGCAATTTTTGATTGTTCGACCCAAAACTGGACATTCTAAACATTCTTTGTGATTATGAATAGGTTGGGTGTCTATCTACAATATTTAAGTTAGAGTGAAGCGCGAGCTCAAAAATTATAATACGCTGACCTAAAATTTAGACATTCTCAGCACTATCGGTATTCATTTACTGGATGGGTATCTAACCAATCATTTTATGAAAGCGCTAAGCGGGAGCTTATATTCTTTGATATTCCGACCCAAAACTTGACATTCTAAGTGCAATTCTTATTCATGAAAAGGATGGGTATCTGTTCAAACCATGGTTTGAGCGCAAAGCGCGAGCTGATAAATTATATTCTAACCTAAAATTTGGACTTCCTAAGCACTTTTGGTTATCATGAAGGATGAGTATCGAAAGAAACATTTCATGCAAGCGCGAAGTGCGAGCTGAAAATATTTAACATTTCGACACAAAGTTAGACATTCTAACCATGAACAGGATCGTCACCTTACTAACCAATTGGTCCGGGGTTGAACATCAATTTGGCGCCCCCATCATGTCGAACATTAATCCGGCTCCCCTATGTCGGACTTCAATTTGGTGCCTCTAGGTAAAACTTCAATTCGGCGCCACCCCCTCCCCCACCCCCATGGTTGAAAATTAATTTAATTCAATTCAAAAGTTTATTGATATAAAATCCTGACATTTAAGGATCATCATCAAAAACACGTATATTCTAGTCAGAAAAAACTCTGTTCTAGTAAAATATGACTAGAAAATAGGTCAGTGTTTCAGAATGACATTTTTTTTCATATGTTTTCATCGACGGAAACAATAGGACCGTAAGCATAGGACAAACTTATGAGCAAAATGAGCAAAATAATGCACAACTTTACCAAATTGTTTATGGCATTTGTGTCGAACCTAGGGCGTACCACCATAATAAGAAGACATTAACTATTTTAAAGAAGCATTCAAATGTATGGAGAAGCACCCGCTCTATTTTGACAATTCTGGGGCTTGTTCCTGAGAATCTGCGTTTAATGAAACACAAATCAAAACTTGTGTTAAAAATACTAAAAACAATTCGTGTACATACGTTAAAGTGAAAATGTGTTATTGTGAATAGTCGATGATATTTGTTTGCGACTCATTGTAAAAAAGACAATGTTTTTGTGTGTTTGTAAATATGTAGGGCCTATATATTAAAAATTATAGGGGAAAGTTTACCTCTACGAAATGAGAAAAAATATAGGTGAGGGATCTATGAAAATTCCATTAAAGACTAAAAAAAATTATGACCTTTTTAAAGTTCTTGTTTTTTTGCCTGCAGTTTGTAATACATGGACCTTTGAAGCGGGGTTGCTGGGGTGCTAGCACCCATTTTTTTTGGGGGGGTGGGATGGTGCGTGCATTATTCCCCAGAGGATACACCCCCACGTATTCTGGGAGTTGTGTAAAAAATAAATAAAAAATGTAAAAATGTTCATTTTGTGGTGAAACCTTGTTTTATTGCATTGCAAATTTGTCGGGACCAATTTGACCTCCATTTTGTAATGGATTTACATCAGCACCCCCAGTAAAAAATAATTAAACTTTCCCAGTTCCCTGTAGGAATACATCATTTATTTCTATGAATGTCACTTTAAAATTGATTATGATGAACAAATGTTAACCGTATAAAAGGCAGAATGATATTGTGTGTATAATGATATGTCCATCCTAGAAATAAAATCACTCCCAATTATTTTAATGATTATTAAGATTTTCTTTTTATATTGCAATATTGCACGAAATAAAGAGCAACTGCTAGTCTGTGATGTCACAAAATCAAATGTCACAATTACTTTATGTTGTTACGGATTTCCAGCAAATCTCCACCGACATATTTCTCTAATTTTCTGGTTTTATTAGACCCAGGTTATCATCAGGGAGAACTTCCTTTTAATTTAAACCTTGCTATCGGAATACGAAATTTTAACCTACGTTTAAATATGACTGCTTATTACCACATTTAGACTAGGGTTCAAAGGAATCCAACCCAAATAAAAACTTGCTTTTAGAGGAAAAAGGAAAGTCAGACAAGTTGATTGGTGAAATTTTAAATAATATCGGACAAATGATAAAAAGTTATTGATATTAAAAAAGTTATGAATGTTGGTAATCACTACACTATGGAGATTTCAAATTGGCCACAAATGTGTTTTCTACCATCTGCGATTGATTGTATTCAATAAATATCTAAAGTATTCTATGACTGATGTCTTGTCATTTTGTGGTAGCACTGTGATAGATACATAAAGTTGTATTATATTGGCAATATATACATCTCTGTGGATATACGATTTCTAAAAGTTCGAGAAAAATCGAGAGTTAATGTTTTTTATCAATCTGTATAATTAAGACATTTGATATTTATAATAATAGTTAGAAAGGACTAATATTCAGAAAACAATATCCTATTTTGGCCCAGTTTGCTTTACTTTAGTTTCTCATTCTTTTTTTCTTGTTTTTTGGTCGTAAAGCTTTTGAAATGGGTACAAGCCTATGTACTGATCCATGGGGAGTCGAATAAGGGAGAAGAAAAGGGAAAGAAAAGAATTGGGAGAGAGATAGAGAAAGAGAAGGAAAATGAAACGGAGGGAAAGGGGGTGGTGGAAGAAAGGGAAGGAGAACAAGAGAAAGGAAAGGAAACAAAAAATGAAAGGAAGCGGGGAAAGGATATGAGGGGAAAAGCAGAAGGAAAAGAATTGAAATGGAGAGGGGAAAGAAAAAGAGCCAGTCGAAGAAAAGGAAGGGAAATTGTTAGGTACGAAGAGGAAGGGTATAGGGAGAGCAAGAGGGAAAGAGAAAGTAAAAAAAGGGGACGGAAAGAAAAATAAGAGCTTGAACAGAGGGGGGGGGGGAGATGATAAAAAGCATGACTTGGGTAAAACTTTGTGCTGATGAAAAAAATGTCCTATTGACCGTCTTTATATACGACATGTTGGCAAATTTGGGCCGAAAATCCAATAATCCAAAATATTTAGTTTGACAACTCTTTGGAAAAAAGGGCAATTCAACAGATTGCTTTTGTACCCACAGACCCATATCGGTCTGACTCCAAACCATAGAGTTAGAATACCATTGAATATAACTCAAATTTAACAAGATGGAAAGGAAAACATCAACAAACTGAAGAGATCTCTCTTTGATCGGTTAGCTAGGGGAGTGTGACTAAGGCTTCAAGGTGAAAAGGAGATTGAATTGATGACTTTTCAATGGACCCTAGACCCCCCATAAAAATAATTATAAATGTTTCTTCTCCTCCTTCTTCATCCTCTCCTTAATTTCCTCCTCCTCCTCCTTCTTCCTCTTCTACCTCTTCTTCTTCATCCTCTTCTTCTTGTTCTTCTTTTTCGTCTTCTTCTTCTTCCCCTTCTTCATCATCATCATCATCATCTTTTTATCCTTCTCCCTCTTCAACCTATCCTTCTTCTTCATCCTCTTCTTATTTTTCTTCTTCTTTTTCTTCTTTTTCGTCTTCTTCTTGCTACTTCTTATTTTTCTTCTTCTTCTTCGCCAGCTGATCAACCTCGGGAAAAATCAAAGTCTTCTAAAAAATAGGGCAAATGTTCATTTTCTCTACTCTGAATCCATACACTCCTAAATAGTTAACCATTCAAATATTTTCATTAAAAGTTTTTTTTTTGTAAACATAAAGTTGCAACGACTTCAAAATACGTGAGGCTGAAATAGAATTAATTCTTGATTATGTAGGGCATGAAGGCTTCCACTCATTAGTATAATTGCTGAAGGTTGATTTCCCTCGTGTATATTTAGATCCATAAATGATAAGGAAAATGGACAATGGACCGATACTCAAAGCTGCAAACCCTTTTACAGGTACCAATTATTCATAATTCCAATATAATTTATCCAGTATAAAGATATACAAGTGTCTTTTAGGTGCTTGAGTGTGATACAAGTTGTGACTGAGTGACAATGGCAGTTAGCAGTGGTGTAATGGTCCAAAAGATGAGGGGCACACACTTAACTATACGTGTGGTATAGTTCAGTGGGGGCACAGCGTGGTGTGTGTGGCAAAATTTCTTTATTCAAAACCAAGGGAGCAAAGCGAGAGAGTAAAAATTGCCCTTTTACAAAATGAATAACGAATTTTTTGTTACATTCTCAAACAATTTCTGAAAATAACATCATGATTCCCCGTTTCTATTTTTGATTTTGTTCCTTCTCTCCTTTTTTATTGAGGAAGCCTGCACAATTGCTGATATGAGTAAAGATATAAAATCAAACAAGCTTTGAACTAGGAAAAAATAATAATGAAGTAAAATAATTAGGTTATCACTAATACTTTAGATTAATTTCACATGTTACACTGGGCGTAATACTAATGAGAGAACGGATGACGTCATCCTTTCACTATTCTCAAGGAGTTGGGGGTAGATTTATTATTGATTTTATTTTAAGATGTGAAATTTAACACTGGTCAATATGCATTACGCTGATTTATGAGTAAACAAAAAAATGAATAATATAGGATTTGTACAGCGCACGTATCTACCTTGCAAGATGCTCAAGGCGCTCCTATATTACCCCGGCTAAGCTAGTCCACCGATTCTGGTGCGCACAGCTTTTAGAGGAATTACTTCCTGCAGGTACTCATTTACCTCACCTGGGTCGGGTGCAGCACAGTGTGGATAAATTTCTTGCTGAAGGAAAACAAGCAATGGCTAGGATTCGAACCCACGACCCTCTGTTTTAAAGGCGAGAGTCAGAACCACTGGACCACGACGTGGGTTCGAATCCAAGCGATGGCGTGTTTTTCTTTAGCACCTAGCAAGGTAGAAATGTTGCGCGATACAAATCCTATATTATTTGTATTATTTATAGAGTGAATGTGGAGTAAAAACATTAATGCTTTGGACCAATGTTGGGGAAAATTACTTTGGACCAATGTTGGGGGAAAATTACTTTGGACCAATGTTGGGGGAAAATTACTTTGGACCAATGTTGGGGGAAAATTACTTTGGACCAATGTTGGGGAAAATTACTTTGGACCAATGTTGGGGAAATTTACTTTGGACCAATGTTGGGGGAAAATTACTTTGGACCAATGTTGGGGAAAATTACTTTGGACCAATGTTGGGGGAAAATTACTTTGGACCAATGTTGGGGGAAAATTACTTTGGACCAATGTTGGGGGAAAATTGCTTTGGACCAATGTTGGGGGAAAATTACTTTGGACCAATGTTGGGGAAAATTACTTTGGACCAATGTTGGGGAAAATTACTTTGGAGCAATGTTGGGGGGAAATTACTTTGGACCAATGTTGGGGAAAATTACTTTGGACCAATGTTGGGGAAAATTACTTTGGACCAATGTTGGGGGAAAATTACTTTGGACCAATGTTGGGGGAAAATTACTTTAGACCAATGTTGGGGGAAAATTACTTTGGACCAATGTTGGGGGAAAATTACTTTGGACCAATGTTGGGGGGAAATTACTTTGGACCAATGTTGGGGGAAATTACTTTGGACCAATGTTGGGGGAAAATTACTTTGGACCAATGTTGGGGAAAATTACTTTGGACCAATGTTGGGGGAAAATTACTTTGGACCAATGTTGGGGGAAAATTACTTTGGACCAATGTTGGGGGAAAATTACTTTGGACCAATGTTGGGGGAAAAAATACTGTTACTTCAAAGGAGAGTAATAAAAAAAATTTCTACTGTCGTCCCCTCTGATGTGAATATACTAGGTTGCCTTTACTACAAAAAACAATTTAGGATGAAATAAAGTTAATTCCATATTCTGTGGCGGATGAAGGCTTCTTGGCATTATTATCATGATTATATTTGATGAAAACTGGTACTGCTATCTTCTCATGTAATATTTATACGCATGAATAATTAGTATAAGTGATTATGTGCCGATACCTACATGTGCAGACAATACCTTTTTTCCTGCCATATCCTATTACTAGTATACCTTATATTTCGTTCAAATGTCTCTAAAAAAGAGATGCTCTGACATGGTCCTTTATGACCATTATCAGGTATATAAGTTAATATATTGCACAATAAAATAGATTAAATTCCCTTTGTTCATATAACATGTACTATGAGACCTACTATACCTTTTCACACAACTTTACAAATGCCCACTTTTTAAGAGTATTCAACACGTTCTTTCCGTTATAAAAGTTAAGTTTTCATCATGATGATCTCATTGGTCTGAATAAACATGGTTATTGTTTATGAGAGTCAGAGACAGATCACCTAATTCGTCCTCATGACGAATTAAAATAATATTTTTTTTCTTTTCACCATTTCGCACATGGTGCTTGATGATCGTAACTAGGTATAAAAGTGAAAATATTGCAAAATAAAATAGATTAGAATCCTTTTTTTTCATATAACGTGTAGGTGTGTATTACCTATATTATTTCATTTTCACACAACTCTCTCATTTCCCGATTTTCAACAGTTATCACCACGTTCTTTTTCGGAATAAGAGTTCATTTTCATCATGATGGTCATAGGCCTATTGATATGAATTAACATTGTGATCGTACAAACGATCATGAGAATCAGAGACAGATCACCTTATTATTTTGTCCTCATGACGAATTGAAATTCTAGTAATTATTTTTATATTAATAAATAGAAATCTTATCAACTCTCCATCAACTGTTAATGGCAGAAAGAAGCTGCTGAAAACTGCATATCTAATACTCGATTTAGTATCATATTACCAGCCATCCCGAAATACTAGATCAAGCTCAAAAGCATTATTTGTTGTTCCCTGTCTTTACAAAGTCATATGGTGAGCGTGCTTTTACTCATGCCTCTGCTGTCCTATGGAATGCTTTACCTAATTCAATGAGATATCAAAGTGATTTATGTACTTTCAGGAGATCCCTCAACATGCTCAAAACATATCTTTTCAATTCATAAAATACCAACTTAAATATCTTGATTACTTTATACTTACCTTTCACTATTTCTTCTTTAAGCGCATAGGGACATGCTATGCTATGTGTGATGCGCTTTACAAGAATTGAGCATTATTATTATTATTAATAAAAGAGAGCCAATGGAGTAAAATGGAGAGTCAAAAGGGGCCTAAGCTTTCGATCCTAGCAGAATCTTCGTCGGAGGCAAAATGACAAACAGACATGCAACATCAACACGAGAAACAATGAGACAAAACGGCATCAGACAGATGTGATGACCAATCAGGTTAGAGAAGGGGATGAAAGCAAACGTGTTAATGCACAGAACCAATAAAGGGGGTAGACCTCGAGGGGTAGGTCTCTTTGTCAATCACCTGTACATCAACTGTATTTATAGGTTTTACATTTTTCCTGAAGTCATTATTTAAATTTTATTTGTATTAATTGTTTTCTTTTTATTGTTCATATAGATATTGTATGAATTCCTGATCATTTTCAATGGATATGAATAAAATGAATTTGAACTTGAATTTAAAAATCTCCCCAAGAAGCAAGGTGGTAGGGCTTGTTACAACCGATAATGTCGCACCAACGCATAATGTCGCAGTCAACGCATAATGTCGCAGTTTGCGACATTATGCCAAGAGCGTCCGACGCATAATGTCGCAGTCAACGCATAATGTCGTAGTTTTCTAACGCATAATGTCACATGTCGCAACGCATAATGTCACAGCGGTATTTTCTTTAGGACTCGAGCTACAGATAAGATATAAAATATGCTTTCACTTAGTATTTTGAGACACGAGGAACAGAAAGGAATTATTTGTAAATCAGGATTACTCTTTGTACATGTTGTATGGATATTTATCGGTTTATTGCCATTTCGTCTACTGCCTTTTCCCCCACTATCGCATGGTCTGATATTATTTCGACTACTATTAGTTAGTCAACTATCAACATAGTCCAATAACCATTTCGTCTAATTACCATCTCGTCTAATAGCCAGTTGGTCTAATAGCCGTTTTGTTTATTATCATTTAGTCTGATTGTAGTTTTTCAATTGGTCCGATATCCACTTTGTCTATTATCATTACGTCTATTACATTTTGGTCTAATAGCCAATTGGTCTAATAACCACTTTGTGTACTCTCAATTTCGTCCATGTTCCATTTGGTCTAACTTCAGTTGGTTCGCTATCACTTCGTCTAAATCCATTTCTGCTAACAATCATTTGGCATCGTTGCCATGGGTCCAATCACCAATATAGGTCCGATCACCTGTTCTAGGACAATTACCCCCCCCCAGACAATCACCTTCCGGACAACTACCCCCTGACAATTAGCCCCCGAGGACAATTACCCCCCCCCCGGACAATTACCCCCTGGAAAACTATTCCCCATCAGACAATTATCCCCAAAAATTACCCCCCCCCCCAGCAATTGCTCCCGAGGACAATGATTCCCCAGACAGTCCCCCCCCCCCCAAAAAAAAAAAAAAAAAAAAAAAAAAAATCCCTTAATGTGGGGACAATTTCCCCGGAAAATTCCCCCACCTTCTCTCCGGCATCGATGTTAGAATCAAGCGTGACCACCGGGGGGGGGGGCACTCGACAAAAAAAGTGGTAGGGGTGCGCCGCGGGCGAGACAAAAAACGGGGTCCTTGGAACGGATCGCCAGCGTGTGAGTGCGTATGCATCCCTATGGAACGGGCATGCGTGCATGATGCAGCTAGCCCGGCGGCACGGCCACCGGGTGCGCTCGCGCAGAATCGATGGTCGGACAGCGCTCTGCGGCTGCATTTCACCAAAATTGCAGCTCATTGTAGCAGATCAATGCGACCGGAACGGCGTAACGAAAAATATGCCAAGTTTTGGAGCGGATTTCTTTCTTCTTTTTTCTCGATAAGAAGAAAATGCTTTGCTATGGAGCGGCTTTCTTGGTTCTTTTTCTCAACCAGATAAAGATGCTATGCCTTTGAACTGAAATTTGAGTGTAAAAATGGGGGTACCCTCTGTTACGATATCAGTATGGATATCTAAGCACTTCATACACCTCCCGCAACATGGATACCATGCCTGTTGATTGACCTGCCTAGCTGGCCTGTATTATATAAACCTGTATATACGTTCATACCAAAGTCTCCACCAGAGTCCTTTGTATTGGATCATGCTGGCAGCTGAAACCAGTGATCGCCTTTGAAATGACAGGGATCAAGTAACCAGATACTGTATTGTTGGGAAGTAAACTGCATGTCTTTTTACCGAAATTCGCATGCTTCATAACCTACTTACTACCCAACGGGTGCCCGCTCGCCCCGGCTATCGCATCGCTACTGTACCGTACCGTACTGTGCATACCCAATGCACTGTCACAGCAAATCACACAGTGTTGTGAGAAGGAGCGAGATGCTAACGGTAACTGTAAACAATCAAATTTAGCCTGAATAAGTTATAACTGTGTTCAATCACTGGCACAGAGGTCTGCATCATAAATCAACATACACTAAAAGTTGATAAAACCTAAATTACTTAATTTTCTGGACTGGAGTGTGAACAATGAATTAATATTTTCCTAATATTAATTGTAAATCTGGAGTGTGAGAAGTGAGTGGGAGTGATCAGCATTTTCACTGCATGAAACACCTAATGACATTCACACAGGGCTGTGAGTGCGTTACAGGTATCATCACCAGTCGACCTGTGACTGTAAGGAGCGTTCACACGTGGATATAATCAGACATTAATATCTACACTCATTCATTTAAATACCTAATACGTACAGCGAACATACACAATGAGTAGTGGAAAATATCCAGAAATGAACTGGGAGGCAACAGACCTACCCGAAGAGTTCCAGCTTTTCAGACAAAGAATGGAGCTGATTCTAGCAGACCAAGACATAACTGATCAGAGAAAAATGGCTATAAAAATCAAGATTGTTGTAGGCAATGAAGGCTTGCGTCGAATCAATGCATCGGGGCTATCAGAGACCGATAAAGAAAAACCGCAAGAGCTATGGAGACTATTAGAGGCACAGTTAAAGGTCAATATCAATTTTCGCATACACCGCTTAGAGCTAATGCGGTACAGGCAGAAACCAGAGGAAACGATCGATGAATTCGTTACCAGGTGTAGGGACAAAGCCAAAAATTGCGATTTCGAGGAAGCTGAGTTAAATGAGCGAATCATGGAGCTAGTGATTGCGTCAACTCCAAGTCTCGAATTCCAAAAGTCATTGCTAGATCAACCGAAAGGTTACAAGGTCGAACAAATTTTGGTAGAAGGTCGTAAATACGAGGCAGTTGCTGCGAGCCGACAATGTCTTGAGACACTAGACCCTAAACAGAATATCGATTCGTTCAAGCGTAACCAGGGACGAAAAGCATGTGGTAACTGCGGACGTTTCCACAAACCTCGTCAGTGCCCTGCGTATGACGATGAGTGCCGTGCCTGTGGCACCAAGGGCCATTGGGCCAAATTCTGTCGTAAATCGAAAAATGATCGTAGTCGTAAACAGAATCGTAGATCAGATGACCGAAGATCCGACACGGTATCTGATGATCGTAAACCAAAACAAAACAAATCACGATCAAAGTCGAAAAGTCGAAAGAGTAAACCAATAAGCGAAATGGACATAACACATGATACTACCACAGATCATGATCATTATCAATCTACAGATAGTCCATTCAACGTAGCACAATTTGACACCATACACACTAATGGACCACACACAGTTGTAAATCCAGAAGGTACTGTAGCATTTGCTAACATTGACATAATATGCCCACAGAGAGTAGGTCAACATAAGCTTTACCTAAAAGTGGACTCGGGGGCAAGTGCTAACACTATCACAGTACGTACCGCCAAAGCAATATACGGTCCAAAGTGGGAATCAGTAGTGAAACAAACAACAATAAAACTTGTAGCTTACGGAGAGACACAGATTCCATGTAAGGGTACACTAGACATAAAGTGTAGATACAAGAGTACAAAATGGTCAACACATACATTTTATGTAGCAGATGTCAAGGGTCCAGCGATCCTAGGGTTGTTAGGTTGCACTGACCTTGGAATTATCACAATTCACTCAATGGACAACAAAACACCTACAACCAATCCTAAGCCTCAAACACCTATCACAAGTGTAAGGGATCTCAAACAAGCATATCCGAATCAGTTTGACGCTATTGGTAGTTTCCGAGGGAAGGCAATGCTTCATGTCAAGGATGATGCTAAACCTACCATAGACGCACCCCGCAAGTGCAGCGTACACTTGAAAGACAAAATCAAGGCGGAACTGGACAAAATGGAGCAGCAAGGAGTCATCAGAAAAATTGAGTACCACACCGATTGGTGCAGCTCCATGACCACTGTTGTGAAGAAAGATGGATCCATCAGGATTTGTCTTGACCCCAGGAGGTTAAATGATGCCTTGAAGAGATGCCCGCACAAGGTACCAACCTTGGAAGAGGTCCAACCTGTCTTCGCAGGAGCTCAGTACTTCTCTAAGTTAGACGCGAAGGCTGGTTACTGGTCGGTTCACCTAGCAGAGGAGTGCCAGGATCTCACCACATTCCGTACACCATTTGGAAGGTACTGCTTCCAAAGACTACCATTTGGGTTGTGTACTAGTCAGGATATCTTCCAGCAGCATATGGATAGGATTGTCCAAAATGTGCCAGGCTGCATATGCATCGCAGATGACATAGCGATCGTAGGAAGAACGGAGGAGGAACACGATAGGAATCTCTACCTACTCATGGAGAAAGCAAAGCAAGAAGGCTTAGTGTTCAACAGCTCCAAATGTACTATCAAGAAGGAAGCCATCAACTTCTTCGGTTCCAAGTACACTAGATCAGGTATCTACCCAGATCCGAGCAAGGTAGAAGCTATCACATCAATGCCATCACCCAAGGACAAAGAAGATGTTCAGAGATGCCTAGGATTATTCACATACCTAGCAGCATACATTCCTAACTTCTCAGAGAAGTCAGCGCCACTTCGAGAACTTCTACACAAGGAAGTACCATTCATCTGGGACGATGATCATGAACATTCCTTGAACAGCCTGAAAAGTGCAGTATCGTCAGGTGCATGTCTACAATTCTATGACCCAAAGAAAGAGACAACTCTTGAGGTAGATGCATCGATGAAAGGGCTAGGAGCATGCCTGCTCCAGCAAGGCAAACCAGTTGCATTTGCATCCAAAAGTCTTTCCACTGCACAGTCCAACTATTCCAACATAGAGAGGGAAACCTTAGCCCTAGTGTTTGGTATCAACCGCTTCCATACATATCTGTTCGGGAAGGAATTCACCGTCATAACAGATCACAGACCATTGGAGATGATATGGAAGAAACCTCTTAGAAGTGCACCACCACGTCTACAGAGATTGCTTATCAAAGTCCAAGGATACCGATGTCAAGTCAAGTATCGACCAGGAAAAGACATGATTCTTTCCGATACCTTGAGCCGACTTCCTAATCCCAAGGAAGCACGCGATGTTCCGCTAGATGTCAGAGTGGAATCCATCTGCTCTGAAGCCGAAGATTCGCACCAGATTGACTTGATATACTTCGGACAACACAAGAGAACAGAGCTTCATAGAGAAACGGCTAATGATCCTGTTCTCAGATCACTATGGCAAATAGTCACTCAGGGATGGCCTGAGACCATCCAAGAATTGCCGACATCCCTTCGTCAATTTTGGTCTTACAGAGATGAAATTGGAGTATCACACGGAGTACTCTTCAAGGGAAGTCAAGTCATCATACCGAAGACACTAAGGAATGACATCCTTAGACAGCTTCATCTAGGACACATGGGAATCGAAAGCACGAGGCGACTTGCTCGTGAGACAGTGTTCTGGCCAAACATCAACAAGGACATTGATCAGCTGATAAAGCAGTGTGAAACATGCCAGAAACACCAAGCAAGACAGCAGAAAGAGCCACTGCATCCCCATGATGTACCACCAGCACCATGGACCAGACTGGGAAGTGACTTGTTCATGCTCAATAGACAAGAGTATCTACTCGTTACTGATTACTATTCCAAGTATCCGATCATTGCTAAGCTAACCGATACATCCAGTGCAGCTATAGCAAGACAGATGACGGGAATCTTCAGTCTGTTCGGTCCACCAGAAGAGATTGTGTCCGACAACGGTCCACAATTTGTCGGGAAACCATTCCAAGACATGTGCAAGAAGTGGAATATCAAGCACATCACTTCTTCACCGCACTATCCAAGATCCAACGGATTAGCTGAGAGAATGGTTCGTACAATCAAGAATCTGTTGACGAAGTGTTCTCAAACTAGCCAAGACAGTCAACTAGCCATGATGCACCTGAGAGCAACACCAGTTGACAATAACTTGAGATCACCAGCAGAGATGTTGTTTGGAAGACCCATCCGAACCACATTGCCAAGTCACTATCTTTCGAGAGATTCTACTGCCACCGAGTTTCTCTTGAATAGGCAAGACAAAATGAAGGAAGTGCATGATCGACATGCAAGTTCTGATCTGCCACCACTGCATGTAGGACAGCCAGTGAGAGTTCTGCATCCAAGAGACAACACTTGGATACCAGCCAAAGTATCCAAAGTCTGTGAAGAACCTCGGTCCTATGAAGTTTCAACGCCGAACGGAGGAATCTTGAGGAGAAATAGATCTCACTTGAGGGAAATTCCATCCACCAACCCAACTCCGAAGCGTGTGAGGTTCGAAGAAGAAAACCATTCCACAGAAACTCAACCAGAGGAAGACAACGTCCAACGAACACCAATGTCTAACGCTAATCAATCTCAACAGACACACTCACAAACCACGAGGTCTGGACGCATTATTCGCAAACCAGAGAGATTCATGTTTGAAGATTGAACATTATGAACACTCTAAACTCTCAAACAAAGAAGAGAAAGAGAAGAAAGAAGACAACACTGAAGACATTAGTGTAGTTTTAAGTTTATTATATGCATGTATAAACATTGTACATTATTTTTGGTATGTCAAGATAGTGTTCACGAAATTATCAAAAAGACACTATAACCAAAACTTATTGTTTGGAAATATTGATTTCAGGATCAATCCGGTTATCCAAATTATTTTCAGTTTTGCACAAGATTGAAGTTATGTAAAATTGAAGATGCATACAGTTTATCACAAATTGATATTATTCTCACAAACCAAACAATTTCTATATTACATCTGATAAATCATAACCAAGCCAAATTACCAAAATTTGCAGACTACCAAAATATTGTTTGAAAACAATATCATTGAAATTCTCAATCTTATCAGAAGAAGGGGGATGTTACGATATCAGTATGGATATCTAAGCACTTCATACACCTCCCGCAACATGGATACCATGCCTGTTGATTGACCTGCCTAGCTGGCCTGTATTATATAAACCTGTATATACGTTCATACCAAAGTCTCCACCAGAGTCCTTTGTATTGGATCACCCTCCGCGGCACATACCCGGCCACTATGCATTATATACTGAGTGCCCCCTCCCCCCGGGCGTGAACCATTCGAGAGTCTTAGTCGGTGGCACAGGTTTCAATATATTTAGAATAGTTGTCCAGGAGGTACTTAATTGTCCGGCGGGTAGTTGTCAGGGGGGTAATTGTTCTAGGGGTAGTTGTCCGTGGCTAATTGTCCTCAGGGGATAATTGTTCTCGGGGGTAGTTGTCTGGGGGAAAATTGTTCTCGATGATAATTTTTCGGGGGTAATTGTCCTCAGGGGGTAATTTTCCGGGGTTAATTGTCCTTTGGGGGGGGGGTAATTGTCCTGGGGGTAATTGTCCTCAGGGGGTAATTGTCCTCAGGGGGTAAAATTGTCAGGGGGTAGTTGTCCGGAAGGGTGATCGTCCGGGGGGGGGGGGGTAATTGTCCTAGAACGGGTAATTGGACCTATTGGTGATTGGACCCATGGCAATGATACCAAATGCTTGTTAGCCGAAATGGGTTAAGACAAAGTGATAGCGAACTAACTGAAGTTAGACCAAATGGAACATAGACGAAAATGAGAGTACACCAAGTGGTAATTAGACCAATTGGCTATTAGACCAAAAGGTAATAGTCGTAATGATATTGGACAAGGTGGATATTGGACCAACTGAAAAAATGCAATTAGACGAAATAATAATATAAACAAGTGGAATGCCTCTGGCCGTCTCACCTGCATCACGCGGTTCAATATAGCAGCAGTGCTGACTTTGAATACTACTCTAACTCGCACAAGATGTTCAGTGATACATGGTTACTCTTATGTCCACTTTTTATGAACTAGACCAATAAACTTACAGAGATATGATGGTTATTCAACAAAAAACCCCAACATGGCCAAAGTTCATTGATCTTACATGACCTTTGACCTTGATCATGTGACCTGAAACTCGAACAGGATGTTCAGTGATACTTGATTACTCTAATGTACAAGTTTCATGAATCAGATCCATAAACTTTCAAAGTTATGATGGTAATTCAACAGATACACCCAATTCGGCCAAAGTTCATTGACCTTTGACCTTGGTCATGTGACCTGAAACGCGCACAGGATGTTCAGTGATACTTGATTACTCTAATGTCCAAGTTTAATGAACTAGACCAATAAACTTTCAAAGTTATGATGGTAATTCAAAAGATACCCCCGATTCGGCAAAAGTTCATTGACCCTAAATGACCTTTGACCTTAATCATGAGACCTGAAACTTGCACAAAATTTTCAGAGATGCTTGATTACTATTGTGTCCAAGTTTCATGAATCAGATCCATAAACTTTCAAAGTTATGATGGGAATTCAACAGATATCCCCAATTCGGCCAAAGTTCATTGACCCTAAATGACCTTCGACCTTGGTCATGTGACATGAAACTCATGTAGGATGTTCAGTGATACTTGATTAACCTAATGTCTAAGTTTCATGAACTAGGTCCATATATTTTCTAAGTTATGATGACATTTCAAAAACTTAACCTCAGGTTAAGATTTCGATGTTGATTCCTCCAACATGGTCTAAGTTCATTGACCCTAAATGACCTTTGACCTTGGTCATGTGACATGAAACTCTAATAGGATGTTCAGTAATACTTGATTAACCTTATGGCCAAGTTTTATTAACTAGGTCCATATACTTTCTAAGTTATGACATCATTTCAAAAACTTAACCTCAGGTTAAGATTTGATGTTGACGCCGCCGCCGCCGTCGCCGCCGCCGTCGGAAAAGCGGCGCCTATAGTCTCACTTTGCTTCGCAGGTGAGACAAAAACGGCTATTAGACCAACTGGCTATTAGACGAGATGGTAATTAGACGAAATGGTTATTGGACTATGTTGATAGTTGACTAACTAATGGTAGTCGAAATGATATCAGACCATGCGATAGTGGGGGAAAAGGCAGTAGACGAAATGGCAATAAACCGATAATTCCTTTCTCTTTCTCGTGTCTCAAAATACTAAGTGAAA
This sequence comes from Lytechinus variegatus, assembly GCF_018143015.1. Taxonomy (NCBI): domain Eukaryota; kingdom Metazoa; phylum Echinodermata; class Echinoidea; order Temnopleuroida; family Toxopneustidae; genus Lytechinus; species Lytechinus variegatus. Next base: position 34,697,164 of record NC_054750.1, read on the forward strand.
GAATATTTTATATCTTATCTGTAGCTCGAGTCCTAAAGAAAATACCGCTGTGACATTATGCGTTGCGACATGTGACATTATGCGTTGACAATTTACTGCGACATTATGCGTTGCGACATGTGACATTATGCGTTAGAAAACTACGACATTATGCGTTGACTGCGACATTATGCGTCGGACGCTCTTGGCATAATGTCGCAAACTGCGACATTATGCGTTGCTGCGACATTATGCGTTGGTGCGACATTATCGGTTGTAACAGGGCTAAGGGAAGGCAGAACGGGTGATTGGCAGCTAGCTCCCTTCCGCAAGCTGACGCGATTGTACACCGCATCCGTACTTGTACGAAAACTTGCGGGTAATCGCGATTACTTACGGTGGACGCAAAATGAACGTAATTGGACGCGATGTTTAAAGAAATCACGAATAATCTGCGTCCAAGCTACGGATATTTACGTATATTTACGGATAGTTACGTTTATTTACGGTGACCTGCGTTAGTCAGTACCCGCACCGACTCCCTGCGAAATTCAGTTTAGAAGAGTTACGTCTACTTACGATCCTTCGGATGCCTCCGGATGGCTGCGTTCATGTCGCGTCCACTAAACGTAAGTGACTGAGTGACTGTGGCTTTATAATTTGCCCGTTGTATATAGCCAAAAGGTACGGATGTTTTTCCGCAGCTCGGTGTCAGCTGTTTATAGTGAAACTTTTTTTGGTTGTCAGATTTACTTCAGCACCCTCTGTAAAAAAAAAATCGTTCCCAAGGCGCTGAATTCACCCAAAAGAAACCTTTGCTTAAAAAGATGGGGGAGGGGGGTCAATCTACAACTTAGAACATCATCACAAAATCGAATGAACAGTAATGGCGTTTAACTTTAGTTCTTTTAAAACGCTTATTATGACGTAACCCAATTTCTATTTATTTTGTTTTTGTTATTAAAAAAGGGGGGAAATGTAGCATTGGCCAGAACGAAAAAAGGTATTGAGCTACATTAATACCTGATCTAATGATCACTTGTGTTTTTTCAAGCGATTTGTGGTTACATAAACAACTATAGATGTAGAACTTTAAAACACGATTTGTCATTGTGATATTTGTATTTTAAAGGCCCATTCGAGAGAACTGAATCTTTGGGAGAAAAATAATTCTGCTCTTCCTGTTTACGCCTCATGACTTTTTAAATCATGATGGGCAAGACTCCAGAAAAAAAATGAAAATAGCAAGCCCCAAAAGAAGGGTGATCACTCCAAAATGAATTTTTTTTTTGGGGGGGAGGTCTTCTTTCTTCTCTCGTCTGTTTTTAGCAATTTTAGGCGACAGCCTAAGCAACAGCCCCCCCCCCCCCCGATCCGCGGTTGTTATTTTGTTTTATGTTTCGTTTCATGTTTTTGTTGTAAAAATTAACACCAAGACGACTGGACCAAAACTACTGAAAGAAATTAACTTTGACATACACACACCCTCCTACGCACACACACACACACACATAATAGGCCTACACAGGGAAGGAAAACTGCCGGGATTTGAAAGACAGAAGGTGAGAAATTGGCCAATTAATTCCACTCGGACAAACTTTTGGTGTCTGATTAAAAATAATGTTGGAGTTTGAGGTGGTCACGTGATCACCTGGTTGTCATTTCGGTGGGAGGTGCACGATGGGAACTGCTCAAGGCAGAGGAAGCCGAAGATAATTAGAATATATCTGTTTGGATAGAAGTCAGTTCCATCCAAACTTCAGTAAATGTCGGCAGTTGATCTGGAGAATAGAAACGCGAAGAAGTGGTAATTCGACATGTTGTCATCATATCTCATTACACTGCATAAACGAATTTGAGCGATATTGTTTCATTGTCAACAGAATCTTATATTATATACTAAACTATTTTGACATTGAGTTGATCAGTACTTTATATTTTGAAATTATTTTGACAAAGCTATTTCGAAAAAAACAATCGAAAAGTGGGACTATTATAATTGTACTGTATCCTAAATCGCCTTGTAACCCGTAAGAAGACTTTGCACCTATAACGAGCGACATCATCCAACAGCCTAGCAGAGAGACTTTTCTTGTATGAATTCGTCACATTTTATTTCGAATATACATAATAATCATTGCCTCCTGAGACCCAATTCCATATCTGAACTAAAGACAACATAACACGAACAGTACCACAAATTATATTTTGCTGCATTTTGTCAAATCTTACTGTTAATTGAGCTCTCTCCAACATAAAAAAACATCCATAATTTATTGTTCGTTCGAAGTAAACATGATATGAAATACTCCGAAAATTTGCTTTGCCCAAATGATCGTGGGCCCGGCAGCCGCTGTGCAGCGCCAGATCGACAAGGCTCTATCCCTTTAATCGTTGAACGCGAAACTGGGTAGAAGCAACATTTTTTAACGTCTTTTGATCTGACGCGGCCGGGTTTTGAACCCCCGACCTCCCGGTTGTGAGACAGACGCTTTACCAACTGAGCCAACAAACCGGTCGGAAATGGTGAGTCTTTGGGATTTAAATTTCGTTTATTTCCAATGATTTATGTCTGTTTTACGTCTTGATATATGCATACATATTTAGCAAATTTCTTCATACAAATGGTGAATCTTTGTAATCTTTGGTGTAATTGGTGTTCTCAACTGCGCCAAATGAGGCCTGATGGCCTCTTGCTTGCTGATTCGGACACCAACAATTTAAGGGACAAGCCCGGTCAGCACATCGTTCACAGAAGCTCTAGTATAGCACTTGAGGCCACCAGGCCCCAGATGGGTTAGCCAAGTCAAACCAAACAGTGATAGCAAAAATCATAAAAACGAATGCACATTAAATAAATGAAAATAATTATACATAAAACTGGTCATTTGGTATGTGTTAATATCCTCTTTTTTCAATGTCGTTAAGTTGTGAAATATTGGATAAGTGTAAGCAATGTAATGTAAATGTAAACAAATACGGAGTGGTTTTTTTTGGAAGACGGAATATCATCTAAATTTTTGACTTACTACTATAACCCCATACTATGTTGCAGTAAGATAAGTGAGATAAGATGAATGAATTATAAAGCATAGACAATAACTTTTTTGAGGTATAATATTTCAATCTATGCAGGATGTATCGACCGCACAGAAACGCTGTTAGCGTAACATTTCACTAACACTGCGCTAACAAAGGGCCCCTGTTACAACCGGTAATCTCGCCGCGATGGCTATAATGCATTATTTACATCTAAGATCAACGCTTGATATCGCAATCTATATAGTATTATCCATTAACAAATCAGCTCTTAACAACATGGGTAGAATTACTGCACAGAAGGCAGAGAAAGCTGTTGTTAAGGGATTAGAGTTAGGCAAAATCTATAATTTGTGCGTAGTCTTGGTAGTGATCTATAGATTTATTATTTATTTGCACATCCTACAAGTTTAAAATATTGTCTAGGAAAGGGTAAAGGAATGTAAATCATTATCATAATTATAGGCCTACAAAATTGATTTATTATTACATTTAAAACATGAAATGGCAGCAGGTATTAGATATATATATTACTGATTTAATTTTTATAAAATATCGAATAAGCTTAAACAGATTTTTAGAAATTGCCCATCATGATATTACGATGGAGATTCTGTAAAAAAATGCAATCCCACTTTTCATCAGTTTCTTTTGTTTGAAAATACTCTTCACAGACTTCACTCATCATACTCATGATAGAGTATCTGCCAATGATGGTTATCATGCGATAAATTTCATCAGCTATTTTTCTTTCTAATGTAGGGTCTGTTCATAAAAATGTCTTCAAACACCAAAATAAATGATATATCTTGGAAGAAAAATCTTTGAAAGGGATCATATATCTTGGCACTAATCAACATCCCCGCCATATACATATTCCTAACCCGGGGGGGCACTTCCATTCACGAGTGGATACCATGCGCGACCATGGGGTCTCGAAAAGCACCCTAAACACGTAATTTCTATATTCTGAAAATGCACCCCTTAACAAGTATTGGCGTGTGAAACCCTACCTTTAACAAGTATTGAAGACAAAACGATACTCTTGGCAAATATTCCCTGAAATGAACCCCTAAACAAGTACAGGAATGTTTTATTGTTATGGGTCCTTCGGTCGTCGGTTTAACTTATTTGGTTTAGTACGACCCCACATTCTACATCTCGCCCAAGCGGACTCTAAACACGAAGTGTTGGGGCAAAGGACATCCTTTATACAACATTTTAATTTTCTTTTATCATCCCCGCAAATTCGACCCTAAACACGTAATTTTCCTAACGAAATAGATACCCTTTTTCCATTATTTTTGTGTTTTTGACACCCTTATCACGTTACGTACGTAACGTGCCTTATCTTGAAAAAGACATCCTTTTTACGTGTTTTTTTCGTCGCGCATGGTATCCACTCGTCAATGTAAGTGGCCCCACCGGGATTCCTAAAGGGGTACTCAAGGCTGAAGAAAATAGTACGATTTGAACAGTAAAGTGACACACAAAAAAAAACACTGACAAATTGATAAAAATTGAAAATGAGTACAAACAAATATGGTTTCTTAAAATTTTGCATTAGGCCCTATTTCGGTGAAATTTGTATTCATGTCTTCAGGAATATGCAATGATGGTCTGTTGTATCATACAAATTTAGGTTTTGTCCACACAGAGTATTGCTTCACAGAACATCATTTTGTTATTCGGGCGACATCGAGTTCATTTCAAATTTTCAATAAAATCAGGAAAAGGGGAAATAGCTAGAGGATATGGCATTATCGTTCCATTTATTGCATATTCATGGCCACATGCTGCTCAGTAATATCAGTTACAAAATATCGTGTTTAATTTTTAATAATTATATTCAATAATTTTGTTATTTTTTTTTAGATTTTGATGAAATTTTCAGCAATTTGCTCATCTAATTTTACTCAATATATTCTTATCTTGTTGGGCCCAGAATACCTCATTAATTTGGTCGAGGTATATCATAAATTACTTGGTATAAGAAAGGGAGACAAGTTTTAAAGAGAGAAATTATTTACTAACATCATTACTATCGGTGCCCTTGGCACTGTTATTGATTTGTATTGAAGGAGAATGAACCATTGAAACAAGATAGCTTGTGTGAAAACAGAAAAATCAAAGAAACAGATCAACGAAAGTTTGAGAAAAATCGGACAAATAATGAGAAAGTTATGAGCATCTGAATATTGCAATCACTAATGCTATGGAGATAGCAAATTGGCAATGCGACAAAGATGTGTGATGTCACTTGTGAACAACTCTCCCCATTACTTTAGTATATATTTCACTTGAATTGCCTCTTTTATCACATCTATCCATAGATCATGTGTTCTTTCTGCATGAGGGCATGTAATACATATTTCTTAAGAAGAATACATCATGGATAAAGAGTTTGTATCATCATAAGAATAAGCAAAAAGAGACATTTTGAGGGTATTTTATAGTCCACCAAAGGGAAAGTTGTTCATCAGTGACATCACACATCCTTGTCGCATTGCCAATAGGAGGATCTCCATAGCATTAGTGATTGCAATATTCAAATGCTCATAACTTCCTCATTATTTGTCCGATTTTTCTCAAACTTTCTTTATTCTTTGATTTTTCTGTTTCTACACAAGCCTATTTGTTCTAAAGGTCTCATTCCCCTTTAACATTAGCGCAACTGTTAGCTTCTGCTAAGCATTTTATTGTTAGATTATTAGAAATTCGTCTAAGCTTCCGTGAGTTTGTCGATACCAGTAGGACTACTTTTAGTGTTCTGTTAGTGAAAACAATGCGTCTAGCTGTGGTCACTCGTGAAAGGTATGACTGGCCCTAATATTAGCGTTCTGTTACGCTAACAACGCTTCTGTGCGGTCGCCACTGGACATCAACATGCAAATATTACGAATGTGACTGTTCCAAGTTAAATTTGAATCAATCAAAATACCTAGAAATTTGGTTTCTTGTTTTTCAATGATGGGTATATCATCTATAAAAAGATGTTGTTGAGAAACACGTGTTTGGTTTGGATGTGCTGAAATACATAAAGTTTGTTTTGCTAATATTTAGGGAGAGTTTGTTGGCTCTGAACCACATTGATAATTTCTTCAATTCTGAATTAATTGTTGGAACAAGTACATTTAAGTCTTTGTGTGAATAGAATATACATTTGTATCATCTGCAAATGAAACAAAATGCATTCACAATATCATTCATATATATCAAAAATAATAAGAGACCTAAAATAGATATATGTGGAACTCCACATTTCAATGTGCAGATATCAAATGATTTAGATTTGACAAAAAAATATTGGCGACGATTGCTTAAATAATCTTGAAACCAAGCAAGAACCACCCTGACACCATATTTCATTTATTTACATAGTAAAATGTGATGATCCATTGTATCGAATAATAAATCCATAAAAACCCCAACAGTGTGTTCCTTTTTAGATAGAAAATCATGAATATTGTCATATAATTGTACAATGGCAAGATCCGTTGAGTGATTATTTCTGAAACCATAATGATTAGGAATCAATAAATTATTGTTGTTAACAAAAAAATAATATGACCGCTTATAGACTATTCTCTCAAGTATTATAGAAATACTCGGTAACAAAGAAATAGGTCGGTAGTTTGAGATAAGACATGGGTCATCTTTTTATATATTGGAATAATTTTTGCAAATTTAAGTAAATCGGGAAAAATACCACGAGAATATTAAAAATTAAGTTACATTCCTCTTAAATATGACTTTCTGTTTAGCAGAATATTGAAATTACATTGAATAAAATGCAAAAAAATCCACATTATATGAATCACTACGCATTTGAAACGTGTCCAGGGCAATTAATGGTCATTTTAGGTCAAAAAAGGTCAAAATGGGTAACAAATGTAAGTTATACAACAAATGATGTGGAATATTATGTTTGGAACACAAACAAGTTGGGTATTATTTGTAGGTATAGGTCTTATGTAGGTATATTTTTAGCTGAAAGTTGTGTTCTGGATGATTGTGCAGATTCAGTATCACTCAACATCATTTAAGGTCAGTGAACTTTGGCCATTTCGAAGGCAATTATTAGATTGCTGTCATAACTTTCAAAGTTTATGGATATAGTTGATAAAATGTGGATAGAGGAGTAATCAAGTATCACTGACAAGTCTTAGGTCACATGATCAAGGTCAAATGTCATTTAGGGTCAATGAACGTGCATATAGTATTGTATCATTATGAATGGTGTTGTTTTGTGAATAATTATTTTATAGTAGTTTTCAAAGTCAGCACTGCAGCTATGTTTAATAATGTGATGCAGGTGAGACTGCCAGAGGTGCTCTATATACTTGTCTGATCTTATAAACAAAACCATCCTCTTTACTTTTGTCAACTTCTTAATTATGACTTATCTAGTGTACAAAAAAAACATATTATGTTTGGTATCAAATTAAAAAATGGACCACATGTAAAGCTGACCTTTAGGTCATTTACACGCATGAAAAGTTAATGATCGCTAGAGTTTCATTTATCACTTTGTATCTTATAATTTTATGGGATCCCAAATAATCTACACCAATTTAACATTTTACACCATGCCCAGTCATATTCCTCTCACTTCATGTATACCCAACCTATTCGACCAGATGCTCATAGAATTCCCCTTCACCAACATCTCAACTATGCATCTGCCAGATCTGTGTTACTTCGATTCACACTTGCAGTATGAACTATGAACTATATGATTCGACGGCCGACCAGCAACTGCATTAATCCTTTAAAGTTATAGAACAGGGTGACACTGACTTGTATCGAAAAGGAAGTTCTTTTAATTCCTTGGGAACAACCACTGTATCAATATCAAGTAGGCCCAATGTCCTGTTCCATATAATATCAGCTATCATCTGAAGATGTAATGGCAGTAGATGCATGTACATTTTTTTATCTGACGACACTAACATTTCTGTTCAAACAGGGTTCTTATTTTGGGTTTACAAGTCTTTTGCATACTGATGGAAAACTCATTGCATTAAAGGTATGGCACTGAAGTTTGTATAAAAATGCTTTGCACAGATAATTCCATATCAGGTATAGATTATCACTATAGTGATACCATGTTGTGTCAATTTGGCAAGACAGGTGAAAGTTTTCCACTCTAATCGTGCTGCTCGAATAAGATCTTAATCTATATAGTCAGGTGCTGAAGAAGTGGACTGGATCAATTAAAGGTGTAATATTTATACTTTCCATCTTTAACTAATGTAACAAATGTAATGGTCTCTCTAAAATTACTTAGTATTACAGTGTACTTCACATGATTTAGCAAGAAGACAGATGCTTCAAAGTTCAGGAGCCTACCCCTAACTAACAAGTCAGCAAGAGAGCATGATTATCAAAGGTGCTCTTTATCCGGAGCGCAATTGATCTGAATGACTCACATGCAACTTGCCTCCCATGGATGGATTGGTAGTATACGTTAGGAGGGCACTCCTGTACCTGTTCATATAGCACATTAGTTACTCCAAAGGAATAATTGTCAGACCTTGTTCCATGTGGATTAATATCGTGGCCACCACGCTCTAGTATGTCTAGGGTAAGCATTTGCCACTAATCGTGTATCGTATAACATTGTGTCATTCTAAATACAAGGAAAACTGAACATGCAGTTGAGACTAATAAAGGCTAAATTAGTCTGGAAGATGAATGAAAAAACAAAGTGTAGTAAGATGATGTGAAAATGTCAAATTTGTCTAATTGTATATTTGTCTAAAAATGTGAATTTGCGTAGTAGAAGTCATTTTCTTAGGTGGCTCCAACATGATTGATCTTAAACCGGAAATTGTGTGTAATACATTATTTAATGTGTATCACTCTGTCCTTGATTATAGTTAACATGTTTTTACAGAAAACTATTTAAAAAACACTGCACAGTTTTATTTCATGTAGGAAAATGGATAATATGATACCAAGCTTATGTTACATGTTTTGATTAAAGTCTTGCTACATTGCCTGACATCATTTTACCTAGCATTAACATTACTGCACTTTAGGTGATCTTATGTGTTTAATCTCTTGTAACTTTTACCATTTTAAAATAATTTACCAACCACGATAGGTTTATTCTATAAAGTGTCACATTCTGTCACACTTAAAGGCCATATAAATGTGAAAGGTGAGCGTGATTAATGGTGTCAGAAAATAGAAATTGCCAATGGGTGAGGGGGTAGAACCCATCACATCCTTAATACACCTTCAACCAAACTTGAGATATTCCACATTATAATGTTGCATTAATTGCATTTGTGGTCTAGTTTGACCCTTTATAACCTAAAAAATGGCCTTTAATTGTCCTGGAAAAGTTTTAAATGTCTACTGATTCATGAATGTGGATTGAGTTTTAATTTGATTCAAATTGATATCAAACATGATAAAATTATGTTTATTCCGCCAAGTATTAAAGAGAAATGTAAGAAAGCTGGTGTGGTTTATGACGTCGCAAACATATAATTCATCAAGATGCCAAAGTAGAACCGGTCGGATTCTTGATATGCACACCCTCAGCTTAACCTTTGCCAATATACTGTATTCACATAATATCCAACTTGTTTGTATTGAAAACATGATATGTTCCACATTATATGTATTACTTTCATTTTTGAAAATCTGTGTGAAAATGGCTTTTTCTTGCATCTAAAACATAATAGAGGTCGTTGCCAAATTAACCCCCATGAAAATCTAAGTTGCATTTTTCTGCAATGTAAGGCCAGTTAACAACACAGATACAAAGAATTGGGGACGTTGGAATAAGCACTGTTAGCCTAATACTTTTATTATGAACAGCTTGTCACTGATACTCACTGGCAAATCTTAGCCAAATGGACTGGCAGAAGAGACGCCTTGGATGTTTTTTTTTAATGTGGGGATTTGGGGGATGAGAATCGGCAACGCTGGCCTAGCTTGTCACTTCGGCGGTGGCCCGTGTCCTCAAAAAAGCTCATGGGGGGGGGGGCAAGGGACTCTGTGACATTTGTTCGCCCAACCCCCCCCCCCCCCCCCAAAAAAAAAAAAGAAATGATAATAATAATAATAATAATAATGATAATAATAATAATAAATGAAATAAATAAATAGAAGTAGAATAAAATAAAATTACAAGTTTAAAAAAGATTTTTAAAAATGGTCCCCGGATTTATTTATTTTTATTTATTTTTTTTTTGGGGGGGGGGTGCAACCCCCTCTAGATCCGCTTCTGTACCCGACTAGTTGGCATGATAGTTGGCCAGTAATAATTGTGGCCCGGGTAAGCGGCAAATCTAAGGTTAGGCCCAACGATAACATCTTATCTAGACAGCTCAGAGTCTTAAGTTAGGTTTGCACTTTGTGCAATTTAATCTCTCCATAGCGGCCGGATAAGTGTCGAATTCGTTTAATCGGGGCCATTAGATAAATCTAAATCTAGGTCTAACCCGTGAGTTAGACTTAAATTTACCAATCTAGATCTACTAGGCCTGGATCCAGCAGTATCTAAGTGCTCGTAGCACTGGATCCAAACACTCACCGGATCAGGATAAACATTCTTGGGTGCTGGTTCTCCTTTCCACTCCAATCCATAATCAATTAGATCCAGCTCTGACATCGAACTCAAAGCATCGCCGGCAATCAACAAAATTCCGTTATTCGATTCGCACATCACCAGTCTTGTAGAACTCGAAGGAAATACAGATCCGGCAATTATCCTCATTCACAGCGTAGGTCAGAACTTCCGTTTGGCTTGTGTTACTAAAGCTCATGCAGTAAGTGCGTGTACATGTAGATTTATTCCGGATCTGCATTCATTCGTAGGTTCGTAATCCAATAAATCTCACCAATAGTCCGTGGTAAAAATGCAGTATAGACCTCTAACGAGTACTCCAGGCCTAACTTAGATAGGGTTCCACGTTTTAACTGTATAAATTAACGTCTTACATATACATATACATCCCCCAGTGTGTGCTGAGTTAAGAATGAACAGGCGTTTCCAAATCTGTCGCGCGATGCGCGCGTCCCTAAGTTCTTTCAACGCATTTCATTGGCTCTTTTTGGCGTAGAGTGTGTGCCCCCATTGGCGTTGCCTAGCTGTAACCAACGGCGCTGCGTTACGGCGCCGCCCATGCCGTGCTAAGCCAATCACAGACTTGTTGACGCACCAATCAAAATGCGAGTGTGCAGCGCTAATAATAAGTACCTGACAAATAAAATTGTGCGAGCGAAAATGGTTAATACTCAAACCATAAAACAGACATTTTTTCAGAGAACTTTTTAAAAATCAATTTGGAAATCAAACAAAACAATGAAAGCTCGATTTCCGTGCTGACATATGTTTTGTATATTGACTTCAAAATTTGATACTTTAAGATCCATATTGAGCAAGATATGCCTAAAAGGCAATGTGAGCGCGAAGCGCGAGCGAAAATCTTTTATAGTGACATGAAATACTTTTTCATTATTTTCCGAATCTTCCCCTCATCTTACTATATTCACTCGTCTTCCTCCTTATATGTTTCCCCTTCTTTTCTCCTCTCTTTGCCCTTTTTTATCTTTCCCCTTTTTCTTTTTTTGCTCCACCAATAGGGGGGGGGGGGCACTCGGGCCCCTGGATCCGCCTATGTAGACTATATAAAAGGGCAAAGACAGTTTGAAACCATAACTTTCACGCAGTAAATGATGATGAAAATAATCATTGTAAAACATGTACATGTACGTTATATAAATCACCATTTCATACTTTGATATAATATATTATTCAACGAAATTAGAAAGAAAGACATAATTGAATTTTCGGCGCGATCGCGCGGTCGACAGCCGAGATCTCAAGGGGGTGGGGGCTGCCACCCCCCCCCCCCCCCTTGCCATATGAACTCCCAAAATACCCCGGTCTAGGCAGGGAAAATGTGAAAAGGTCTTAACCGACTTCACGTGATTATTGAGGGTGTTGCGAAATGAATTCATGCAGGCCGGGCGGATCCAGGATTTTTCAAAAGGGGGATCGACACAAAAGCCAACAGACAGTACCGGTGTGTTGGCTCAATTGGTAGAGTGCGGGGTAGAGCGTCCATCTCACTGGAGGTTGGGGGTTCAAACCTCGGCCGCGTTCAGACCAAAAGATGTTAAAAGATGGGAGTAGCTGCTACCCTGTTTGGCGTTCAACAATTAAAGGGATAGCCTCGTCGATCTTGTGCTGCACAGTGGCTGCCGGGCCCACGATCAATTGTGCAAACCAAATTTTCGGAATATTTCATTTCTGATGTATATTTCGAACAATAAAATATGGATTTTCATTTTTATTTCACATTTTCCCCGAGGAAAAAATAGCAAGCACAAAAAAGGTTTTCACTTATTTCAAGGGGGGCATAGGGCCTATACTTCTGCTTTAGTAGCATTTTAACATTACAAATTTCCACTGTGCCTCTCAAGAGGGGCACGGGCCGGCTGTGCACCCTGCCCCCCCCCCCCCCTTCCTGGATCCGCCAGTGAATTCATGTTTCTTTTGAATTCTCAGTAATTTATGCACAGATTCACATTCCATTTGTAACCCTAGCTGACCCAGTACTAAGCTGACCTCTATAGTGCCATAACCACTTGCCAGGTGGGGTGTCGTTCACTTTCACTCGAATGTACAAGTTATCACATTATTATAGTTTTTAAGCAAGGCGGGAAACAGTTGGTGAGTACGATATCATTTTCTTGTCATTTACTTACATACAAATTGTGTATAACTTAATACGTCCGGCTTGGGTGGGACTTTAGTCATAATGAAAAGCTGTAGGCTATATTCTAAAAAAAAAACTATGATAATAAAATAGGCGGGAATTATTCGTCAGAGAATGGACCCTACCATATTCAGAGGTTGGAGTCGGATTGGGCTGGCAATACTATTTTTCTTGACGGGCGAAGACCTGAGGGGAAAATAGTAATTTTGCCAGAACAACCGATGATATTTATATATGTATATAAATGTAAACAGGCATCCACTCTTTAACATGACGACTGTGTCTTGTACCAACTACTTATATGCGAAAAATTACAAGACGATTTGACGTTGCTGATAGACCACAATTTTAATCCCCGAGCTTTCGGCCATAGGCCTTCTTCATGGGTTCTATACAAAAATGAACGAAACAAAATCAATAGTACAGAAGGAGGAACAGATGGACATATACATGTACATATAGTACTGATGTTATAAAATACGTAACAATGACGTTTTACGTATACAATATATGCAAATACATATACATACATATACAAAATACATGCACATATAAACATAAATGCATATATATATATATATATATATATACATACATATGAACACATACACATATGATGTACAAACATGATACATGCATATTTATTTCTATATATTCGTCATGTTTGTACATCATAATGTGTGCATATGTATGTATATATATATATATTATATATATATATATATATATATATATATATATATATATATATATATATATATATATATGTATTTATGTTTATATGTGCATGTATTTTGTATATGTATGTATATGTATTTGCATATATTGTATACGTATAACGTCATTGTTACGTATTTTATCACATCAGTACTATATGTACATGTATATGTCCATCTGTTCCTCCTTCTGTACTATTGATTTTGTTTCGTTCATTTTTGTATAGAACCCATGAAGAAGACCTAAGGCCGAAAGCTCGGGGATTAAAATTGTGGTCTATCAGCAACGTCAAATCGTCTTGTAATTTTTCGCCTATATATATATATATATATATATATATATATATATATATATATATATATATATATATATATATATATATATATATATATATATATCCTACGGCCCTCTCCATACTCTTGATCTCAAATATAATTATGAAGGAGACCCGTATACGAAAAATATGAAAAATCAAGAAATGTGTGTGTACTTTTAAGATCGGGGGAAGGGTACGTGAAGGAGGAAAACATAAGCTGACTTTTACTTCGAAAATTTACTCATCAGTCACCACATTCCCAAAATATATTAAATGGGGGATTTCATTGCCTTTAAAAACCACACTCACTGCAAAACCATGGAGTTCAAACTAGATGGCAATTGGGGGCAAAATCCCGCGCGAAGCGCGAGCTTACATTTTAATGTAGGCCCTACTGACTTTAAAGGTGACCTGTTAAGAGTTGCTTGCAGTGAGTCATGAAAGTGATATCTCACTAAATGAATAATGCAAGCGCGAAGGGCGATCTGAAAATTTTAATAACTTGAGATGATAACTGGATGTTCTAAGCACTTTTTTCAATCATTATAATAATGAACAAGATAGGTATCTAACTAAACAACTGATGAAAGCGCGAGCTGAATAAAAACAAATTATTTATGAAAATGATGAACACGCAGGATGTGAATAATGACAACTCTAATTGCATTATCCACGAACGGACGTGGGTTCCTAGTCGAGTAAAATTTCATTATGCTTGGATTAAATAAAAATACCAGAGACTTGAATGCAAGTTATTTAATAGATCGTAATAAAGCATCACTTGATTCCCAAGGAGCGTGTTTATTACGTGAGAGATAGCTATGAACGGCGTTAGGATCATTCAGGCATGTAAAAGTTGAACAGTAAACTTTCTCTCCGATTCAATGAGTGCTTCTCTATACCCTCTCTCAATCATGCCAAATAGTTTATTTTACATTTCTTTCATACCGCCTGCATTCTCTGTCCAGGATCACCACGCCCTTGTTATTGATACACTGCAGATTCTAGAATGGGCGCGAAACAAATTTGGTTTGCATCACTTCCAGTAAATGACTTATGACTGATTAATATATTCTTCCCATTGCTATAATAGTCTGGTAACATTAGAAGACTGATCCTACCAACCGAACAGACCACTGCAACCATGGGCAACCTCGTAGCGAATGGAAAGATAGAGATCTGGGATATTGTAATCATCGTGGTCAACTTTCTTGGCGTATTTGCTTGTGGAATATGGGTAAGAAATTTTCAATAAATCTAACAGCTATGCTATCCAATTATTTTCATTAGGCTAATTTGTTTTTTGCTGCTTATCACCAGATATTTTTTTATTGCAACAACGCTTAGACAAGCGGGAAAGATGTGTTAAGCCCAAGATCACCCCAAGAAAAAAATGGTTTAAGTACGTATAGAAAGCAACAAGCAGGTCTAATGTTGAAAACCTCACCTGTGAAATAAGAAACTTATGATAAATGAAATTCACCAAAAATCCTGACCGATATTGCAAATATGAACTGATGAAGATTTTTTTATTGTGTAATTCAAACAGTAGGGAGTGAGTGACATCGTCGATTTATTATTCAAGTATAGCAAGATATTAAGCACCAGTGACGTCCATCATGTTTTGGATGGGGGAGGGGGCAAGAGTAGAAGAAACAAAATCATCATTTTCGGTACGCACTGCTCGCCAAATTATAATACAGAGATTTCTCTGCGAAATGCACCCCCTTCTAATAACATATTTTAAGTAGTAATTAAAGTCAAATTTCATGGTTTCATGTGCTTTAAAAGACCTAATTGCATTAAATATTATACATTGTTCAGATTGATAAAGTTATTGGGGGTGGGGCAATTCGATGTGTTTGCTCTCATCCCAAATTTTCATGGGGTTCATAGAGGGGGAGGGGGTGTCCCCTGATCAACGCTCTGGTTAACACTAAGTTAAATTAAATTCGTGTACATCTCTGTCCTAATTTAGTTCAAATGTATTTCAGGTTGATCCAAACGAATATTCTGAATCCTGTAATTTATTCGATGGAATCATTCGATGGAATCATTCGATGGAATCCCGGCAGGATTAATTCCTTGAATGCATGAGCGCTGAGAGGCAGCTCGAGCTAAAGCCGGGTAATAATAATAATAAAAAAAACGCGCCTCGGAATAGAATATTTCTAGATAGATGGCGCTATATAAATGCCTATTATTATTATTATTCACGGCTAACAAAACAACAAGAACAAGTGAATTGCGATTTGTCGTGGCTTTAATGAAAATAGAGATGAATGTGCATCTTTACCAATTCTGCTTTTTGTGTACAGTGTATGAATATCATCACATATACATATACCGATAATGTCTGTAACCAACCGATACCCTTGTTTAATAAGCTCCTCGGAGAGGGGTTAAACCCCCGGCTAGAAGGCCCCCCTCGTAAGTTCTTCAATGTTTAAAATTCATGGCTGTTTTCCCACTGGTTCCCTGCTAGCCGGACCGGAATCCCAGCACAGCTATTAATTATGAGCTATCGGTGGATTACAGATGACATAAATATAGCATATAGAGATATATGAATGCCCATGACTATAGACCAGCCTGCCCGCCTTTAAGATCAGGTCAGGCTAAGATTAAACTTTAAGCATGACACAATTATTTCAGTTTAACAGCGTTCTCAAACATTTGTATGTACAAATAGGTCCCCCTCACCTAGGTAACGAGTGGGGACCTGCAACTTACATAATAACATAACATAATTGATTAAAATCCACATGCCTGCCCTGGCATGGAAAGGAAAAAAGGAGGTACTTTAATAATGCGCCTCTTACTGAAATCATGCCCCCAGAACTTCAACTGCTTGTTTTTCAACAACACACAAGGCGTCAACACTCCTCCCAAAAACGAGTAAGGGCGAAAACCCGCCTGCCCACTGGCCAAAATAGGACAGGAGGATAAAATTCCCTTACGGCCCACTTATGCACGACGATCGTTGTTAGGATTGGTGTGCGACCAGGTCAAACACCCTCGAATTTGGATTCGTGTTACGCTCTTCTATCAGCCTAGGCTCTGCCTAGATTCTGAAATTAACCACGAAAAGTATACCATCACCCTCCAACTACTTCATACACCATTCATTATAGAGTATCATATAGATTCAACAAATACAACTTCCCTGGAAAATATAAATGCAAAAGTACTTGTACCCCCCCCCCCCCCCTAATCACACTTTGCCAAGATCAACTACTGCTGGTATTCAAGCCAACTATAGGTATCCAATTTTCATCCCACTGAAAATATTGAGCCCCTTAAAGGAACTTTAATAAAGGAAATTGAATTCAGAAAGAAATTTGTTTCACCAAACGAAATTCACTAATATGGCCATACTCTGGCAAAGGGAAGCAAGGTACGAAAGTATCACTCGTTGTAAATGACCAATGCGTGTTCGTCATTAACATATACATCAATGCAATTAAACTAAATAATATTTTCTTCAATATCTTTCCCCAAAACGATCATTTCTTCACAATTTCTGCCTGAACGGGCAGCACACAACAGATATTTAAAAACCATAACTCAAATCTGACTGATGCGTGAGCTGCTTCCTATACCAAAGGTGGGCAGTATTAATAATAAATACACCATGACAAAATTACCATACAAATTCACATAAGTATACCAACATACTACGCCTAAAGACCTGAACATTCGGCTGAACTTGAAGAAGCCTAAAAATTGGGACAATACTTCCGTCTAATTCCTAAGGAGTCCGATGCAGACCCGAGAAATAACTTTATCTGAAATGAAGCCTATGCAATCTTATCAAACATTTCTTCATATATAATGCTCATGGTAGAGGAAAATAAAACATACATAGAAATTATGAATTCATAAACATTTCTTCTCAAATGACCTGAGAAAATTATAATTTCAATCCCCAGATTTTTTCTATAACCATCCATAACTTGGATTTTTATGACAACTCACATGAACGTTTGAGGCATAACCTGCTTCATAGTAATTTCGAATTGACTTCTTCCTTGCAAACAAAAACTAAATAAACAAAATAACATTAAGAATGCACAAGGACAATAAATACACAACCATATCCATAATATGCAAGAATCCCCCCACGATATATATGTCAACATCCCCCTTAATTATAACTAGAGGATGGTAATGGGGAGGAGGTGGGAATTTTGTAAGCACGCTTTACACATGCACCGTCATCTCTCTTCATTGAAAGCCAAAACGAAAATGAAGCATTCCCCGCACTTTTATCCGCGCATAGCTCAACCGCGGCAAATGTCTGGCATTGTGCCCAAATTCTTTGGCGCGGGCGCCAAAAAGCGCTGCCCCGCCCTTTACGGGTCGGGTCACGAGCCCTTTCTCGGGCAACCACGCCCCCTTTCAAAATCAAAACAAACTAAAATGTGTATTTTGCTAGCCCGCTAATAAATCATTTTAAATCGTCAAGCCGTCTTTAAAATCCATTATTCACGGCTAACAAAACAACAAGAACAAGTGAATTGCGATTTGTCGTGGCTTTAATGAAAATAGAGATGAATGTGCATCTTTACCAATTCTGCTTTTTGTGTACAGTGTATGAATATCATCACATATACATATACCGATAATGTCTGTAACCAACCGATACCCTTGTTTAATAAGCTCCTCGGAGAGGGGTTAAACCCCCGGCTAGAAGGCCCCCCTCGTAAGTTCTTCAATGTTTAAAATTCATGGCTGTTTTCCCACTGGTTCCCTGCTAGCCGGACCGGAATCCCAGCACAGCTATTAATTATGAGCTATCGGTGGATTACAGATGACATAAATATAGCATATAGAGATATATGAATGCCCATGACTATAGACCAGCCTGCCCGCCTTTAAGATCAGGTCAGGCTAAGATTAAACTTTAAGCATGACACAATTATTTCAGTTTAACAGCGTTCTCAAACATTTGTATGTACAAATAGGTCCCCCTCACCTAGGTAACGAGTGGGGACCTGCAACTTACATAATAACATAACATAATTGATTAAAATCCACATGCCTGCCCTGGCATGACCAGAAATACCCAATTATTCTTGGAAAATACGTGTTTCAGGTGGCCTAATTGCCAAATTACCGCCAAACGAGAATATATAATTTATTTATATATGATCGACCGCCAACAAACACGTCAAAATTTTACTCGTATCTACCAAGATATTCAATAAATCTTAGCAACCATTACAGGATCATTCTACTAGTATTCACCAACGTTATCATCCTTAGTGCTTTTACCAGGGGGGGGGGGGGGTACCAGGGAACATTGCTCATTCCTCCATTACAATGTATATCTAGGTTATCCATAACTGACCCCAACATGATTTAATGCATGCATACATTGAACGTAAATGCATGAGCAGCTAAATAACAACAAATGATACATTATGAAAGCATAGACACACTGGTGAAACCGGCTCCAGACCAGCCAAAACCCTTATTCATACTATCGGATCGGACGGTCTGGAGTCGGTCACGCCGGAGCGACTAAGGTAAAATGTATAAATACATACTCAACGAAGATATGAAAGACCAACTTTTAACTCACTGATAAATCTGTCCAACCCTTCATCGGCCAGATGTAGGCCATCAGTTCTGTACAGCGAAATGTCATTATGGGATATTGATGGATGCGGTATGGCTTTACCATGAAATCTTGCAGCTAAAGCCTTGGCGTACCTATTGGCCGCCCTTCTCTTTAAGTCCAATTTACCTTGATCTCCTGTACAGCCAGCGGGGTACCAAACCCTCTCCAAAATGTCCGACCACACTATTTGAAATTTGTCCTTATTGGCGTCAAAAAGTCTATACGTCAAACTAGCCAGCTTCTTCTTGGACAGTGCCTCAATGTCATTCGTTCCTACATGCAATACTACTACTGAAGGCTTTGGTTCACTCCGACCCATCTTATCTAACCAATCGCTTACCCCTTCAATTCGTAGCCCCCTTTTCCCCAACCAGCGGACCGACGTTCCAAGTCCAAGGTCAGCCTCGCCGGTGTTCTTCGCCCTGCGATGTGCCCAAAACACTATCGAGTCCCCTATGATCCACACCACAGGTCCTGTAATAGAAAACAAGAAAAGAGGGCTGGGCAGAATTTTGAAGTATGAAAATTTCCCCCTGAAAGGTCTGCTACCCTTCACCACCCCTTCATCACGGGGTTTTCCCCTCCAAGATACAATGTATGTAATCACATTTTTGACCCCTCCCCTTAATCCTGAAAGCATTGATATTAAACACGTCATTATACCGTTGTAACATTCTCTCTAAAAAGCAGAATGCTCGTAATTGTGTGATATCATTAAACCCGCACTTACTCATTCAATATTAAGCCCAGAGTTATTTTGATGATACATGTATATTGATATCAACATGTACAGGGGGGGGGGGGGGGGGGGTCGTTATGATCAATCTGATGTTCCAAACACCTTCCAATCAATATAGTACTATCCCTTTCTTCCTTTTGTATAATGTAATAATGTATAATGTATAAACACATTCCAACCAATATATAATAATGTATAATGTATAATGTCTGAGCACATTCCAATCAATTTATAATAATGTATAATGTATAATGTAAAATGTATAAGGTATAATGTATAATGTAAAATGTATAAGGTATAATGTATAATGTATAACGTATAAACACATTCCCATCAATATAGTACCATCTCTTTCTTCATTTTGTATAAAGAATGTAATAAAGTATAATGTATAATGTATAATATATGATGCATAATGTATAATGTATAATGTATACTGTAACAAGGGCTCCTTTGTAAACAAGCCTCTTGGCACTGAACATACCGCCCTGCTTCTGAATAGGGCTGAATAAAATAAAACAATACCATGTAAGCAGATATATCGAGAATTATACACCCAAATATCCAACAACCCATCGGCCACGGCTTTGATTAAAGCACATGTCCTCGTGTAAAGTAAACGCGTTGTGACATTATTGGAAGATAACTTACACCTGATTTTGGTCAAAATGTCAAATAACCTAAAATCATCATTTCATATATATTTTCGTTCTTTTTTTTTTTTTTTTTTTTTTTTTTATTTTTTTACTTAACCATGTCGAGTCTTATATATCTCCGATGTGCACTCGAAACCCAACGCCCCATGCGTTGGATTTCTTCATCCGAGCAACCGGCCATGGCAGCGGTCGTAGCCGCCCCAATACGAAAGGAATGCGATGAAAACATTGCCGCCGGCATATCCCCGTATGTCAAACATCGTTTTATCATGTTTCCAAATTCACGCCTAGTTAGCGGGAGAGCACCATATGAACAAAAGAAGGCTCCACCATTCTTTGGGCGGATTTCTAAATAACGAATAACCGCCATCACAGGGCAGCTAACTGTCCCCAACTCTGGTATCGAAATGGTGCACCCATTTCCCCGCTGGTCAGTCTTTGACTTCCTTAGGAATAATTCCACCCTGCGATGCGGTGCATCGCCAGTGACCCTAACATCTGTGTGCTGCAGAATAGACTCACATCTATGCCTGGACTCTACTGTCAACTCACTAACTCTCAACAAACCATAAAATGCCACTGAAAAAGCAGCAGAGTACATCAAAACATCGTAATGACTACCACAAACATGCCTCAAGTAGGCGAGCATTCTATTTAACACAGACAATGTGATTGGATGCCTAGCATCTCTTCTCAAAGTACTTCGCCTACACCCTTCAATTAACCTTGTAATCACAAAACTCTTGGTCACATCCTTTAGCCCAGATGAACTCATATAAAATGCCAACCCAGATATGTATGTTTGAATAGTAGACCCTGCATATCCCATAAAGGATAAATAAGAAATGAACTGCGCCACCCATTCTACATTAGGGGGTAGCTGGGGGTCGTATCCGTACACTTTACAAAATTTCACGTATGCCCCCAAGGCAATAGAGTAAGTTGTGTGTGTTCGAGCTGCCCTAGAAGCCATCAGCAGTCGACTTCTCTCGATAGCCAGCTCTTCCAAAGACGGACTGGAACCTCCACGCCCTCCCGGGCGGCCCCCGGTGCTAACGCATGGAACCTCGGCATCTGAAATCGAGATAGTGCATCAGCTATACCATTATCACATCCATGTACATGCCTAGCCCTCAACACTATATTATTGCTTAAACATATAATCACCACCTTCCTCACCAAAACCATAATATCAGGGCATAGCGCCGACTGCTTGTTAAGTACTGCCACCACGGCCTGATTATCACAATTAAACAATATATTCTTGTCCTTTAGCTCCATGCCCCAAATCTCCAAGCCTACCCAAATAGGGAATAGCTCTAAAAAAGCTATAGACCTCCTACCGGCCTGGAAATCAGCAGGCCACCTGGATTGAGCCCACCTGCCCCCAAAGAAAATTCCAAAACCAATGCCAGCCGCCGCATCAGTGAAAAACTGAATTTCCTCGCTTCCAAACCAGCCTGGAGCCCGGAAGAAAACTTGACCATTAAAATGTGCCAAGAACTCCAACCAAACCCGCAAGTCAGCCTTAGCCCCTCTCGTCAACCTAACCATGTGAAAAGGACGCTTAACGCTCTTAGTTAAGTCAATGAGCCGTCTCATGAATGCTCGCCCTGGAGCAATTGCCTTACATACAAAGTTTAGACTACCTACAATCGACTGAATGTCTCTTAGGGAAATTTTTTGTTTCTGTACCGCCCAATTTAATTTCCCTACTAATTTCTCAATTTTGTCCTCCGGTACCCGAACCTGCTGAGAAACGCTATCTATTACCAGCCCAAGATATGACAACTGTGTGGTCGGGCCTTCCGTTTTTTCTCGCGCTATGGGCACCCCAAATCGTTCGCAAATTGCTTCAAAACAATGCATTGCCCGCCTGCAATCCTCCGAGGCAGGGCCGCCTGCAAAAAAGAAATCATCCAAATAATGGACAATATTTTGCGACTTCGCAACTTTTCTCGCGCAAAACTCTAAAAAAGTACTAAAACATTCAAAAGTGGAACAAGAAACTGCGCAGCCCATCGGCAAACAACGATCAAAATAGTAACGACCATCTATATACATCCCAAGCAACTCAAAATCTTTTGGGTGAACAGGCAAGAGCCTGAAAGCTGACTTAATGTCAGTCTTTCCCATAAGGGCACCCCGCCCCAATTGCGTCACAATATCTACCGCCGAATCAAAGGACGAATATGTTACTGTACACTGCCCCTCCGGTATGCCATCATTAACTGAATTTCCCCTGGGTGCCGATAAATGTTGAATCATACGGAACTCCCCTGGGGCCTTTTTGGGCACCAACCCCACTGGTGAACACCTCATATTCTCGAAGGGAGGAACAACAAAAGGCCCAACTATCCTACCTAAGTCTATTTCATCCCTCAATTTCTTTTTCAACGTATCCATGTGTTCGAATGCTGATTTCAGGTTTTTAACAACCAATGGGACCCTGTCCCCTTCAAAATGTAATGAAAAACCAAACTTAAAACCATTATACAAGCACTGAGCATGCTCCTGATTAGGATAAGTAGCTAACATGGGCACCAAACGTGCTAACTTAATAGGGGTCGGAGCAATAGACGACACCGCACTAGCCGTAGACCTATTTACTGCCAGCGGGACTGGAACCGGCCCGCCCTTGGCTACACTGCTTAGCCCCATGACCTGTCGCCTGGCAGCGGGAACACTTGTGCTCATAGATGCAAGCTTTGCCTCGCATGCACTTGCCTCTATTAAAGGCAAAGCACACGCCTCGGCTGGGTGTGCCATTGGCTCCGGGTCCCTTTCCTCCGAAGGGAAAAGATTTTCTCGCGCCGTACTCCCCTCTGTAGAACTGATGGCGAGGGGCATGGGGTAAATTGTGGCGCTGCCGCGGACCATTAGAGGCCACCAGCATCAACCACAACTCGGCGTCGACGCTCGCCCAGGATCGCCCGGGTAAACGCGCCTGCTTGCTCCTAAACTGAGTGTCATAGTCACGCCAGCCATAACCTGCAAACGCACGGGCTGCATGCCTTATCAAATCCATATATTTCATGAGCTCCCTGCTCCTTTCAATGTGCTTCTCAGCGTAAATTGAGGCAAATACTAGAAACACCGAAGTCCACTGCTCTACCGACATGATTTTCTTAGCCTTTGATTGAGGTTGAAGTTGCAAACCAAGACCAGATCCCGATTGACACAAACTCAAAGTGGTGTCACCTACACTCAAGGCCCCAAACTCATCACGTGCATTATTATGCTTAAGGAGCACTCCCAAATCTATATATTCACTTGCCCAAATTTTTCCTTCAGTGAGATAGCCACTTCCACACCTAGTGGGTCGCATGCGCTAATAAATGGTTCCGGTGCCCCCAACACGGCAGAAAGCCTAGGCGCCTGGGGCTCAGATCTCTCAACACCGACCTCCACTAGATCTAGGCCTAGATCTTCGGCTACCCCTGCCGACCGCGCCGGCACTGAAACTGCTGGCTGAGCCTGCCCCGAGCTACCGGTATCCGACTCCTGAGCTACTATCTCATGCCAAGCAATAGATCTGCCCACGGGCGCCTGGCCTTCCCGCCCCACTAGATCTAGATCTAGCTCTGCCATTTTATCACTAACTTTAGACCTAGGCCTACCACTTTTTTCATCAACATCGACAACTTGAGACTGAGAGGGATTTAACTCACCGCTCCTTCCTGGCCCGTTGTTGCCGCCTCCCAGCCCCAGATCCACACTTGCGGGGGTTGACGTCGCCCGTGGACCTCTCGGCCGACCCGCCTCCTCTTCGGTGTGTCATCTCCCTTCCTCGCACCTGCGGTCGTTATTTTCTTGGCCTTAACCTTTGGCATGATCAACTCGCGAAACTAGAGTTAGACTCGAAGCTCCGTCACTCAGCCCAAGTCCAATGAATCCTGGATGCAATCACCTCCAAAGTTCAATCAAGCGAACCGCCAAGAAAAAATTCAATCCTGAAGTTGCAAACTGAATCTTTTAGGTCCACAAATCGGCACAGCTAACTTAGCCTTAGTTCTACGGCAACAATTCCTGAGGCTGAAGTCTGAAGACAGTAAAAAACTGAAATCAGCGTCTGTATAATCCAATAAAAGTATGAATCCTTTGTGTAGATATCCGGTATAGGTAGCTAGACAAATGTCGAAATATCTGCCACCTAGGCCTAGTTGCCAGTGCCGAAAGAAAATTTTCAAAAAATTTTGTAAGCACGCTTTACACATGCACCGTCATCTCTCTTCATTGAAAGCCAAAACGAAAATGAAGCATTCCCCGCACTTTTATCCGCGCATAGCTCAACCGCGGCAAATGTCTGGCATTGTGCCCAAATTCTTTGGCGCGGGCGCCAAAAAGCGCTGCCCCGCCCTTTACGGGTCGGGTCACGAGCCCTTTCTCGGGCAACCACGCCCCCTTTCAAAATCAAAACAAACTAAAATGTGTATTTTGCTAGCCCGCTAATAAATCATTTTAAATCGTCAAGCCGTCTTTAAAATCCATTATTATTATTATCATTTTGACGCCACGGGTGAGGGAGAGTGGGGGAGTAACCAGAGCGTTGTTTTGTTATTGGTTGTGTTATATACTTTTTGAGGGGCTCACATTGTACAAGCATTGCTTTTTAGTGGGTCCCTCCATTTCCATCTTAATTCAATTTCTATTGAAAAATAGTATATATATTTAAAACCTATACAATGTGTTGCCCAAATTGTCTAAGTGTTTTTTCACAACTTATGTATCATTATTATTATTTTTTGCAACGGATACAAATATTTATGTTTATATATGGCATACAATTTGTTTTTGTTTGATAGAAGTGAAATAAATAAATTTGAATTTGAGTATATATCTCTCTAATATAACATTTATTAAAATTAAAAACCTATCTATTCCGTAGTATGTATGTATAGCACCTAGGAAGCACTTGCATTGCAATAGAATATATAGATAGAGTTTTTGCGCATATAAATGCATATTATTATTATTATTATTTTGGGGGATGGCCTGTGTTATTTTCTCCAATAATTTACTTTCAAATATCATAAATATTTTATGATGAATCTTCTGACAAGTTTGATCATAGTGATAAGGAGGAAGTAGGCCCTAGTATTAAACTGCCTGATACCCATCATTTTTGTTTTCTCACTATGTTATTTTGTTGAATGAAACAATTTTCTTTCAAAATTTGTTAGAAACAGATGGATTTCAAAATGGAAGGAAATAACATGTTCATGTATGTGTTTTTAAACATGATTATATATAATATTTATGAAACATTATAAAATACGATATCATTCTTTATGATTTACCCTTCGCCGCAACCAAGCGCCTGGATTGTGCCTCGTTTTTTCACCATTTTTAATATTGAATATAATTTCATTTTTGTTTGCTTTCTTTGCCCAGTTTCGTAATGTAATATGAGTAGAGAGGATACAAAAGAAATGAGAATTAAGTGCATAAATGGGGAAAAAACGGACAAAAGTAGGGGAAGGCGGGGTAAGTTTCACAGGGGCAAGTTGAGTCACCACCCCAGGCCAATAATGAACGAGTCAGACATTGTGATGGTGTCATGTATTGATGACCCATTACATGACCCTTTACCCAATCATATTGTTTTCGACTTTGAAACAAAAAGTACTTTTTTGACGGAAAACCCCAATATTTTGCCAAAAAAGTATTTAAAAAAAAGGTGTAAAATAAAGGAGTGTTGTTTACCCACACAAGTCTTTAGATATAATAAAGAAATGAGAACAATATTGTTAGTCCAGGTATGGATCTTTATTCTTGCCATAGTCTTTGAAATGATGGATGCATAAGGAAATGTGTGGATGTGAAAATATCGCATTAAGTTCGGACAGGGGTACTTTGAGCCAGCCAACATGGGGCAACTTGAGCCATGGTAATTCTTATGGTAATAAGAATGAAAAAAAGTGAAAAGTCATTGATATGCAGGCAGAAAGGTGTAAATTCTTTTAGTTCTTTTCAATTCTTTTACTTTTAGAGGATGTTAGTATTTATAGATAATTAGCAAGTGAAAAGACTTGAAATAAAAAAATTAAATGCTGCTTCTTCCCGCATACATTTTGAACATAGATTTTGTGGCTCAACTTACCCCAGGAGGTGGCAAAACTTACCCCACATATGGGGCAAGTTGAGCCATTTGACATCGTTTTTTTCAAAGGTCACAATTAATTTCAGTGTGGGGGTAGAATGTCATATATAGGTGAAAAATATTTCCCAAGAATCAAAGGCAGAGTACTTATTTCTACAATATTATTAGTCATATCAGTTCTAACATGCAAAATGCAAAAAGTGTCACAACTTACCCCGCCTTCCCCTACTTAAAATAAAAAAATAAAATAAAACCCCAAAAAAATTAAAGTCCAATTTTCAACAATTTCGGCTCTCGCTTCGATCTCGCATTATTGTCCGTACGACATACCTAGTTTGATTTTAACATATTCTTAAAGTTTCCGTTTTTAAGGACTACCATAACTGGTAAACAGGGGCCCGTTTCTCAACACCGTCATAAGTCTAACTTTTTGACTAAATCGGAGATAGTGAAGTACTTGTCCGCTAACCGTTTCACGAAGCCCTCTTTACCAAGATCGGGTACAACAACTAAACCTCACTAAATATTTATGACACCTCCGAGCCTGCCATAACCCTTTTTCTTAATGACGTAGTGGAATCACGTGGGTAGACTATGACATGCAAAAGTGCCGAGAAATTTGAAAAATATAATCTTACGTAATCAATCATAGAGGTTGAAATTACATCACAAACAAGTGGGATAATGCATTCAATGATAATTGTAATACAAAGAAACTATAAAAACCGTTGGTAATACGCCACAAAACCATTCATTTTGAAATAGTAAAATAATTTAATCGATAAAGATTCTACCACGTCAGGCCATCCATAACTGAACTCGTATTTCTTGATTTCAGACCTTATTACAACCACTTTCTTGAAGATACATTCACACTTGAAAATAAAAGACGATAGATCTTGGTCCTCATTATTTCGCGCTTCTCGTGCGATACTATACAAATAGCCTAACCATCCCTTTATTTGATTCTCAATTTTCTTTCTTCTTATTTTAACAGGCATCATTCGGACGTGGGAAAGACAGCACCAGTGGCTACTTTTTAGCTGGGCGGCAGATGCCATGGTATATGGTAAATATTATGATTATCATATTAATTCATCATTTTTTGCAAGGACATTTCCCAGTGACTGTTCGAATATTTGAATTTTTATTTCTGAAAATCGATAATTCGACAGTATCGTATTTGGGGGAACAGGAAGACATTGTAACCTCAGAGCAGCGGATAATCAAAGACGGGATATATATAAGGTACGTAAGCAAACTACATGTATCTAGATACACAAGGTTATAAAGATACATTATAGGGTGCATTTAAGGTTTATTCACATTTATCCCCAAATTTAACATAGTTTGTAAACACTTTGTGACATAATTCATTTGTCAATGTTATGATAATACATTATAGGCCTACATGTATGTGTAGATCAACTTGGGCATTGTATTTCAAGCAAATACAAACCAGTGAAAAAATCCCCGAAAACCTGATACAAGTATGTAAGAGAACCTCATGATAAATGTAGCATGGAAAAATAAGATGTTTAATACAATGCAATCATCAAACCAAACGACAAAATACGTGCGAAACCCAATTGCATAATGAACAAAGCATTTTGAGGAGCCAGAGCTATGGCATATCTGGCACCATTTCTAAAAAGAGCAAATTCTTTTTAACAAACACAACTTATTTTACTGATTTATTTTGACATTATCAGTAGGTATTCTTTGCAGTGATGCCAATTTTGACTTGCGCCAATTAAAGTAATGCATAATGAATCCAGACGCCAATGATGTCAAAATCCTACATGAGTTGGTGAACATATTTGCTAATCCATTTTCAATTAAATGAAATTGAAAATTGTTGCTAAAATGAGTTTATTAAATCAGTAAATTAGTGGAAAAGGTATTTGAAATGGATTTTAATAAACCCTTATAGGATTATGACATCTGGAGCCCGTTGCATAAAACTTTTTACCTGAGAAAACTCGGGTTGTTTTTACCGGAGTTTTTGCCCTGTGTTAAAGTCAATGGCAGTAATCAGACTAACCTTAGTTTTCAGTTTTTACCGGAGTTTTCTCAGGTAAAAAGTTTTATGCAAGAGGCATCTGGATTTATTCTTCAGTCTTGCCTTAATTTGACGCAAATCAGAATTTACATCACTGAAAAAACACCTCTTGGTCATCCAAGCGTTGAACACTTACCACATGAATATGGTATGAAATCATTTAAAAGAACATACTGTTTCAGGTCATATTTAATAATCATGTGTTCATGACTTTTTTCTTCCTTAAATAGGGGATCTATGAGGTGTCAGTTTTTTTACTCACACGGTGTATATATAATACAGTGCGTCCCAGAAAAAACGAAACCGAGATTAAGCGATGATTTATCATAACTTAATCACAAATACAATAGACAAATGACCTACCAATGTAAAGCTTAGAATCTCCCCTTTTATTCCTCATTCACGCATGAGTGAACAAAAAACAATTTGAAGAAAGGATACTAATAACTCATTTGACGGGGGTATCTGAATTTCAAAAAGAAAATCACATGCCTAAAAAGTTCAATATCTGCTCTTTCATTTGATACCCTAATCACAGAAAATGGCCAAGTAGTAAAAAAGTTATAAGTTATGTTTCCTTGAAAAAAAAGAAATATATATACGTATATGTATATATATATTTCAATAACAAATTATGTGAGCGCGAAGCGCAAGCAGAACATTTTTTATGTTCAGACAATAAAAAGAGACATTTTAAGGACTGTTTTTTGTCGGAATTCATGAAGAGCAGACATTATCTCACCTATCCACCATTTCAAACGTAAGAACAGACTGGACTGTTGACTTTTATATTCATGCCTTAAAAGGCAGGCGCGTAGCCAGGGGGGCGGTGGGGGCGGTCGCCCCCCCCCCAAAAAAAAAAAACGTCCCAAAAAAAAAGAAGGGAAAAAAGAGAGGAGAAAAGAAAAAGGGAAGGGAGGAAAGGGGAGAAAGGTAGCTTTGTGTTTTTTTTTTCTTTTTATTCTTTTTTTTTCTTAAAAGAGAAACTCCATCACTCTTGCTCTAAATTTATATATGAATTTTTCTTCCGCGCTGTGCGCAGTTAAATGACAATATTGCAATTCTCCATTGTTTCCCCCACCCTTTCTCTAACCCTGTTTTTCCACCTCAGGTATATGTGTTTCTTACCGGTTAAAGTTCAAATGTATCCATTAGGGCATGGAATTAGAGTAAGGCTACGCCAAAGTATATGAAGGTATCTTTTTTTTAATTGATCGCGCAACTTCTGGTCGGGTCGGCTCCGGGCGGGTAAAATTTTATATCAATTTCCACCTCCATAAAGTCAACTTCTCCTGCTTTTCAGCTCATTACCAAACAACCATAATTCTGGGGCAAACAGGTTCCTAAAATTCGCGTCGTATTAAATAAAGAAGTACAATATATTTTTTTTTTATCAAATTCTATTAAACTTCATGTCATTTCCCTTCACATTCATCTCCTGCCCTGTTTTGCGCCCTCAGTTTGAAGTGTTGAATGACACTTAAGTTTCTTTATTATTCAAAATGAAGCACTTCAGGATAAGTCAAAGAAATTAGGAATCCTCTTTTTTTTATTTAATTTCAATAAATCACAGAAGTTTCAACTTTCTGCGCACTATTTCCTCATAAAGAAGTTCAATAATCTTAGAAAATCATTTTAATGAGAGCCGATGGTGGTATTAGACGTATCTGCATTATTTTGATGAAACGTCCACCCTTTGAAATTTCACAGTTTCATTGCTCTGCGCGGGGCTGAATATCTTTCTCCCGGCATATATACACTTCTTCTCCTCTGTTTTGCGAGTTAAAGATATGCACTGTCGCTAAATTGTTTGTAATCAAATCTGATCTTTCCAAGGGAAGTATTCAATATATCTTTGAGAAGACCCTTTAGTCGGGACCCTTTTCATGGCAAAAAACTGATAAAACGCTTTAGCTTCCGCGCTTCGCGCGAGGGTATTATTATTTTAATTTCCTCCAATGTATTCCTTTTTTGTGCGTTCACAATCACTTTTTGAAAACAAATTAAGGTTCATGAAAACAATGTTCAAAATCACAATGAGTCAACTGAATTGGAGCTGAAATAGGCACTAGAGACAAGAGACACGGCTCCTTTTCATTTTAATTTATGAAACACCAAAAGCTTCGCGCTTCGCGCGGGAGGGGGAAACCCCCTCCCTGCACCCACCCCCTAGGGAGCGCGCTTCGCGCGCTCTTTAAGTGTTGGCACGCTTCGCGTGCATTTACTGCCCCCTCCAAAATGAAATCCTGGCTACGCGGTTGTTAAAAGGTTGCAGTCACTTTAAGAACATAATTATTTATCTCATTAAATAGACACTGCGAGCACCAGTGAACACATAGGTCCCAAGTAAATTATGTTTCATTAAGTTATGAAAAAAATTCTTACATGTCTTATGTAATATAATATGATATATAAACTCATCAAAAAAAGTTTGGAAATCTGACTTTGATCGATAATTCCTCCTCGGTTTTAGTAAATATCAAAATGTAATTAATATCAATAGATAGATCATTTAATTCTCGTTAAAGTGATACTTTACATGATATGATTAGGGTTCACACGGAGGTGCAGTGACTTGCATATTGATTTGAACATTGGATTTTTAAGCCCATTTGAACAGATAATTTCCTTACCTCAGTAAACAGCTTCTGCGAGCGTGTATAGCGCAGGCGACATTTTGAATCTTACATAATGACCTGAAAGATTTATGTTAGTGACAAAAAAATAAAGCTGTTTTGGATCCGTATGAAAACATTTACTATACATTTTTTTTATTTTTCAAAATTTCAGGGGTGGTGCCAACTAATTGGGGCGAAATGGCCCTTCCCCCCGTGCCTCCCCCTTCGTGCCGCCACTGGTCTGGGGCGGAGCCCCCGGAACCTCGAGATATTTTCAATGATTGCCACTGTTTTAATCAAATTGCGGGTATATGCACAACACATTGTAATTTCAACGCAGTTGCTGAAAATATTCGAAATATTTTGAGGCAGCGGGCGAAGCGAGCCAGAAAAATTTGGCTTTTAAAAATGATTTTGAAATTGAATTCTGCTTTATTTTATAGCAGCTTTGGAAAGTTGGCCAAAATAAACAGGCTTTTTACGGTAAGTCTAGCCAGCGCAAAGCTTTACTTAGGTTAGGACATATACATATATCGTGGGATATAACTAGGCCTTGGCTAACGCTACTTTGACTAAGGGCCGGGATTTTTTGTTGCATAAAATTAGCAAACTTACAATATACGCCCTCCACCTTTCTTCCCGTTCTTTATATTTGACAATCCTCGGCAACCCGGTCGTGTTATCAAATTCTTCTATTTTTTTCTCGTCCCTTTTCTCTATACTCTGATTTTCCAATTAAGCTTAATTGGTTCTACCTTGGATACGTGTCGTACGGGACATTTAGAGAACATTTGACAGTTTTTGACAAGAAAAAACAAAAAATATTCCAGTAACTATAGGTGGTCATCAACTACTACCAGAGTGTAAGAAAAACCAAGACTTAACATGACTTGAATTCACATCCTGTATAATACAGATTAAAAATAGTAATGTGTCGTACGGACGCAGAAAAAGTGGCTTTTTTAGAAACCTCAAGTTTGTACTCAAAAGTCTGTGAGTTGGGCAGATAAATTTCATAGAAACTGAACTCAAATTGACACTCAATTACCCAAGAACAAACACATTTACAAAAGAAAGCAAAATAAACATTCATGAATAAATAAAGCAAATTATAATTTTCGAGAACATTGTGGCGTACGGGACATTCAAAATGTGTCGTACGGGACATCTCTAAATTGAAGCCAAACTTTCTTACTTTATGTCACTTTGACTTCTTCAATCACATTATTTGGCTGATGATAATGATAATCCCATCAAACTAAGACATTCATTAGGTTAGAAACCGCTATTAGGTGAATATTTCTGTCAATATATCATAAACAAAATAATGTGTCGTACGGGACAATTGTGTGTCGTACAGGACACTTGTGTGTCGTACGGGACACTTGTGTGTCGTACGGGACACTTGTGTGTTGTACAGGCACTGCGTGTTGTACTGGGCAGCCTGAATAAATAAACATGAACTTTTTATCAATCAGAAGGAGCATTGCCCCTAAATTCTTGCTTATTTATGAATAATCTTTTAATAAGCAGTCATTCAGGACAATACAATTAAGTAACCTCAATATATACAATTGGGAGCAATATGTTATAATTTTTTTCATGATGGGAAATGTACAAGTGTTCACAGCATTTTTACGAGCTGAAAAACTTCAGGTTTTGTGTGAAGTTATATTTTAGGGAACTAATTGATGATTTCCAAACACTATTTAAACAATAAATGAATGAAACTTTGTGTAAATTATGGGGCTAAAATGATCATGATGTTATGATTTTTTATATAAAATGTATATCTACATGATATATGTCACAACTGTCACTTTTTTCCCTTTTTTTGGTCACAATTTTTTTTTGTCTAAAGAAATGCGGTTCTACTTTTTCAAACCCATCTGCATTTCATGAAACCATATGGATTGCATTATTACATTGTGTGTCGTACGGGACATGTCCCGTACGACACACAATATAATAATGCATCTAATTGCAGGATTTGGATTCAGAAACCATAAACAGTAGGCATATTTAAATTCATTTAATTGATTTAACATAAAGTGAACTGAAAAAAGAACTTTGTATATCTCCATAGAACATGTGTCGTACGGGACATGTCCCGTACGACACAGCGTGTGTCGTACGGGACATTTTTTAATAGGACAATAATTGAAAAATGAAGGGCAGTAATTAGATCCTTATGGGATAAATCGATCACCCATGGGTCAAACAAAGAGAAACTCATTTTATGAAATTGCATCATCAAAAATAAAATTGTAGGAAAAACTTTTGCATTGTCATGTGTCGTACGGGACATTGCCAAAAATAGGTTCGGAAAAATCAGGGCTGCCCCTATTATGGATCATGAAAATGTTGTAGATATTATTTGGAACCATCAATGATATATTATTCTATTGACCTGCAATATTTTCAATCTTCTCTTGCTTTGCAAATAATTGTTTCAGGTGGAATTTGTACTTGACTATTCAATGAGCAAAATTATTGAAAATTTAAAATTCCATTGTTCTCCCCCAAAAAACTAAATCTGTCTTCACTTTTGGTTAAAACTCATAATTTTCATAAAATTTAGGTATCATAGTAAAATATTACACTACTTATGACTTATTGAAAGCATGTTGAAATTTATGATATTTTTGAAGTTCTTGTGTGGAATCGCCCCTTCCCCATTTAGCCGCCATTCTTTCCCGTTCCATTGAGTCATATCTTTTGATTCCTTTCTCTTGCTAATCATGCTAATGTATTAGTATTTCAGGATATTTGTACTTCCTCACGCGTTCTTCTTTCCTTCCTTTCCACGCTTTCCTTCCATTTTCCCTATTTATGTTCTTCCTTTCCCTTTCTTTCCTTGCCTTTCCCTTTCCTTTTTTTCTTTCTTTCCCTTTCTCTCTTCCCTTTTCTCCTTTTCCCGTTTTTTTTATTTTCCCGGTGACATCTGCCAAAGGGAGGGGGCAGCTCCCCCCCCCCCTCCGCCTGTTACGCCACTGCGGTAATCTAAATAGTTGGGGGCAGTCAGGGGGTATCCTTTCTAAAATTTTGTATCAATATAAACAAGGGAATGATTACTGGGTCCTATTATTGCTATTACCTCGCAGTTAAATTATTTTTCTCGATGGACCTAAAATGCGATCATTTCAAGATCAGTTATTCTTCTGAATTCATTGAAACTGTTGATTGGGCATCTTACAGAAATATTGTTGATGAATGAATAATCAAATAGGCCTAAATAACTGAATGAATTGATAAATACGTATTTTGAAAATCGATAAATATATCAATAAATAAACAATTTAAAAAATAAACAAAAATAGAAAAAATAAGAGTGAATTTATTAACAAACAAACAAATAAATTAATAAAAAAAAATTTGAAATGTCTTTGAATGATCCCGGTAACCACCTCTTGAATCCTATCTTCTTAAGGTTGGTCTATCATTGTGGATGACGAATATTGGTAGCAGGTCTTTTATCGGAATAGCAGGAGCGGCTTCCGTTGGTGGCTATGGAGTGGCAATATATGAATTTCAGGTATCTCCAAACACTTAGTCAGTCCTTCAATTACTCTGTGAATATTTGTTTCATGCTTAGTTAATAAATTGTGAGAATTATAGAAGTATCGACACATAAGAATGTAAAGAAAGAAAGAAAGAAAAAGAAGGGAACAGGGATATAAAGAAAATGGGCGAAAAGAAGAAAAAAAATATGAGAAGAAAGAGAAGAAGAAAAAAAGAAGAACGAGAAGATCAAGAAGAAAGGGAATAAGGATAAAAAAGTACGGCGAATTAGTAGTTTTCAAAATAAAGACAGAAAGAAAGACGGGACAGGAATTTATATTTCTCACGTGATAATAATGATAAGTCCTGTTTTTTTTTTTTTGCTAATTAGGCTCTTAACTGTTTGCTTCTGTTGGGATTCTTCTTCATTCCTGTCTACTTTGCTTCTGGAGTAAGTTGGTTGTATCTTAATATTATGTACAGGTATAGGGCGTCCGTCTCACAACCGTCAACAGGGAGGTTGGGAGTTCAAACCCCAGCCGAGTCAGACCAAAAGACGTTAAAAGATTGGAGTTGCTGCTACCCTGTTTGTCGTTCAACGATAGATAGAGCCTCGTCGATCTGGCGCTGCACAGCGGCTGCCGGACCAACGAGCCAAACAAAAGGAGTTTTTCATTTCTGAAGTCTATTTCGAACAATAAAGTATGGATTGGAAATAAGTGCATTGATAACCTTTTGAATGAATATGTTATTAATACATGTAATTAATAATTTGTTCTTATCTCCATCCATCATCGCATTTAACTTTATGGATGAACGTAGTGCTAATAGCAGTAGAAGTAGTAGTAGTGACAGTAGTCAGGGGCCACGGAACCAGATGGAGGGCTTTAGCCCGCCGCCCCCCCCCCCCCACATTTTGTCCCAATAAACCTCTGTACTAAACTGCCCGGTAGCCAGGGGATACCATTCTCTTAAAACTGACAAGCAAAAAGAAAGGAAAAAAACGGGAAATCAATAAAAGTGTTGGGCCTTTGTGTCAGAAGAAAATGACAGCCCCCCCCCCCCAAAAAAAAAAGGGCATAAGCCAACATTGTTTGGGTATTTCATACCGAGGACCTGTTCCCCCCATTTATCTTGCTTTGGAAAATTAACCTCCGACCCTCCCCCCCCCCCGGCTACGGATTTGCTAAAGCTAAAAACTTACCATCTGATTGTGACTGTTTTCACGGTCAACCCCCCCCCCCTTCAAAACCGTTATAGTGGTGGTGGCGGTGGTGCATGGTGGTAGTTTTGGTAGAAGCAGTAGCTGTTTTTAAAATGATCTTTTCATTTTTTAGAATAGCGTATTGTTTTTATACTTTTATCATTGCCTTTTAGGTAACGACAGTCCCTGAGTATCTTAAGTTGCGTTTTGGCGGGAACCGTCTTCAAATTTCCATAGCAATAATTAACCTCATCTTGGTCGCCGTCATTATGCTTGCGGTAAGTCCTCACAGATATTTGTGGACATTCTTTTAGGCCCCCATCTCACTAGGATGGCGATCATGGCGACCATGGCGACCATGGCGATCTGTCTAAATCCCGCAAAGCGTAGCAGAATCGTCCTCGAATTCTATTTTTAGCCTGCGAGCCGATTGCACTACAACTTCACTGCGACGGACCTGCGCTGAAGGCGATGGTAATACGCTGGTAGTACGACGCTGCCACTCTCTTGCCACGATTTGAGGCAGATGTGATGCGCTGCTTCTGCGATCAAAGCGACCGTACAACGAGGCCCATACGCTAATTAGGACCTCGGTACGGTGGTGCTACGAATGGAACGATTGTGTTACATTCATGATGGGCTCTTGAAACGATTTCAAGCAATCGGCATATTGATCGCGGCACATGAGACATTTTTCAGTCGATTGCCAACCTCCGACCAAGATGGATGTCCAGAATTTGGTTGGACTTATACATCTTAACATTATACAACAACTTCAGTTAGAAGTTGAATACGAGGACCTGATACGAGGACAGTAGAAGGAGGAGGCCAAAAAGATACTGGGTCCGATCCTGGCTGTCACTTAAGTCATAATATACAATATATATTAAAATTTCACTCAAAAGATGTCGATGAGCCTAATAGTTAATATGAGGGATGCATCCAGAAATTCATAAAAAGAGCATAAAAATGTTTTATATTTTGTTCATTTTTCCACAAAAGTTTGTCACTCAAAATTGTTAGGTAAATTCCTTTCAAATTTGCTTTCAGGAAGTAGTCTACTGATGTGAGAGCACTCATAAGTGGGGGGGGGGGGGCACAATGCCAGAATCCCCATAAAGTGTGCTTTCCCAATCAATACATCAGTGATCGAATCATTAAAATTTTAATATTGTTTACTGTCACTGTAGTTAAAATTCATTCTATTTTTAAAACATATTCAATTTATATATTTTTGCGGAGGTAACCCATTTCGTCATCAAGACATGCGAGCGTCTTTTTTTCTATCTTTCAAGCTGGCTCTGCAGTTAGATTTTCATCCTCCTACTACACCTCCTCCTCCTCCTCTTCCTCCTCTACCACCACCATAACCTCTTGTTCGCTTCCTCTTGTTGGACCGCCGGCATAACATAGTGGGCAGCTTCCCATTTTGGTCCTTTTTCTTGGAAGTATATTTGAAAACGTCGTGGTGTCGCCTCGTAATCTGTTGAAAATGTGATAATCCGCTACCATCGGCACGTTGTTTCATAGCAGCGCAGACGGTCGCTGCTCAATCGCTGGCCAGTCATCAGCGGCGCAGCAAAAGCGCAACGCGAATGCCTGCAGCGGGCTGAGAACGTGTGCCACATGCCACCCAAAGGGAAAGCGTCGTGGTGGAAACGGTGTGAAGCGTGTCGAGCGCAAGGCAGTCGCCTCGTAAACGGAAGCAGCGTAGCAGAATTGTCTTGGGGCCTGAAAAACACGGGCGATCGGTGCCGCTTTTAATGCGCTTCTACTACGCTTTGTGCGTTGGAGCTTCGTTACAGCTACGAATATGTCGTTTGTAATACGCTCTTGACTCGATTATGATGCGCTTTAGCACCTCCGCGATCTCGCTACGTAAGTTTTGAACATGTTCAAAATTTTGTGGCGACCAGGAAGATGGTGGCGATCCTTGCCGCTTCAGAAAAGATCAAGGTACGACGGAGAAGATTGAAAAGATCAAGCCACGTTCAAGCTACGATATACCACGCTTTGTCGATTTTTGACGATCGCAGCGGAATCGCCATCTAGTGAGATGGGGGTATAAACCACAGAGCTAACTCCATGTTTAAACCAATGTGGTTTTTCCAATATCGTCTGGTGGTATGCGCTAACTTCTACAAATGCCTTACAAATAAAATCAATATGTACACTCCAAACTTTACTACAAAAATCATTCCAGGCATCGAGAGCGTATGATCTACACACCCATTCAGTCATTGTGGCGTTTTTGTAAATAAAATTGATACCTCGACTTCTAATGGACTCGTTCAGCAGTATTGAATACATTCGAAATAGTTTCAAAACGAATTAGATTTATTCATCATTACAATGGACTGTATTTGTTATGTAAATGCTTCTATCATCGTCTTCATCGTCTAATAACAGGGCCCGCTGGGATAACAGTTTTCAGAACTGAAGTGGCTACCCTGGGTAAGTATGCCGCTATTATTGTTATTATTATTATCATTATTATTATTATTCACTCTTGTTTCCATTCCTATCATTTAGAGTGAGATGTACGCTTCTTCCTTGGTGATCCAGCAGTCCCTCGGATGGGATCTATATACATCAATCATTGTTCTTCTTCTAATGACAGCAGTGTATACCGTAGCAGGAGGACTCAAAGCTGTAATATACACCGATGCCATCCAGGCCGTCATCATGATGATCGGTGCATTCGTTCTGATGTTCATCGGTAAGGCAGATGATGGCTACATTCATAAGCGTCCTACTCGTTGCTAAAGTCACCCCATGTTCCCTTTATCATAATTTTAGTGTTTTTGACACCCTTAATATTACGTTACGTACGTAACGTGCTAGACCAGTTTGTAGTTACTTCACGGACAATTTTGGTCAAATGACTTTTCATTTCTGTCATTGAGATAGGCAGATTTCAAAGCAAGATATTATGTAAGGATGCCTTACATAGGAGGTTGAAGAAATTGAATAGACCAGGTGACTATAATAGCACACCAATGAACACTTAATGAAGGTATTTGGTGCATTCCTACTTTGAATGCATATTCTAGCATGTTTTACAATGTACTCAGCAAACTGTGATATACCAGTCGTTTGTGGACACATTATTTTGTTGTGGATATAAATGAAAAAGACAATTCAAAAGAATATATGAATAATCAAGTCATCAAAGATGGTACTTATCTCATTAGATTTTAAACCACCATGTTACATTAGTACAAATGACCTTCCTCTGATCATGCGCAGAGTGGAACTACGAACTGGCTTAATGTCCATGCAAGCCATCCTTTCAAGGGAAAGATCGAATCTGAGACGAAAAGGAGTTGTTACCTCGCAACCCTCGCAGCCCCATCTACTCCAAATTGACATCCTCTTGCAGAATCTCACTCTCGATCTTCAGCTGGATGTGTCAATTTATTATCTCCAGCAATTTCCTTTTTTCATGAATAATCATTGTAAATAAAATTTCTCTCCTGTCTTCTATCCCTCATTCCAGAGAACGGTTATTTCAATGGGAGTCATTCTACTATGCAAGATTCTATCACCTGTATTCCCTAATAATGTACCTGATTTAGTCTTTTTACTTTTTCGTTTTAAAATAGGATGCTTAAGAAAATGCATCCTTCCACTAGTGACCTCTTTTTAGTTGCTACGTTTTACTGTACATTTGCCATGCATGTTCACACCCTATATTGACTTGCAATGTACTGTTATTTCTTATTTGATGTTTTCAATCAGTTTTGTACACTATGAATGCAAACCTGTAAATTGTACACAATTCTTACTCTTGGCTGCGAAGTTGAATATCAATTAAGCCTTTCCAATTCAATTCAATTTGGGGTTTAATCAAACATTTTCTCAATTGATTTTGGTGACCAGATACAATGTTATTTTTCAATCATTATTCCTCCGGTGTCCCCCATACCAACTAATGATGGTAATATTTCAATCATCCCTTGTAATAGCTCTGTCCAAGATAGATTGGTCCATAGATGTTCTTCGTGAAGATTACATGTCAGCCATTCCTAATACCACTGGGTCTGCTCTGGATAACACGAGCTGTGGAGTACCAACGGAGAAGACTTGGCATATCTTTCGTCCTGCCAATGATTCAGGATTGCCTTGGCCTGGTGCCATCTTTGGGGCATTGGTCCTAGGCTGTTACTTCTGGTGTACCAGTCAGGTAAGACATTTCGCTTTATGTCATTTGATATCATTCGTCATACATGTCATATGTGTGTTGATGTAATCATGGACCAACTACTCTGACAGAGTAGTTGGTCCATGGTGTATTATTGATATTTTGATACAATCAGAAGAAACATGGACCTACTACATCAGTGAGCCTACACTCGATTTGGGTAAAAGTAAAAAATAAATAGTTAATGCTCAAACTGACTTGCTTTAACATGAACTGGTGTAGTCCAATATAAAGTTTGCTTTTTCAAAATAAAGTCTGTTTTATCCTGATCTTTAAACCAACGCAGTTTTTTAGTGTTTCATCGTAGGTGTTTTTTTTCAAAACTGTAGGAATGAAATTAGATGATAAAGAGCTAAATCAATGCCCAGAACGACGAAGCTATATAAACAATTTTGTCATTGTGAAGAAATGCAATTATGAAACTTGATGCTCTTGAGTAGTATTGAAGCTATCGAGGTCTCTGTTGTTAATTTGAATTTATTTCGATATGAACATAAGAAGTATGCATGCTAAACTTTGTCTTCGAAATAGCTGAAAAGATGTATCCTTCCGAACCGCCCTTTTAACTGTTATTTGTGGTTTGTTATTGGTATTGATTAAAGGTGATTGTACAACGTACGTTGGCTGCAAGAAACGTCACCCATGCCAAGGGAGCTTGTATAATGACTGGCTACTTCAAGATCTTACCTATGTTTCTTATGATCATTCCTGGTATGATTAGCCGAAGCTTGTGGCCCGGTAAATATCTTTCAGGATCTTAACAATGTCTCTTGTGATCATCTCCGGTATGATTAGCCGAATCTTGTAGCCTAAGTATCCTTTCAGATCTTACTCATGTTTCTTGATCATCCCGCTATGATTAGCAGGAGTTTGTGACAAGGTAATATCTTTCAAGATCTCACTGATATTTCTTGTGATCATCAATGATATGGTTAGCTGAAGCTTGTGGCCTGGTAATTATCTTTCAAGATTTTGTTTCTTGTAATCATATTCAATTAATCTGTATCGATTCATCCATGCTCCATACCATTGTGTTGATTATCATTTAGCATAGATTGTAAATTATCAATCTATCATCCTT
Organism: Lytechinus variegatus; assembly: GCF_018143015.1. NCBI lineage: Eukaryota > Metazoa > Echinodermata > Echinoidea > Temnopleuroida > Toxopneustidae > Lytechinus > Lytechinus variegatus. The sequence goes on from NC_054750.1 coordinate 34,738,752, forward strand.
CTATCATTAATCAAAACTGTAACATTAACAATTACAAGGAATGAGATAAGAGATATCAATGTCTCTATACGATTGATTCCCAACACACGTATTGAACATTCCCATTAAAATCTGAACACGATATTACACGTGGTATATGTTTTTTTTTATTTTATGTGCTGTTCTTATTCTTTCAGACGAAATAGCCTGTGTGGATCCAAGTGTCTGTCAAGAGGTTTGCGGTAACCCTGCGGGGTGTTCAGATATCGCCTATCCCAGACTTGTGGTTCAACTCATGCCAACAGGTAACTGAAGACATATATTCATTTTCATATTCATTCATTTCTTTACACTGACTCTCATCGGCGATTTATTAGCATTTGATATAAGACTATAAACTATTCCAACTTGAATGTCTGGTTGCACAACACTAGCGTACCTACGACGGGGGCACTCTGCCCCCCCCCCCCCGACGAGCCACAACCCATGCAAGGACGCCCCCTGACGAGCTTGAACCCCTTTTTTAATTTTTTTTTTTTGGGGGGGCTTGTCAATTTTTTTTCTAGTACAAAATCCTTCAATATTTGTGATCGAAGACCTTTTTTTGGGGGGCGGGGGGTTGCTTGTCACATTTTTTGGCGGGCGGTTTTGCTCCCCCCCCCCTGTGCAAAATCCTAGGTACTCCACTGTTGCACAATAATCAATTCCGACTGAACGATTTGTTATCAATTGTAAAGTTTTGCAAAGTTGAATTCCGAATTGCATGATAACATTTAGAAAATGAGTGCATACAAATAGTAGTTGATCTAAAGGTGCAGACTACTCTGTAAAAACTACGGTGTTAAAACTGACACCAATTGGTGTTAATAGAGAACCACACCCTGAGGTGTTAAAATTACACCCTAGAGATTAAACATAACACCAAACAGTGTAAATATAACAACAAAATGTGTTGTAATAACACCTATAGGTGTAAAACTAACACCACCAATTTAACAACGGTGTAAAATAACTGGTATGGTCCTCTATGTACACCGGTTAACACCACAGTTTTTGCTGTGTATAATTTTAAAAGATTATTTTAAACGAACTGGGCACATCTCATTCGTAAAACATTTACTGTGCTCTTTTCAAATAAAAAATGGTGCCTACAAATTAGTCAACATAAAAATACTTTACGAATATAGGTTCAGGTACCTGAAGTATGCCCTAGACTTACTCAACTAAGTCTGAAACAGCCATTTCAGGCCCCTACATTCGAAATAAGATGGACATTTAGATCGTGTCGTTCTCACCTTCCCTCTCTTAAAGGTCTGAGAGGACTGATGTTGGCAAGTATGTTGGCTGCTATGGTTAGTTCATTGACCTCAATCTTCAACGCATCCAGCTCGATGTTCGTTATCGACATCTGGTCAAAATTCAGACCAGCATCCACAGAACTGGAACTTGTCATCATTGGAAAGTAATTTAATAGGTTTTACACATTTTAGATATTCATGATGCTGATTGGATATGTAACTAGAGCCTAATCAAAGAAGTCCTAAGCTGAGACCCCTACCTACCATGAAAAGCAAATGAAAAATCGGATGCATCTTGATCTTTTAAGCTTAATTGGGGGACTTAGAACTTTCAGGCAGAAGAAGAGGGGACTTCGGAATACATGTACATCTTTATCAGATGAAGGTCATTACATATATGATTCCGATATGAATCCGACCAATAACAAACCTTCTTATGTGCGATTACTTGATGTAATTAATGATTGTTGTATTCCCGTAGTGGTACATTCCATAGGAACGATAATTGTGATTAGCTGAGAGTTCTGATTGATTGATTGATTGATTGATAACGAATTTATTCATTCCAAAAATTTTAACAAAGTTACAAAGTCAAGCAAAGTATAATTATAACATTATGAAATGAAATAGGAACATTCTGGAAAGCAAAGCTTGTTTTCGAAGGTTTCCTTCAATAAATAAGACATATTAATGCAAAAAAAAACCAATATATATCTATATATAATATACAAATCATATCGTTCTTGTTGAAGTTCAAAATATATATAATATACAAGTCATATCTTTCTTGTAAAAATTATATGTAAATCCTTGTAAATATGTATATTTTTTTACATATTCTCCCAAGTAAAATATAAACAAGGCTGGATTATATTACAAGAAATACCATGGTATCTGACATAATAACAAAGTTTCATATTCGTAAGCACCTTAATAGCTAGGAACGGACTTCTGACCAGGCCGGAGTTGGGAGTAAAACACGTACTTACATTACAAAGACGACACTGGACGACTTAATTCCTAATTAATCATAGACGACTATTATACCCAAATGGATACTTACCGGTACTTCAACTGATTTCAGTATGGTTCCCCATTATACAGGTTAGCAACAGTTGTAATGGTGGTTGTAGGAGTTCTATGGATACCCATCCTCCAGGCCTATGGTACAGGAGAACTATTCACCTACATACAGGCAGTGAACGCCTACCTCGCTCCAGCCGTTCTAGCCGTCTTCACTACTGCGGTCTTGTGGAAAAGGGTCAATGAAACGGTAGGAAAATTGTTATTCGGTTCCATGACATTTTCTCCGGCGACAATTGCTCTGCTCTAAATTCTACACACTAATCAAATGACCAACTTCAACTCTGGGTTAAACACTACCCTACCCTAAACCTTACATAAAACCTTATTGCAACCCTAAGCCCGGAACAGTTGTCGCAGGAGCTTGTCGTGTTACATGTCACAGGCACACCGAAGAATCGACACCTATTCTGATCATATCTATTACGTTAATCCGAATGGCGCACCGTCGATCGGTTTGCAGTCGGTTACGTTTTCTGGACTGTGGCCTCAGAATTTTCTTTTTATCCATTTTAAGGAATTGCAAGTTTGGGTTGAACATTTTTTTATAACTTGAGAAAAATAGTAAGCACATCAACGTGGTTTCCAATTCAGAGGCCACACATCGCCGTTGGATTAATCAGGGTTCTCAATGGTGTGTCAATTGCAACACTCGATCTGCCTGAAGAAATTAGGACATGCAGCTGTATATGAATGGTAGCTTTGTCTTGACTGAGATATAATTCTCCATAAATACAACTTTACCTGATAGATAAATGTAAAATATAATAATGTAATAATAGTTTCAACTGGGTAAGACAAATGCGGGAGTTACTTAACAAGGATGCATGAAGAATTTTCTAAGCAGGAATCCACAGAATCACTCCCGATCAAACATAATGTTGTTCATTATTATGATGTTATTGATGTTATAGGGAGCGTTTTGGGGTCTCTTGTGCGGATTCGTCATTGGTTTCACTCGCGCCATCTTGGATTTTGTCTTTGGTGTACCGTCGTGCGGTCAAGAAGATAGAAGACCAAGGTTTATCAGTCAGTTCCACTTTCTTCATTTTGCAGCTTTTCTCTACGTCTTCTCACTCATACTTATCATTGTCATCAGCCTCTTGACCAAGCCACAACCGCCGCAAAAGGTAAGGCTTCTAGAAGGTTCGTTTCTGACATTCTTACCTATCCAGCAGATTCTTCATATTAAATCATCAGTCCCATTTACTCATTTATCAGTCACGTTTGGCAGGACATTGTGGCGGCATTATTAGAGTAAAATATAGATTTGCCATCTCACTCTTTTCACGTTGATACTGTTAAAAATTATATGCCAATACGACTCCTGTATTTTTGTCAAGAAAAGGGTTAGCTGCAATAAGTCTTCTAGTTACAATAATTAGTCTCTTCTAGTTACAATAATTATTCTCTTCTAGTTACAATAATTATTCTCTTCTGGTTACAATAACTATTCATCTCAAAGTGTTTTCCTGCCGGTTCTGGTCATGAAGGCAACTCACTGCTAACATGTTTAATTTTTTCAGCTGGTTCGTTTGACATGGTGGACACGATTATCGAATCTTCCTCGGGAACCTATGGGCGAGAAAGACGAAGAAAAGGAGAAGATCCAAGAGGAAATAAGGAAACAAGCTGAAATAAGTAATGAAGTCATTTCTACCATGAATGTAGTATCCAATGAAATATATTATGCTGTTTTTACTAACTCAGAAAGGAGGAAAATAAAAGCAAATATGCATTGCAAATTATTAGATGGGAATCATGATCATTGCCATCATCCAGGCCATTATAATCATCAAAAGAAGATGATGATGAGGACGAAGAAGAAAAAAGAAGATGATGAAGAAGAGGAAGGATGATGATTATTATGGTGATAAATGAAGTAGCATATTTAATATTATGATAGTGAAAACAAGAAAAAAAAATAGGATGGTGACGAAATGCAGCACAAAACTCTATCTTTCATCTTTTGCAGATATGCTAGGGATACATTTAGATTCAACTGTTGTACTACATTAATTTCATTGAATCAGTCTCTGGGATCTGAAGAGTTCTGAGTCCAAAGAAGGACTACAAATCATACTAATACACGTTTTGGATAAGAATAGTGTTACTTTGAAGTTTTCATCGCTTTTCTCAGTTACATCGAAGATTGAGATAGAATACCCAGTTAACACCCGACCCTTCCCATTCTGTAATCCATACAGGGTACCGCGCTCGAACAGGTTTGGTGTGGAGGATCATAAATATAATTTGTTGTATCCATGGTAACGGAGGATCACAGAACGACCATGTCGACATGGAAAGTGACGTACGAGAAGAGAAGGAGCCAGAAATAGAATTGAAAACTGCTGCATACGAGAATACAAAGTGGGCGCGGTTTGCACTAGTGAATGGAATATTCTTAGGAATCACTTGCATAACAGTTCTTGCATATTATGGATGAACGTTTTTTTATATTCATATCTATTTCATAATTCAAGCATTACTTTTAAAAGCGCGTTGGATAATTGATATGTGGAGTACTTTCATAGTACCAGTAAGATGTCATTATGCATGCATCTTAATTTCAAGACTGATAGATTTTCCTTATTAACTATTTTGATTATATGCTACGAATATTTTAAAGGTGGTAGATAATAATTCCTAATTACATAATACATGCATTGTGTATAAAAATTTTCATATCTATCGATATTTATCCTTGGGTATTATAAGGTTTTCCGCTTCTTTTTTTTCATAAAAGCATTGTTCAATGCGAATATATTTACTCGGCAACCTGTTTTATAGAGACAATTCTCGAATCCATTTGTTGATTATTGGCTTGCGACTCTTTGTTTATACAATATGAGCAGCCGAAGTAAACATCAATCATGTTGAAAAGATTTTGTATACGTTACGCATGAAGAATTCTTAATCCTTACTCGCTTTTCCAGACTAAATTACCATGAAATGTGATATTGAAATTAAAGTAGAAATGTAAGCACATATAATGAAAGTTTTATCCCGAACTCAAATTACATATGTATTTATTACATATATCTTTTCCATTTATGTGTGAATTAGTTGTGTATTGTAATGAAAACATTTAGAGTACAATGGGTATCTTTGGAAACGTTCAAATAATCATAATAAGTAATATATAAGTAGGTATTTTATTATATTTTGATGTAGTAATAAGGAAACCATACTTCACGTTTTCCTTTCCTTTCAAAATATGTATCATGTATTCATGATTACTAGAATTAAGATTATGATAAAGAGTGATTTATTGATGTCCCGTTTTCATCCTTTTTTCAATGAATGTACATAATTTGAATCTTGTTTAGTTGGCTCAATTTCCCATCCATTAATTTTTTTTCACTGGAGATGCATAAAAGTGTTTATAACCAAACATAATACTTCCAACAATATATTGTAAACATGGCCTATAAATTAAGATGATTATATTGTATTCCACTCATCAATAAAATTCTATCTGTCTGTTTTTTTTTCAGTAACGCCAGTCTGTAAGTTCTTCCACATCAGCTTTAGAGTGTACCGTCAGAAAATTTTGGCCAGTATACTAAAGTCCGATTTAAATTAGCCTATGGTTTAACTGTGTATTAATATTATGAAGCCAAAAACATCAAAATTGCATTTAGGCCTTCTTATAATATGTTTTCTTTAATCGGCTTTTATCTGATGTTCTGATTAAGAAACGGACTAGGTCAGTAAGTATTCATAGTCAGCTAAGAATGACTTGTGTATCAAAATTACAAATTGAATTTGTTCTGTTAGAGATAACTGTCACAAATGGCTATCGATAGAAAAATTACTTTAGACCAGTGATTAAATTAAATCTGCCTTCAGAATAAGGGTCATTAAATGTGAAGCGAAATTCTGATATCAAATTGAATAAATTTGTTGGTAGTAAAGAACTATTTTAAAAGCGTTGTTTTGTTGTAAAATGACTTTAAGCCCCACCCCTTCTCTGTGTTTCTTTTCCTGTTACCCTTTTCTCCCTTTTATTTTCACAACCCGCTTATCCGTGGCCTGTACGATAATTGTCCCTTATTTCATCCGATAATTTAATATCTACGTTAGATAAGTCATTTCTTTGGACAAAAGGGTAAAAACTCTCGTATAACCTTGTAATGCCAGTCTCTCTTCCAAGTCGCTTTTTTATTGCTGTATGGATCCTTCTTTCCACTTAGATCTTTTTAATTTATTCTTATTCTTTCTCTTTTTTAATCTTTATTTTTTTATTTATATTTTTCGTTCTCTAATTATTTCAACAGATTTGCACAATTTAGTTGTGATATTTCCTATAATATTTTACCCCTTTGAATAGTCGTTTGATATCTATATTTTAATATCGAACAATGCAATAATGGTTAATTCCTTGTACACCTAGTGGCCCAAATCCAAGTTAATTTGTTTATTCCTTCTCTCTCTCTATCTCCCCTTCTCTTCCTCTCGTTCTATATTAATGTTTTTATCTGTTCTCTTTATCACCACTTATCTTTATTTACATTCACCCCCTTGCGTTAACTATGATTATTACCCCCATTTGCCATTCCTTGTTTTGCTCACTGAAATAAGAAGTAAATTCAATTGAATAACAAAAAGAAAGATAACACCATCGTTTTTGTGCTACCATCCCCTTTTATTTAGAATTCTCCAGCATGATAAGATAATAATATCGCGTTTGCTCTTTAATTCCTGATTCCCTTCCTGATCATGGAGATGCTGAAGTTAGGAATCGTTTACCTTTTTCAAATTGATTGGGAGGCTACATCGGCCCAATCAAACATTGGCAGGGCTTGTATTCTTTCTCTTATGCCATCTTGACGTGTTACATGATGCGGCAGTGGTTGGCAGTCACACGCGTCTCAATGTCACTGCAGCATGGATTCTTTTCCACATGACAGCTTACTGATCATAATATATGCTCTCTCTCGATCCTGTCACTAGAATTGAGAAATCAACCGTTGAACATCGTTTCAGAAAGTTTAGTGCCAATTCGAAGGCCAACCTTATGTGGCCGTCACCTAGTCTTTTCAATAATTAACCAACATTTTAATCCTGAAACCAGTTGTAGAATCCTTAGTTGATTCAATGAAGGCTTCACCTAGGTCAACTTTGCGGTCTGGCTGAAGTGATGAAAAACAGTTTCCATTCCATGGCCGATATGTGGAATGCAGTCTTGATACCCGGATGATTACCAGATTGGCCAGGAGAGGCAGTATCCTGAAATGACATTCAGGTTTACACTTGCAAACAGAGTGCTCCTAAATGAAATATAAAAAGGAAAGAGCAATAATGATATTATGGAGAATAGATTCCGATAGGGATTTATGCTTGCCATTTCATGTTAAGTCTATTAGATTACAATCCAGATAATTTGATATGAGTTGGAATATTCATGAAACGCTAAAAATTATTCTTGCGAGCAAAATAACATTATTTCTTTACATTTCAAACTTTCAACGCCCTTTATCGGCTGTTTTTTATCATGGCGGTACTAATATTAAGTATTAATAAATAAACAATATTGAAGATAAAAAAAAACAAATACATTATCTGAGAAACCTACAACCCTCTCCCTGTTTCTATTTGTTCCTCTTTAAATAGTAATGATCTGTTTCATATAATTTTAATAGAGCATTTTAATAGAATATTTACCTCCTATAAGAGTGTAATCTCGTGCGAAGAGCATATATCATACATTCTCTCCTGGTTGATATCCAATGAATACCTCCTTGTCACTTAGCCCATATTAACTTCATTCAGCTAACAGACATCCTATTTGCATAACCTATTGATGAGAAAAGAAAAGGAGTATGATTGATAAGACTCAAAGACGACTGCCAACTGAGAGCGGTCACGAAAGAAAGAAATGTATCACGAGAAATCATTATAGATCAATTTTTCAGTCAAACATAAAAAGTCTGTTTTAACTATCATTCGTGCTACATGGTGTCAAAGACAGAGCTGTTTTGAAGCTAGCTATTTGTCATGACTATCAGATCTTACGTCATCTTTATCTTGGAAACGATCCTCATGAATTTCAGACTGTATATGCCTGTACTTCTCTAACTGAAATATTGAATATTAAGTATAACATGATGACCACGATTCGAGACTGTGGTTTAACGTACATGAAAGCCATCAAGGTCACTCTACAGTGCGTATCAAAAAAAGTTTACACTTTGAAAAAGCCCTGGGAATTAAAAAATATACAACATGTGGGTAATTTTTTCATATATAATCTTGGGGTTGGGTCTCATCTATCCAATGAAAGTAAAAGTTTTGACAGAACGTTACACTTGAGTGAGTACTGTCCATTTTTGTAAAGCTCGCAGAAATCTGTTTGCGCAGAAATGCATGTTTTCACGCTGTGTCAAGGGGAAAGGGCGAAATCAAACCTACCCTGCAAAACATTTCTCATACATTTCCCTTGCACTTTTAGTCAATTGAAATAAAACGGATACATTCAAGCATTTTGTAACAATTTTGCCACCCAAATTGAAATTTCAACTCTTTAGTACGCATAACCTTTACCCTTTTTGCGCCAGCTGGATCTGAGGACATAACTGAATCTGAACAAAAGTTTTTTCAGACATCTCCAGCATTTTTTCACTAAGTTTTTATCATTTAAAGTGGGTTTACATTTCATTTTTCATTTAATACTTGTTTCTCCACACTTTTCTTAAGCTTGACAATGATTAACAAAATGAAAATCAAGCCTAAGCCATTTTATGTAAATCACAGCTTAGTGTAAAGCAAATATCGCCACGATGGCCTCAGTGTGTGGGGGAGTGGGATGGGGCGAAATGCAATCTTCAAAGTGTTTTGGGCAAGGAAACAAGTAGAAAATGGTAAAAGATATCTTCAAATCAATTTTACTAGCTAAATTCAACATGTTCTTCATGATTAAGGTCTACTTTTATTCGCATAACTATTTCAAAGTTCTGCGCAAATCATTTTTCACTAACTTTTCAAAAGTAAGTGGTGCTCATTCAAGCGGAAATATTTTTCGACAGTTATATCGTCATTTGCTTAAATGGATCTGTACCAATGTTAAAATGTGTAAAAATTTTCAGGATATTACAAATGTGTAATTTTACAGGGTTTTTTCAAAGTGTAAACTTTTTTTTGATACGCACTGTAGTGCAATCTCAACTTTTAACCAATTCATCAAGTTGGTTAAGAATAAAACTGTTAGGAGAAAATTTCACTCTATTTTACACGAAAGCTTATTTTATCAACAGGGGGTAGATTTAGAAGTTTTAATAAGTGTATCTTTAGCACTCGACATACCTAGAAGACTCTTTCCTTCTATTCCAAAGTAATTATATCTCTTCGATGCATACATTTTCAGGTTGTCATGTCTATCTCTCCTGTATGTTTCTATTTCCAAGTAGGCAGAGCTCTTCGAGACAGTCTTTTAAAGTTCATCCCTGCTTTTCCACTCGAATTGTGATTCGAAGTACGCAGAGCTTTCCCAGACATTCTCTTCAGGTAATTTACCAGCTTTCATTCCTGTCTCTTCATCGATTTCTGTTTCCAAGTACAAGCATGACTAGTATGCACAGCACTTCCAGACAGCCTTCGTTAGGTTCACCTATGCTTTTCCAATTGTGATTCCGAGTACGCAGAGCTTTCACATACATACTATTCATACTATTCATGTAATTTTCCAACATTCATTTCTCTCTCTAATCGATATCTTTGTCCAAGTAAGTAGAGCTCTTCCAGTACATTGTCTTAAGGTATCACCTCTGCCTTTCCAATCAGTTTGGGATTTCAATTTTGCAGAGTTTCCCCAGATATTATCTTCAGGTAATTTGCCAGCTTCCTTTTCTGTCTCTTCCATCGATTTCTATTTCCATGTAAGCAGAGCTCTTCCTGACATACTCTTGAGATAATTTGCCAGCTTCCATTTCTCACTTTCCCATCAATTTCTATTTCCAAGTATAGGTAGAGGTCTTCAAAACAAAGTCTTTCTTGAGTTCACCCCTGCCTTTCCAATCAGTTTGTGTTTCCTAGAACGAAGAGCGAGCTCTCCCAGACATGATCTTCAGGTAATTTTCCAGCATTCATTTCTGTCTTTTCCATCGATTAATAGTTCTAAGTAGGCAATCCTTTCCCAGACATAATCTTCAGATAATTGGCCAACTTTCATTTCTCCCTCTAATCGATTTCTATTTCCAAGTTGGCAGAGCTATTCCACCATGTCTAGACTTAGTCTTTTTTATGTTCCCCCTGTCTTTTAAATCAAATTGTGTTTCCTTTTACGCAGAGCTAGTAATGTTCTAGCTTTCACTTCTGTCTTTTCCATCGATTTCCATTTCCAGGTAGGCAGAGCTCTTCCAAACATTCGCTTCTTGTAATTTTCCGGTTTTCATTCCTGTTTCCCATCGATTTATATTTCCAAGTATAGGAAGAGCTCTTCCACACAAAGTCTTTCTAAGTTCACCCTTGCCTTTCCAATCTGTTTGTGTTTCCTAGTTTGCAGAGCATTCCATCTGGTAATTTTCCAGCTTTCATTTCTGTCTCTTTCATTCATTTCTCTTTTTAAGTAGGCAGAGCTCTTGCAATCTCTTCAGATAATTTGCCAGCATTCATTCCTCTATCTAATCGATATCTCTTTCCAAGTAAGCAGAGCTCCTCCTGAGGTATCTTTCTGAAGTTATCATCCCTGCTTTTCCAACCAGTCTGTGATTCCAAGTACGCAAAGTTTTACCAGACATACTCTGGAGATAATTTGCCAGCTTTAATTTCTGCTCTTCCATCGAGTTCTATTTCCAAGCTGGCAGAGCTCTGCCAAACGAAGTCTTTCTTAGGTTCACCCCCGCCTTTCCAATCAGTGTACATTTCCAAGTACGCAGAGCTATCCCAGACATACTCTTTTGGTAATTGCCAGTTTTCATTCACGTTTCTTCCATCGATTTCAATTACAAAGGATGTAGACCCGTTTCAGAATTGATACTCTTTAGGAAATCTGCAGTCCATTATCATATCTGATAATCCCATCCCCTACAGTTCGAAGCGCCACCCTGTAGTTCCTTTGGTTTCTGTTTCCAAGTGCAAAGACTTTTCTAAACAATCATGAAGGCAAGTTGCAGCCTTCACCTTTGCCTTTGCGATAAGTTTCAGTTTCCAATGGCGTGGCGCTTTTCATGAATGTAACCTTGCAATCTATACCCCTGTCTCCCCTAACAGTTTGAGCTTTAAATTTCTTGAAGCCTACAGGACATAAGCTTGAGGTAATTCTTTAGCTTTTCAACCCGGTTTCTTCCATCAGTTTCTGTTTCCATCTGCAATAGACTCTTCCTGACGATTTCTTTACAGCCCATCGGTTTCCGATCCAAGGTTCTAAGCGCTCTCTAACACACAATCGTTTGTTAATTTGTCAGCTTTCATCCCAGCTTTCCTATCAGTTTGTGTTTCGAAATGCTTAGAACTTTTTCCGACATACGCTTGACATGCTTGAGGCACTTTACAACGGACCACCAAAATTTCTCATTTTCTGTTTCCAGGTATAGACCCACTCTAGAGGTAAATTGAGAAAAGAAATTACCTGATAATTAAAGGAAACCGATTTCTCTTTTTATATTATCTTCATGAAAATGATTTTTCAGAATAAACTGTCGTCAAAATATTATGTCCCATCAGTTGACACCTGCCTAATTTTGGTTCCTTATATCTGATCAACCAGTTTGGTTCTTGGAGGGAAGACCCCCCCCCCCAAAAAAAAAAAAAAGACAACATCACAACATTACAACCTAAGAATAGACAGAAAATCAGGGGAACTCTCATGCCTTCATACAATTTTACAATAAAGCTAATTACCTGGAAGACAAAAGGTTGCGGTTGTAGTCCGTCTCCGTTATCCATGAGGCAATGTTCATGTGTTGAACGCAGAGGTACTTCTTAAGACTTTGATTGAGTTCATTTCTCAGCAGTGTGGATTTGCTGCCTCTATTTCACAATAAAATGAAGCCTCTCCTGACATATTATCTTGTCTCCTCTGCTCAACATATCAGCCTGCAAAATGTATAAATACAAAATTACTCTATTACGACCCACATGTATTTCAATCATTTGAATACAACTCTCTATCATGAATTTCCATTAATTCGATCCCTTATTATTCAAGTCATCATACACATTAATGACAGACATAAAATTCATGTCTTGTCTCACATAGAAAATATGTATAGATAATTACCTCTCTCAAACCGTCTAATAGCGGCCTTTCTAGCAAAGGAATATCAAACATAGTCCCACGTGCACCGATTCTCTATGTAGGCCCAGGTCCCTAATTCCAATGATTGCAGCTCATCACCAGGTCAACCAATTCATTATTCAACATATCTGTGCTTGTTTGTTCATCAAGTTCCTGAAAAAAAGATACGTAATCATGAATGATAACAAAACCTTAATTAAACTAAACATATTTGACCAATGTATTGAATATAGTACATCTTGAATGCACTAGCATAACGCATGTGACAAAAGTTTTTTTTTTCTTTTTAAGCCTTAATCCTACCATAACAATTATTCACCTGCAGTATTAGATTGGTCTAAAGTTGCCATCTTCCATGTCAAGTTAGTCATTGAGTCACTTGGTTTCCTCGTCACTTTTCTCGCAAATCGAGCACTGCAGACAATGTTCAGAATGCTGGAGCTATGCTTTTCCCTCTCTGAAATTTCTTTTTGCATCTTTACAAGATAATAATTGAATAAGAATAAGATTAAAAATAACAAGAACCAAAATCCGCATGGAATAACAATAAGATTGAGAATGACATGTGAAAGCAATTTAAAATCAATTATATCACTGGTGTGTTATATTAATGGCTTTTATGGCTTTTAGAGAGATCCCATCTTCGTCTTGTAATGCTGTAGTTAAGGGTATTATTTAGAAGGTATCTATTATTGGAGATATGAGGACTTATTGATGGCATCGAACACGATATAAATATTGAGGTTAACATTGAAACTGGGCTTGATTTCTGATAACTATAGATGTCACTGTTTAAAATGCCAAAATATGAATTATCACATTTTTGTAATCTTTTGCAACATTATCCAGGTATTATTGTTTAATACATTTTCTACAAGTTATCTGCGACACAGGGTTAATCGTTTCCAAAAAATCATATATTTCCATATGTTCCTTTTGTTGAAGAAGTGATATAAAATAGGTTAACAAAACCTAAAATAAAATGAGAACCTTGAATGCACATTTCATGGTTTGATTTGCAGAAAGTCAGAACTTTCAAACTATTTTATATATATTTCTTAGCCTTCTAACCAGCCTTCTTACCTTTCTTAGTATAAAAATGAGCTGGTATTGTCCATCTGTCAGTGATCTTAACAGTATACCATAGACCCTACGGTTCCCAAATAGGTTTATATCCCTCCTACTTACAGAATTAAGCTAGCCCCAGATCTCTCAATCCTGACCTTTGACAACCTTGGTATCAATGGGGATCCAGCTAGCCCTAGGTCTCTGAACTATGATCGTTGTCTCATAACCTTGCCATCTACGAGCATCCAGCTAGCTCCAGCTCTTAACAATGATCTTTGTCTCCTGCCAACTACGAGCATCCAGCTAGCTCCAGTTCTCTCAAGAATGATCTTTGTCTCCTGCCATCGACGGTCATCCAGCTAGCCCCAGGTCTATCAACCATGATCCTTGTCTCACAACCTTGGCATCAATGGGCATCCAGCTAGCCCCAGGTCTCTGTACTATGATTCTTGTCTCAAAACCTTGGCATCCATCCGTCTCCAGATAGCCCCAGGTCTCTCAACCATGATCTTCGTTTCACAGCCATGGTATCCACGGGAATCCGACCAGCCCGTGGTCTCTCAACTATGATTTTTGTCTCGAAACCATACCATCCACAGGCATTCAGTTAGTCCTACGTCTCTCAACCATGATCTTCATCAGAATCGCTATCATCGGTTCCAATCTGCCTTAAGATTGTGACGTGCTTGCTGAACTCCTGCAGCGTTGGCCTCTTGTCTGGATGACAAGAGTAGATATAAAAGCCATAGTTTCCAAGTTCTTTCAGACCGGGAATCTCCTGTCCAACGAAGGCGGCAAGTCTTCCCAAGGAGTAGACGTCAGTGTTTGGGGAGAAAGGTCGCTTTCTGAAAGCGCACTCAGGTGCTATGTAATTATATGCCTGCCCACGCACGTAGTCACGCCTCTGCTCAGCTGAGAAAGGCATCTCAAATGGCCAGATCATATCACTTGCCCATCCGAAATCAATGATCTTAGCACGCCATTCTCCTTCAGACTTCACCACAAGCACATTGTCCTCCTTGAGATCATTACACAAGTAACGCTTCTTGTGCATCACTGTGAGACCATCTGCTATATCCAAAAAGACGTTCATCCAGGAGTCTCTGTCCAGCTTGGGTCCCTTGCCTTCGACGCAGTCCAGGATGGTATAACTCTCAGCTTTTTCCACATCTCCGCAGAACTCCATGGCAATCCCCACGATATTTTGACGCACCATACAGCATCCATAGAACTCTGGGAACCATTCCATGGTTCCAAGCTTCTTGAGGATTGTCAGCTCGTTCTTGATCTTCTCAATTGCGGCTTTTCCTTCCCCGTCGACATCCTTCCATGGAGTAGGAATGTCGATAAGCTTGAATGCGACTGGCTCATTTGTCTTGGCATGACGATAAAGGAGGACTGTGCTGAACATTCCACTTCCAAGTTTGACATGATTGGGGTTCACTTCCGGGTCAAAAAATGGAAGAAGGTCTGACTTGGTTGTCACGATAGTGCCAGCTTTAGCCTTGCCTTTGGCCTTTGTGGTGACCCTATCCAAGTCACGGTTTGCCTCTTTCATAACATGCTCCAAAAGTAGCTCGAGCCTCCGTCCTAACCAAGGCACGGATGGTACCCTTCATAAAAAGATGAAAGGAAAAGATAATTAGCACAAAGAATGATTATTGTTTATGAACCAATCTGAATGCAATTATCATAATTGAATCAACAAAGAAGTACTTTCGTTGTAAGCTACCCGTTGGTAACACTCATAAACAATATTTTGCTGATAGATAACTGAAAAAATATATACATTAATTATGCAAGAAAATATCACACTGTTAGTAAAAGAAGAAATTCTTATTGTCATTTTTGTTTAATGGAATGGAAGTTTGTAGTTTTTTATTTTTCTCTTGATTTTGGTTTAATTAATACTTACCATTGGCTAATCACCCGTGATTCAATGGCACTAACCAAAGGAGGGACCTTCTTCGGGTTGGTAGAGATGGCATCATAGAAGATCTCCTTTGGTCTAACTCCTGAAAATGTGTTCTTGGCATCATAGTAGATCTCATCATCAAGGGAAGATAGAGCATCGTAGAAGAATTCCTCAGAGCTGGCATCATAGAAGACTTCTCGTGGATTACTCTCAGTCTGGGTGCATGTGGTTCGGACTTGCTTTGATAGATGTCGCTACAAACATAAAAATGGACGTTGGTATGGTTGAGAAAATCAGAGAAAGTATGCATAGACGCCAATGACAATCGAGAAATAGACATGTTTACTAAAATTCAAATTTTATGCTTGCATTTTGACCAACATGAAAAAAATACCAGAGGTTTACTAGACATAGAAATAAAATGGATGCAAGCCGTTGCAAATATTATAGGTTGTATTGCAAATATATCATAAGAATATATTATCACGTAATAAAAGAAAGGAGCATCCAAAGATATTGATCAATAAATGATTAGTACAAATGACTCTAAAATAAAGCTAGCACCACTTTAAAAAAGTGTTTTAAAATGGAAAAGCAGCAGGCAAACAGAGGCAAGTATTCTGAACTCAGGTTTAACTTAGATCGTGGTCTAACTCTGTGCTAAATTATGGAAAGCCAAATACAAAAATCACACGAAATGTTTCTTATATCTATTGTGTTCTTTACTAATTATTTTATGGTGATAAGTCATCTTATTTATCCTTCCCAGACAGTTAAGAATGTTTTGAGAATTATATGAATGTACTAAAATGAACCTCTGGGCGATTCCATACGTGTCGTACGGGACATTTTGTCAACAATTTCTAGGTTCTTAGCTGATTGCTTGAGCAATGAAAAATTATTTTTGGGCAAGAATAAAGTTACAGTGGGTAGTCATGTGAAAAACTTATTATAAAAAAATGATTATGACTGAATTAAGGACGAAAATGTGTGTCGTTCGGGACTCAGAAATGTCCCGTACGACACGCAAAATTTTCACCTTTAATTTACCCATGGACAGCATATTTTTGTTGGTTGTCATTTTCTCATATGTCTAGTCAGTAGTACTCTATTATTATCACAAAAGAAATTGAAGTTCTTCGTTTGTGTGGACAATAAGTTGAAAAATGTTGCAAAAATAGCTGATTTTTTTCTAGCATGGAATCACCCCTCTACTGTTAGGGATTTATGTCACCATTGGCTATCCATAGTTAAACCACAACTTTAGACCACAGCTTAAATTAAACACGACTTAAGAATACGGCCCGTGTACTTCTACAATGATTCGTTAAGTTTTCTTTAGATATAAAGACATTCGTATGCTAAAAATCTATGATAAATAAATAAGAAAGCTGGTTAGAAAATATCAATAATTTGTTATTCTTGTCCTGATGTCTTAAGCATATTATCAAGAACTTGCATGACACCTACCTGAAGCTCATCCTCTGCATGTTTGCGTGCATTATTCTCATCCTCCAAGTTTCGAATCAGTTCATCAACTCGGTTCTTGGTGGAAAAAGAAAAGATCGGGATAGTTAAAAGGACTACAGTTGATGTATCACCTTGCAGCAAATTGAGTTTTATCAAATTTATCGGTTTGTTGTTGTTTTTTAATGTGAAAAAACATCATTTGGAAGACATTTTTATTTCTAAGAAAAACTATATACGCATCACGAATAAATACCATCACTCCTGCTGCTGCTGTCGCTACTAATCGTCCTACTACTACTACTACTACTTCTACAACTATTACCACTAATACTACTACTACTACTACTACTACTTCTACAACTATTACCACTAATACTACTTCTACAACTATTACCACTACAATACTACTACCACCACCACTACTACTACCACTACTACCAATACCACCACCACTACTACTACTACTACTACTACTACTACTACTACTACTACTACTACTACTACTTCTACTACTACTACTACTACTACTACTACTACTACTACTACTACTACTACTTCTACTACTACTACTACTTCTTCTACTATAGTAGTATAAGAAGTAGTAGTAGTAGAAGTAGTAGTAGTAGTACTACTAATACTACTTCTTCTTCTTCTACAACAACTACTACCACTACTAACACTACTAATACCACCACTACTACTACTATTACTCCTACTATCACTACTACTACTACTACTACTACTACTTCTACTTCTACTACTACTACTACTACTACTTCTTCTTCTTCTACTACTACTACTACTATTGCTGGCACTACTACTACAACTACTTCTATTACTACTACTACTACTACTACTTCTACTACTATATAATCATGTCGTCATTTTAATAATTTACCTGAAGTGCATCCTTTGAAGAGATAGCCAGCTTCCTCTCATCTTCAAGAGTTGTTTCCAGCACTTCTATTTGTTTCTGAAATATCGATGGTAATTTTATGATCACATTTATCCTTAGTTTGAGGAAACATCCTTTGGTTATTTCCATATTAATAATAATGATAACAATTATAATAAAATATTAAAAATATGGAATTTTTATATAGCGCTTATTACAATACAGTTTCTAAGTGCTTTACCACTTAATTTGAAGGTAAATAAAACAGGTAAAACATAATAAATTTAAATAAAAAAACAAGTATGAATTAGAAGTTTACAACATTGAGAGGTAATTTAATATCAATCATAATATAACTGGTCATTGCAACAGCTTACTAGTATTGATTGAAAAGATAGGTTTAGAGTCGATTTTTAAATACAATGATTGTAGGAGGATTCTGAATGGTAGGCCACCGCACACCTTACGACTGTTCGCGATCCGATTTTGGAACAAATCGCATTTTGCTCATTTTCTGAAAAAGTGAATGGAACATATCATTTTATTTGAGGTTGAAATTAATTGAAAGAATACTAATATAACCATTTTGAAATATTACAAGCCTTTATTTTAGAGTAAACACCAAATGACAAATTTGTTTCAAATCGTAGGCAATCGTACGACGTCTATGGCGTCAGTACGACTAGATATTAAATTCGCTTTTATTCTAAGAAGGATGATAGCACAGTCACAGATTTGAACATAGGTATTCGTACGATGATTTAGAACATTACACAGTAAGATATTCCAAGTCTCATTATTAGCATCAAATTCTATTGCATTTTATTCTGAAATCGGGTCGCAGACCAATCATAAGGTGTGCAGTCGCCTTAAGACATTCGATCTGCAGATATAAAAACAAATTCATATCTAAAATGAAATGAATATTGATGTCTATTGAATATTCATTACCTTCAGTGCATCCTGTGATTCCTTTGCCTGTTGTCTCTCTGTGTCTAGTATTGTTTGAAGACATCCAGCCACACGGTGTGCCTTAGAGAGCTTATCAAGTATCATAATCAGGATAGATGTATTACAGGCATATGGTTGCATACCAAGGGTCTCAATCAAATCCTAGAAGAAATGATTTATTCAATCATAATCTTTGTAAGCGTATTCATTGGAAATGTTTCGCACACTAAAAAGTTAGGTTACGGAGTAGAAATTCGCACATTTCTGCAGTATTTTACATTTAATCTCCGTATGTCTGGCACATACTTTCTAAGACCATTTCTCTGTCTGTCTGTTTCTCTCTCATATCTTATTCTCTCCCCTCCTCATTTTCGTCTCTCTTTTTCCCCCCTCTTTTTCCCATTTATGTCCTCTTCCCTTATCTATCCTCTCTAATATCTTTTCATGAATTATAGGACCTTATAGGACAATACACACTCTTAAATAAATCAGTCAAATTGACTAGACCAGTAGTCAGCTGGGAGCAACTGATATGGCAATCACTGATATTCACATTTCTGACATATATTCTAGTCAGAAAGAACTCTGTTCTAGTAAAACATGACTAGAAAATAGTCAAATATGAGTAGAATAACAGTTGCTCCCAGATGACCCTATTAACCAGTCATTTTTGACTGATTTGTTTTTAGAGTGCAGGTAGAGAGAGTAACTTTATAAATCTTACCTCGATGTTGTAAGTCAAGATTCGAATCTTATCTTGGCTGATTTGGGTGGTGAGTTGACCAGGCTCAAAGCGCCATACCATGGGAATCTCCAGTGGATCCATTGGCTCAATTGTGACGTCATCCACGTCATCACTAGTGACGTCATTGGTCTCTGCTGTGTCTGCGGGATCAATGAACCCCATTGCTGCTCTAACTTCTGGAATCTGATTTAAACCAAGAAATACTCATCATATACTTAGATTTAAAAAAAATAAGTTACTGCATTGTTTTACAGGTTGTTAAATTTCTATAAAAAAATAATTGTTATTTGAAAAGGAACATGAAATCAGTGTACCTATTTTTTACATTTAATGGTAACATATCAAGATGTAATGTCTTTACTTCTAAAGATCGTTGCAGTAAATTAAACAAAGACATACAACTATTGCGAAAAATATATTCCCATCCTGCTCATGAGCTTTGTGTCAAATTCTTACACCAAACCTACTTACCGTAACATTCCTAGAGCATTGCCACAGCTTCTTACCATTCAAGGTAAGGATGACTCTGGTATCCTTTGGTGGGGTCTGAATGGTACTCTGTGCACGCACAATCAAATCAGGAAGATCCTGAAAGAGGCCATGCACGGTAAATTGAAATATGAGGATAAGATTTCTTATGTTATGGGAATTAAGAATACCGTTTAACAAAAAAAAAAGAGTGTAAGAAGGGCTGCGTAAGAAAATTATTTTGGCGTTCTGTCCGCACCAGTGGTGGAAAATTTGGGTTTCGCAGTATACATTCCTAGTAGTGCACGGATATTGTCCGCTTCTCAAACGGTGGGCCGCAATAAGCTCCAGAGGAAGAAAAAAAATGGGAGAAAGACTATCATGACTGTAGCATGTGTCACAGACCTGGACCTGTCCGACAGCCCGAATATGTTATGTTTGATCGGTCTACATGGGTCAAACAAAGCTAAAGCATGATTTATACATGTTGCAATATGCATACACAGTATGATGATTGCGATCTAACTTTGATGTGAACCTCATCATGTATGCATGTTGTGTAGAATTGTCGCCCATAAACCGGACCTTTGCTAATACAGTTCTTCAGGGCTTTGTGTTCAAATTTCACGAAAACATACTTTCATCAAAATGGACCTTTTAAAACCTCTGCACAAGCAAACACACAACAAACATGTAACCACTTTTCAGTTATTACTGAAAATATTTTTTTTTAATTCTGAGCTAGTTTTCAGATGAAAATTAAAAATTGACTTCCAACTATTATATCTGAGACCTTAAGTATACCTTTCTGAAATAATTCAATATAAACAAAGGTCTTATTATTGAGGCATGCACGCTTACTTTTCCCTCCAACGTGTCCAAAATGTCTACATTTATCCAATTCGTGCCATGCCTTCAGCATATCTATGTAATAAAAATATACCTTTCAAATTCATTTTTACTCGTATCATAATTACACAGAAATATGAATCGACACCCCAAAATCTGAAATAAATATTCGAAGGTTGATTTCCAACCCTAACAGTATAACTGAAAGATTTTTTTTCTATTTCCTTAAAAATGTCTTTTGGGACTGTCATCAGGGAAGAAACATAAGTTAATTTTGAAAATGCATACATTTTCAAAAGTTTTGCTTTATTTACCATACATCGTAAGATCTCTTTGCTTCCACCAACGAATAAGACTTTTAATTTTACTCAAGAGTTCCTTATAGTTCGAGTCATCTTTGACTTTACAATTCCGTACGTTTTTGAGTCACACAGCAATAGCTTTTTTTGGTTATGTTTAACGGTTTTTCAGTCATATATATGACTATTTAAGCCGAAATCCTATTTAAGCAATAGCGCCCTCCATTTATTTGATTAATATCACTCAGTGTTTTTTTTTAATCAGTGAATAAGAAGTTTATATCTATATATTCCGTTTTAATAGACTTCATTATCATTTTATCACTTATGTAAAACTATTCTTAATCTATTTCACGAAGCATTGCTTAGATAATGATAGTGATTTTATTCACATGTATGATTTATTTAATATTTACCTGTAACTATTTATATTACTTACATCGTGATATTGATGTTCGTTGTTGTCATTGCATATAACAATGAAAAAAAGCTTTCTGTTAATTTCTATGTTCTTGCACAAATATTATGATAAATAAATAAATGAATAAAGATATAACCAAACAAATAAACAAATTAAATAATTAATCAATTAATTGAAATTAAATTGACACAGTATGGATTTATTTTGGTTAGAAAGTGTAATTTGATGTAAGTATGGTCAATACTCTCTTGCCATTTCAATCGGAGATAAAATAATGTTTAGTCTTCTCTATCCAATAACGGAAAGACAGTGTACTCTGTTAGAATTGTCTATACTGTTTATGGAAGAGACGCGTATTACAAATTTCCTTGTCCTGATACGTTATATAAACATACCTCATCAAAATCCGATGAACAAAGGCATTTTTCTTAGCAGAAAGATAAGAATGTCTTAAGTCATTGGGATTTAATGTTACAGCATTATTTTAAGATTAATAGAGGTTTTCGTAAATTACAAGAAATGTGTCAGTCAACTATACCCAATTCCGAGATTAACTAACTTTTATTTGGAAAAGTAATTAGACTCTGAGGAACCCCGAAGTATTTATTATCAAAATATGATCCTCACCGCTAATATCATCACCATCATCATCGTCATCATCACCATCAATATTCCCTCATCTTCACCACTACTTTCAACAACATAATCCTTATTATAATTATTACATTCACAATTTCAAATTAGATATTAAAAAAAAAGAAACTCACCCGATTTCCGATGTTGGCGTCTTTGATAATACCTTGACTGAAGATAGGGGTGTTGTCTTTCTTCAGCCAAGAATCAAATAAACGACGACTCGGTGCAATGTCAGACATTCTATTGCACAAAAAAATGTATAAAAAGTAATGATATTGTGAGTTATCTTCCATAAAGAATATAGGCCAATTTGGCTGAGGATTAATCAACAGAAATATGTGCGAAAATGGTGACAGGTCTTTTGACCTTCGAATTAGAGATAAACTAACTTTAACATGTTTAATCATATTATAATTTCAGATTATGACTTTTGACTTAATATCATAATAAATTAGTAGAATGGCTTACCTGATTCAGTCGTCGAAAAGAAAATATTGATAGAAACGAGAAACTATATGCGGTATATAGCTCGAACGCAGTATATCAATCAAATGTGAAGAATAATAACAAAACAGCTGAAAAGTCTTCAAAAATATACGTGTACAGTGATACGTCATAATAGTTATGATACGTTAGCGCGCCTCGAAATCTGAGTTTAAGAACTTCTGACCAATCATGTAAACGAATGTTCCTATAAGTTTGTTGACCCCAAAAAGTTCGTCCGAGTTTCTTTGGCCATGTGCGCACACTGTCATTTTAAAGCATTGTGCGCATTCCCATCAAACTCATGAATATTCAGCAAGGAACGCGGAAGCGGCTGCGTTATTTCTCTGCTCATTATTGATATCACAAGTTTGGGATTGGAGCCCCCTCACCCCCGGCCCTGGGCATGAAAATCTTATTCCTGGTATCAAAAGAGCATCATTATCCAAAAGCGCATTGAGAACAATTTAAGAATTATCTAATTTCAAAATTAATTGTAATCTTTAAAAGAGAAAAGGATCTTTAATAAGGATTATGAAAGAGTTGAAGGATTAAGGTAAAGTTTGACAAAGAGGATTAGAAAAAGAGAAAGGGGAAGAAAGGAAGAGACTGAGGGGGGGGGGGGGTGGAGAAAAAAAGAGGGAGGAAATAATAAAGTATTTCGTATTCTGAATTTAATGATGGCTATGCGTCTTGAACTCGGCCAAGAAGAAAGGTGGTTTTGTTACACTTTTTGTAGTATTCAATTCACGATATCTCAGTTGAACGGAGAGAAATTATCATAAAATTTGTATTATTTTAAGCTCTATGGCCCGCATTCTGATAGCATGTTTAACTTAAACTATAAGGTTTAAAGTTGTGGTTTTACGTATGGGAAGCCAAAAGTATCAAAATTTGTATTAAGTTGTATGTTTTTTATGTTTATTGTGCTCTTTCCTGATTCATCGATGGTGAAGACAATCACTTATCTATACTACCTAGACAATTATGAATGATTTGATAGCCAAATGAGGTGAAGTATGATATCTCTACTGTTAGTGATTTGTGTAACAATTGGCTATCCATACTTAAACCACAACTTTAAACCTGAGTTTAAGTTAAACCCCACTTCAAAATACGGGCCTATATGTCTGAATACTCCACACCGCGATTGGTATAGAATGAAATATGACGAGAGTAAGGGTGAATGTACACAAAATCTATGGGAGAGACACTATTCATACAGGGGCTAAAGATTTAATTTTGGGCTTATTTCAAAGCTTGATCCAACACTCTTCACCATTCAATTAATCAATAATTTTGCCTCCAATGAAGATTCTGCTAGGCTCGAAAGCTTAGGCCCCTTTTGACTCTTTAATTTACTCCATTGGCTCTCTTTTTTATTAGATAAGCAGTTTTCAGCAGCTTCTTTCTGCCATTTAATAATAGTGAAAATAAGTAAGAAACCTTTTAAAAATCCATATGTAAGAAAACACGAAAAATTATAGCACAGGAACACATTGTAATATGATTAAAAAATATACGCTTGTACGCACGTCAAATTGGGACAATAAAACAAACAAGTAAGACATGTTTTATTGTAAAATGTTCTACGATTGGTTTATTCAAAGACCTTGATTTCCATCAAACATAATTTTACTTTGCATCATCAAAATTAACCCTTTTACCTCATTGGAAATGATTTAAAAAAAAACCTGCATTGATAAAATCAACATAAGTTTACAAATAAAATTCTGCTTGTGATCACACATTACAACAACTTGCATAATTAAAGTATTTATGTCAAAGTACACTTTCCATGGATCTCATTTATTCAAGTTTCATTTATGAACATAATACCCAATGGTTCCAAGGCAGTAACATCATTTAAGTATGTATGATGGATATCATATACACAACATACATATTGGCTCCGACAAAATTCATATGATAATCCACTAACAAAGACAGATGTTTTCAAAAGAAGATGATCGCCTAGTTACATGAAACAAATCATATTTGAATCAATAAACGTGACAGAATATAATGTGAGCTGTGTACACGTAATTCAAAGCAACCTAAATCTGACAGCTTGAACATACAAAGATTTGATTGTGTTTTAGTAAGTACATGTTACACTTGAAAATTCCAATCTTAATGAAGCTTAATATGTAGCTTTAATAGGTGTATTTTTTTACATTAGTTTCAATGTTTAATGAATGCTTGCAGTTGATATTTAACAGTGCACATTCTATTTTATTGTACAAATATTTCTTCTATTGCATTTCTTATTATGGATAAATAATATTTGAGTTAAAATGTTGCTCGAGCATATCAACATATGGATATGCCTAACTTGCACAAGATATTCCCTGGGATAATTCCCACAAAAGAGGAAAATCCTATAGGCCTACACTGTTAGGAAATTTCTACTTAAAAAAAAAATCCTGCGACATAGTCTCAAGAACACCTGTAATCTTACTGTACTATGTAATATTACATGCATTTGTCTAAAATTACAGGAAATTAATATTTGGTGTTATGTAACCTTACAAATTTATTGTAATAAAACTGTTTTTGCCCTGTATGAAATCACTCCTGTTTTAACAATTTACAGAATGATTTGGTTACTTCTTTCAGTAAAATCTGTTTTTTTTTTCTTCTGTAAAATCTTCTGTGTTTTCTAACAGTGTACATATAAAGGTGGTCAGCATTGACCAAATCAATGTTATTTTTTTAAAGGATTATGCTAACATTGCAAATGTCTTACAAAAAAAACACATACTGAATGTTTATACATGTTGTATGAAATATTATTCATATGGATGAAAAACACTTGAGAAGAAAAAAAAATCAAATTTGTGCAGACACTTTCAAGGTATCCTTAAAATTATCATTGATTAATAACACAGGTTAGTTAAGGCATGTAGTTAGGATAGTGTTTTTGATCACTAATTATATTTCACTTTTTTTTGAAACACTAAATAATTTTGAGGTGCAATTTTTTTTTCTGGCTTTATTTTAACAACATATCACAGACACATGATAACCTATGTCATTGAATGTGAGAAATCATCTATATCATTTTTCCTAACTCTGACAATTATTTATATAAACTTTGATCTCATACATGTAGATCAATACTACATTATTCAATTTTTATACAAATAGGGCGAAAATTCATACAAATATCTTTAATAAAAAATACCTCACAGTAACAAAGAAAAACATACCAACTACACTGTTTTCAATATGCTATTCCTCTCTATAACATTACATTTCAATAACTCTGAAAATAATTCCCTTACATTTACAAAGATGCACACGTCTTCATATATTAATAACTATATAAATATATCTATCTTTTATTTCATTTTGATATCCATAAAATGAATATTGTTGGATGTAAGTACTTCTGTTGACAAGAAAAAAAAGTAACCCCAAAACAAGTCTTTGTCATTGGTATGAAAAGCATTTTCAATTGCATTAACTTTCGCTCTTAAAGGGGGAAATGACTGAATTGCACTTGTCTATTAAATATGACTGCTATTTAAGAGACATTACATAATTTGAGCCCCATCATATTTAATTTCCACATTACCTAAAGAAAAAAATATGTTAAAAATAGAGGATTTTAAAGAAAAAAATCCAAATTCACAATTCCACTCTTGTATTCCAATCATTAGAATATATTAGTACGGTAACAACATTCTTATGAGATGGATTCATTTATACTTGTAGGCCTACATAAGTCAACACTGGAGAGCACATCTCAATCTATTCAGCTAAAATCAAGAGGGGAAAAATATTAACAAGACAAAAATAATATTTGTATCATCTTCTTTCCTTTAATCAGAACAAGAATTCAAACTCTTCTGATCATGTAAGTGGTATAATACTGACAAGTGCTTTTTTTATGTGATATCAAATGAATGAAGGGTTTTAGTGTCAGTGACAAATGCATTGACAATCATGACTTGTGCATAGGGCCTATATGATAAATAATGGGAAGCAACAACACAAAAATTAAAATGTTTGGTGCACATTCTTATAACAATATTCATGTACGTTTAAAAGACTGGGCTTGCTTTGGACAAAAATAATCACATTTATCTACTAAGAACAAGATGACTGAAATACAATTCCTATTTGAAACATTGCAGATAATAATACAAAATGCACTGTTCCCCCCCCCCCCCCCCCCCGGCCCTTAAAAGGAGAACAATATGAAAAACAGAATATCACTTTTTCACAACTTAATGTTTTTCAAAGCGGGCATACATTTTCATTTCTACTATATAATTACAAATGCTTTCATAAAAATTCTCTCACATTTGTTTTGTCAATTTACTTAGCAAATGTCTTTGTAGTACCATAGATTATATATATATTTACATATTTAGCAGCTTACATCAATATGTACAATCTACGAGGCTTGCTAATTTGCTACAAGCTTTTCTTTATTTTCATCTTAAGCATATAATGTAAAGGACCTGTTACATCATGGAATATAGTTACTTTGAACACCAAAAAGGAAATAAAACTCAATGGGGTTTTTCTGTTGGCTTTGAACAGACATAAAAACCTTGTTCCCACACATCAAATTAGACTGTTCACACTAAACAGGTTTACGTGACCTGTTATAATACAAACAACATATCAGGGACATTAAATACTTGGAGGACTGGCAACAATTATAATCCATGGTTTAAAACCATCAATCTAAGGCATACTGCAGGACCATTTCAAGAAATGTGTCAGCACTGATAGTCAGCATTGCCAAGTTGTCATTATCTGACAGTTACCATAGTAACAGTCACACAATTTTAGCCAATCAAAGGTAAGAAAAATTGCCAGATCTGACAGCTTGACAGATGAAATGTGCTCAT
This sequence comes from Lytechinus variegatus, assembly GCF_018143015.1. Taxonomy (NCBI): domain Eukaryota; kingdom Metazoa; phylum Echinodermata; class Echinoidea; order Temnopleuroida; family Toxopneustidae; genus Lytechinus; species Lytechinus variegatus. Next base: position 34,766,417 of record NC_054750.1, read on the forward strand.
GAAATGCCCCTAGATAACATAGTCATTCAACATATACCTTGTACATTATTTGTTCCTTAGTCAAATGCTTTTGATACTACAGAAATGCCAGGAAGATCATTATTGAGAGAAAGTCAGGAGACTTTGAAGATATTTCAAACATTAGCTCGAGCAATTTTGAGTAAAAAACATAGTTTAGCATAAAAAAGCACCTCAAAATTCATGATTAAGTGTGATTCATGAATAATCACGATTCCTGCATAATCCGTCAGGATGACCCCCCCCCAAATAACATAGTTCTCTTTTATTTTCTTTCCTCCATTCTCATCAATATCATTGATCACATGGTCTCACTACTCACCAGACTTGAAAGACAGTTAACTGCATTTATAATAAACTCTACATGATGTATAAAATAGAACTATATAAAAAACAAAAGAATAATCATAAACATACATCACTACATTAAACATATACATTAATATATGAACTCTACCAGGTAAATAATCAGGGTGCATAATAGTCACTATCGAGTAACATTATTAAGTCAAATTTTCAATACGGACATTCATTCTTATGGAATGTGGCGTTTTCGATGTATGCTTCCTATAATTATTCAAGACATATATTGAGGATTAATTTTGAATACTATACTCATGTTTGTACAAATGGTATACTTTAGTGCTGGCCTCTTGAGATTGATAATATTCAGATTTTTAATGCAAATGTATTAAGTTCATTTAGAAGTTGATTGAATAATTGAGGGACAATGTATTTAAAATTGTGTTGATATAGAGATAGACCAAATTACACCCTGAAATTTGAGGCACTAACACAAAGGCATAGAGACACTACATTATTTGAGGCATTTAAAACCATATCAAAATTGCCCTTATATCCAACCTCTATCCAAATTCCATACTTTTAAAGTTGATAGGTACAAAAATGGCCAAATGAAATACTGTTCACAATGGAAGAAGTAATGGTGGATAACTGTCAAGCACTTGGATCAGAGGTGACAATCTTTATGTGACATATTTAGGCCAGAGTACATGAAGACACCTTGCCATAAAGTCCTACAATCCTAAAACTAGGAAACTAGTTTAGTGGAAACTAGTTTAATGTGTAATGAGAACGGTCGAAGCGGTCTTGACAGCGATAAATTCAGAAAACCACCTTGCTATGTAGATTTGAAGATCGCTTTGCCTAATTAAACAGGTTTTAGCGTAAGGACACAACTGTTCTTCGGGAAGCGATCTTCGCAAATTTTGACAAGATGCCTCAAGTTGTCCGTCTACCACTGGACCAATGCCGGACATCTTCTTAAGTCCAGTATAACTTTGGCAACGCTTACTACCATAGGCTTTCATTCCCCCATCCCCCTTCCCAAATCAAAACCCCAAAACGGAATGAAATATTCAAAATTTCCCTTAACAGTACTACTGTAAGATAACCTTTCCCTATGAACATAAAACAACCCTCTCTTCAATGTTAACACACTACACAGATTTAGATCTTAATATAGCTACTCTACATTTGAACAAGTCTGAAAAGCTCTTACATACTTTATCACCATCCATAGCAGATATTTATATACAGTATATAAATATATTTTGTACATATATTCTGGTGGCTAAGATGTTACATTTCTTCTTTCATTATTCACTTTACAAGTACATGAACAATTATTATAGCTTTCACCGAGTGCTTTTATCATATTTGCTCTTCCACCACATGAGTACCTCTTGTTCTTATAAATGTTATTGCAAAAAACAACAGCATTATACTGGTGAATCCTTGGCTTTGAAACAAAGGTGAAGTATTAAGTTTGGATATTTCAAGCTCATGATGCAAGAATACCTCAAAGAGGTCTGTTCCATTGTGAACTTGGTCAGGTGGGTTTTAATATCGCAGCCTCCTACTACATTAAAAAAAAAACAAATCAGTCTTTGATCAGAGAGAGAAGACCTTGAATCAGAATCAATAGACAAAAATATGTCTGCTTGGTTCTGATGGAATGGTGCGTTCATTAAAAAATAAATTCTTTCGTGATGGCACTAGACATCAGAGTGCATTGCAAGGTTGGGAGACCTTCTACTGAGGTACACCTACCACAATGTCTCTCAGTCCTACATGATTCAATCCACTCCAGGAGTTCTTGATGATAGCTTGAATCCTTTCAACTACACCTATGTATATCGTACAGCCCACAGATGTTCTCATGAATAAAGTCTGATGTTTCTCAAGCACAGTTACAGTTTAACTCTCCTGATGAAATGCAGTCTTCCATTCTTGAGGATACTCCAAATTGGAAAACCCATTTAGTAGTCCTGATCTGATGTACATGCCCGTTCCATGTTACTTCTATGTCAAAGAGTCCGAACAGGTGTTTGCCAACCATCTTCATAAAGGTCCTTTTGCTAGGCATGGAGTGTTAGTTGAGTCATTAGGCAACCGGCATCTGCCTTGGTCTCATTTTCAAGGTCCCTGCCTGCAGGCGTTTTAGAATATCTGACATGCTTGACTCAATCTCTCTAAACCCTGGTCGATCCTTGGCTCTGTAAGATAAACGCATCAATACAAATTTGCTGTTATCAGTCCTACAATGCACATTAATATCCATATTTTATTGTTCGAAATAGACACCAGAAATGAAATACTCCGAAAATTTGTTTTGCCCAATTGATCGTGGGCCTGGCAGCCGCTGTGCAGCGCCAGATCAACGAGGCTCTATCCCTTTAATTGTTGAACGCAAAACAGGGTAGCAGCAACTCCCATCTCTTAACGTCTTTTGGTCTGACGCGGCCGGGGTTTGAACCTCCGACCTCCCAGTTGTGAGATGAACGCTCTACCAACTGAGCCAACACACTGGTTATGCAATAATCCCTATTGGTATACCATGGGCCTAATCATAAAAAGTAACTGACCCTTGGACAATTTCAGGGAAGTGAAATTCATTGGGCAGGAGGATGAATAAAGCAATGCAATACCACTTAAGAAGAGTGGGCTCACCATTTCCATTCGCCAGCTACAATTGCTTATAAAATGTACAATATTTGGAATAAACTCAAATCTGCCTCATTTAATGCTGAAGATTCTTGCAGATAAATTTTGGCTGTGCAGATGGACCATTACACCAGGGTATTCCCCTCTTCTACCTGTTTAAATAAGTACTTAACATATAGTAATAACATTCTTGCACAATCTACATTTGTGAACTCTTTTTTGTACATTTGTAATCCGATAATTAAATTAGCCCATATTTTTGGATTCTAAAGAACTATATACAATAGAATTAAATCAAGGTAAACTTCCAGTCAGTTCTAGTTCTGAAATACCCTCAAAGTAACCGCACATAATAATAATAGGCACTAAGATTGCGCCATCTTTCTAGAAATAATGTATTCCGAGGAGCAGTAGCGGACAGTGACCCGGAGGAGACAAAGCATTGGGGGGCACGGCATTGTTTGTGAACAAAGCCGTGCCCCCCAATGCTTTGTCTCCGCGGGGTCACGGTCCGCCACTGCCGAGGAGCATTGTTATTATCATTATTACCCCAGTTTTAGCTCAAGCAGCCTTCCAGGGCTCAGTGCATTTCAAGGTATTAATCCTGCTGGGTACCCACTCACCTCACCTGGGTTGAGTGCAGCACAATAATGCTAAATCTCTTGCTGAAGGAAATCACACCATGGCTGGGATTCGAACCCACGTCCCTCTTATTGAGAGATGAGAGTCGTAACCACTAGACCACGACGCCCCCACATTATGTGAACCAACTAACACAAATCACATCTAGCATCAAATATCAAAGTGAAAAAAAAAATCTGGTTTTTAAAAATGCAAGAAATACGAGAATAAAAATTCTGCTTTAATTCAAGCCTCGGAGCAAATTGCCTTCAAATTGCAGCCACTTGCATTATTGCCAAGGCATCAAAACTTAGAACTGAATTTGTTTTATTCCTACAGCGAGGCTTGCAATAGAATGGAACTTGATAATAATATAATGTTTATACCACTATTCAGAACTTTGACTGTTAGATTTCATTTGTTGAAATATCCATATTACAGCAATATTTTTCACAATCAGATTGCAAAAGAATTTGTAGTGTGTGCTCGGCATAACAACAGATGCTGCCCAAGAGCGCATTATTCTGCTCATGTGGTCATTTCATAGCAATTATGTGATTGGTCTCTTTCAAGAACTGGGCCTCATCTTACAAAGAGTTACTTACCAATGATCTGATCATCTATAACCATATGGAAATCCAACAATGTCATATTTTTTTCTATAGGAAGTTTGCATGATGTCCTTTGTAAACGAAGAGAAGCCCACTTAATTTTTAAGAAAACAATGAATTTATGATTATACATAACATCCAGAAATTAAATGATTTGAAGAAACATGCATTTTAGACACTTTCCAGATTTGTGGTTGATTGGATCAATTGTAACTCTTTGTAAGACAAAGCCCAGGTATCCTTGTGAAATACAAGTGACATTTGAACTTACTCATCTTCCCAACATTTCAACATGAGATGATAAACATCATCAGGACATCTCTCTGGTTGATCTAATCGGCTTCCATTCTGGATGTACTCCACTACATCCTGACCACTCATTCCCTGAAAAGGTCAAAAGAAATTGTATAGATCAAGGGTCAAGGGAAATAGTAGAGGTAAATGTTTAGCAAACATGATAGAGATCAAGGATATAAAGGGTTAGAGGTCAAGGATCAAGAGAAATTGTAGATGTTTCAAAAAAATTCTTGTGAAATGCAAATTGTCTTGTGACAGAGAGCATTTTGTCATCATCATTCATCTGTCAGATTTTGATTCACTGAGAAGCATAGGTGTCTGACTGTTACTATGGTAACTGTCAGATAAAACAGACCTTGTCCGATTTAAACATCTGAAAAGTCACTTCAGGAAAATTCCCCTGGACACCATTTCAAGAAGCTTGTCAGTACTGACAAGTTTTATTAACTGACAGTTACCATGTAGTAACAGTAAGAGTCAAGTCCTTTTCAGCCACTCTGAAACAAGGATATCACAGATATTGTCAGAACAGACAATTCAATTAGTGATGACAATTTTAATAGAATGCATCTGGGTTTACAGAGTGATTTCTGAAGGTGTGATTTGAAGTGATGCAGAAACATGATAATCAAATAAATTTATACATGTAAAGAAGGCTTACTTCAATCTATATATTCAAACACACAGAATAATGATCTCCACAGGCAGTACAAACATGTAACAAAACACAATACAATACAAACTACAATCAATCTACAAAATGTGGCAATGTACATGTAGGCGTGTAATGTCGCAAAACTATACTGTATCTAATATCATACAACACCCAAACATTCAAGAAAACTTGATAAAGAGAATAATTGACATACTGGGTATGGTTTCTTGCCGAAGGACAGAGCCTCCCATAGCGTGACACCATAGCTCCATACATCACTCTTACTGCTGAACTTGAATTTATAGATGCATTCAAGAGCATACCATTTCAGTGGCCATTTGCCAGCAGTTTCCGCCTGTAAACACAAAATAACATGAAGAAAATATAATCAATATTACTCTGATAATGTCTTTAATGACTCCCAAATTCACAGTTCATGCTCAAAAGTTTGCATATCTTGCGCAGGGCTTCAGAACTGTCACCGATTATTCTGACTTTGGGTAATAGAATGTCATGCTGTTTTTATTAAATGCATATATCCTGCATATACAATAGTTACTTACAGTACTTCTGAACTTCTGAGCAAATTTGGCAAAGAAATTCTTGGTGTGTAAAAGGAAATGTTTATATTTTTTTCTAAATGAAAAACTTTGGCATTCTGTAAAAGTCGACTTAGACCCCTGTTACATCTGAGAGATTCCCTACCTCGGGCCGGCCCGGGGCCTACCTCGGGTCGGAAAGAAATCAGATGTAAACATCCCAAACCTACCTCGGGCCACCTTTTTGCGAACCTACCCGAGACCACATCGAGAGGTAGTCTCGGGCAGGTATCGGGCCGGCCCCGGTCCACCGATTCGTACATGTAAATGCACACAAGCTTTCAAACCTATCTCGGTCCGTTCGCCAGCTGTCAAATTACGTCATAGCGCGCGCTATCCCCTCCCCAGCCCCGTCGTTCTTCAAATGTTTTGCGGCATGCGACATATTGATTGTGATTGAAAATAAAGTCTTTGATTTGAGTGGAAAGAAGGATGCATTTTAACCCTAAATAGACTGGGCTATTTCGACGCCTAAGAAGACTGGATGATTCAGCCCCCCCCCCTTATGATCTCGGCCGTCGATCGCGCGATCGCGACGAAAATTGGCACACGCGTTACCCATGGCATTATCTACAAAACTATAACATCAAATTCTGCAAAAAATCTCATGTCTCATTAATTATGCTAATTTATGCGTAAAATCATAAGTTTGCTCTAATTAATAAAATAATTGCCTTGAAATTCTAATTTTTATTTCATATACTCTAGATAGGTATCTGATCAAATTCATTTAAAAAAATTTCAACATCACATTTATTTTCTTATGTATTCTATTGTTTTCTAAATTTCTTATGTATTTCTTTGTTTTTTTACTTTTTGTTTTTTATTGTTTTTTCAATGGAAATTGTCGGGGACTTTATTTTGACCATAAAAAAGATAAAATTAATTGATTTTCAGCAGTAAAAGGAAAAATAATGATACATTTATGAATTTTGGCTAAAAACACTATTTGCATTGGATTTGTACACAATTTCACGTTTTTGAGTAATTTTGGGTCTGCATGCACTTACGAAATGTTGCGTAATTTTGGAACCGCGTACCCGGGGGTCACAATTTTGGTCTCAAAAGTTGCGCGAGACTTGAAAGTAAAAAGTCAGCGAGCGACGCGGTCAAAAAATTTCGCGCGGCGGATTTATCGCGAAAAATGTTGAGGGGGGGCTGAATCAGCCCCCCCAGTCTTTTTAGGGTTAAACGTATAATTTTTTAAGTCGATCATATCTTCATCACCTGCTGGGATCATCAGCATTCTCCCAGAATAACGAAATGTAAACAATTTCAATTAGCGCGCGCAAATTATTCAGAGCCTTGATTGAGAGCGCCCTTTGGTGTCAGTCGGATATGAAACCGTACAATAGGGGAGGGAATGAACGCTGTGATGTAAACAGACCACATTTCGGACTCGGTCCGTTCGCGGAGTTAATCCCCCAATAATCAGTCAAGGTTGCAAGTGGACTCGGTCGGGTCTCGGGTAGGAAACTTTCAGATGTAACAGGCCTCTTATACAAAGAAATGGAAAGATATAAAAAGTACATGGAGATAGACTGTGGGATGGACAAGGAAAATGTCTCTAGTTTTTCATTTCCGTGGGGCGGCAAATGCAACCACGGTTCTTGTACATATTAATATGTAAAGTATTATGAGTGAATACATGCAACATGTTGCCATCGGTAAATTCTGCTGCTGACCTCAAAATTAAAATAATAATATGCAAAATCGTACCATTGACTCGACTGGAAATTCCGCCATTCACCCCGTGTGTTAAGGACTTCCGCGAACGCGCGCACGCGTGTACAATGCATGTAAGCACGGAAAGTCACAATTTTAGCGACCATCCCACAGTCTTAGGATTGATATTGACAAAATAATACTTGGCAGAAAAATTGCCACTAAAACCACACTGTTTACCTTCCCTTTGTTGTCATCTCATGTGGCCTAATCCTGTTTCATCTCAAACAAGTTTATCTACAATCCATTTGGTATAATTGCCACTTGGCCCATTTGCATCTACCAATTGAGGGGCCGCGGAACAGTTTTGTAAGTGGGGGGGGGGGCTGATCATGCAAAATATCACAATCAGATGGTCATTTTTACATTTTTGTACAAGGTTTGGAAAAAAGTGCCCCGCAGTCCCTCTGTTTCCGCGGCCCCAGCAATTTACCTAATTTCCAGTTTGACAACGCCCAATTTGTATAATGTCCGATTGGCGCAACACCACTTTGTCTACTGGATTAGATGATATGCAAAATAATTAATATACAAGTTGGGAATTATACATGTAGCATCTGGGCATAATATGAAATGAGAGTTAGGTGTAAGTTGGATGAAATGGTTACTGGATCAAGTAAATTTAGACATGATGGTGTTAAAAAGATGAGAAAATTAGACCATTTGCTGGAAGACCAAGTGGAACTGTTTGAAACCCTACTTACCACGTAGTACTGGTTATCAAGTCCTAGAGCTTTGGACATGCCAAAATCACTGATCTTGGCGAAGGTCTCGTCAACGAGAAGAACGTTTCGTGCTGCGAGGTCACGATGGACAAACTGTCTGCTTTCAAGGTAGCACATACCCTGTGCAACCTGGTACATCAGCTCTAACACATTCCTTGTACTCATTTCCCTAAAGACAAAGAGAACAATTCAAATTACATAGTTGTTTTTATCAATCATCATCGTAATCATGACCCTCACCACCATCACAACCATCACCATCATCATCACCTTCATCGTCGTCATCATCATCATCATCACAATTATATTCATCATCTTCATCATAATCATCATCTTCATCATAATAATCATCATCGTCTTCATCATAATCATCACCATTATCATGATCATCACCATCATCACTATCATCATCATTGGAGTAGGTATTAATTCTGATTCTAATTTCTGGGATGCTTTCTTTACAATACATTTTTTTTATTAGGGCTACTTTTAATTTAGAATATTCATGTACTTTTTCTTAGCACATAAGGAAAACTATTCAATTTTTCAAATATTTACAATATTTTTTTCCTGCAGAGAAAGGTTGCTGAAAGTAAAAGTAAACCTAATTCTTTGGCCGTAGAATCAAATGGGGTAACAACGAAAATGTTTGTCACAAGGGACTCACTTAGGAGATATTATCTTTCTGTGAAAAACTTACCGATGTCTTTTGAGGTATCTATGAAGAGGTCCCAGCTCAGCTAGCTCCAGTACTAACATCATCTCAGCAGCATGACATATACCTGCAATAATTGACATAAATGTTATAATACAAAAATATATAAGGTCTTTATAAAACAGTGCGTAGTACATCAGAAACACATTTCTGCGCATCTTTACACCTACATGTATTATATTATTACCCCATTTATCACAATTCTGGCTTGTCCGCACATAACACATGTACCTTCTCAAGTCCCTGTAGAGCTTTATAGTGCTCATGAGCTTCAAATGTCATTATAATGACTTTTGTATATCACCATTTGCCTGCTCTATAAATATTATATTAGTTAGTACATGCTTGCTTATGGTAAATCTGGTCAACTTACAACAAAAACAACAAAAATAGTGTCCACCTCATTGTATTTAAAAAAATATATCTTCAAAGCCCATGCTGTAGGTTTGTTAACACACATCACTTTTAATATGCTGTTTGTTCTTTTTTTAATCATTGTTTATTTTAGAAAGTACTGTCCTCCTGATTACAAAGTCAAAAGGTTTCCCAACTGCCTCACTTCAAAGCAGAATTCATACAAGAATTGTACAGACCAGATTCTATCATTTGTTCTGCTTCAATCAAAGCTTATTTCATATTATGGTGGACTTCATTAGGAAGAAGACTAGGAAATATGATTGTGTGAGGTCTCTCTTACCTATCATCCTAACTATGTGTGGATGATCCAAGACTGCCATCAGTTCTGCCTCTTTCATGATCTCAGACTAAGAAAAATACATAAAATAAATCATTAGAAGTAAAAGACCATAAAATGAATGGGGGATAAACAAGTAGGGAAATGTTCTTTTACTGTGGAGGGCTATATTTCCCCAAGTTGCGACAGTTCACACCAAATTTGTGAACCCACTTGCATTTTATGTTACTTATGAGGGATATTTCTCTAACATTTATTTTTCAATTCATTCCTTTTTATCAATAAGATTGATGTAAATTTGGACTATGACCAGCTTGTTGGGCAGTATACCAGAACAAGAATAAGAAGAAAAAGATGAACTATTCCAAGGTATATTAATATATGACAGAATGTGTAGTCATTACATATGCTTTCAAGAAAAAGGCAGGTTTTTCATATAAGGCAAAACATTCAAGAATTGTATAACATGTGTTTGAGCCAAAAGGTGGCTCCACAAACACCGCATGGGAGCTAAAAAAAAAGTGTCATCACTGAAACTTGACCTAAACAGATTAAACAAAAGTGAATACAGTAAGTTTACCTCTTGGTGATCTTGCAATAAGTTTGGTTTGAGTGTCTTGACCGCTACTGGTATCAGCTGACCATTGACCATGCAGGTACCTTTTAATACTGATCCAAAGTTACCCTTGCCTGTTAGGAATGAAAATCAAAATAACTTGTAGAAGGGGTGTTCCATAAAGCTTATCTGCTATCAATTGCAAGTATCAATGACAAACTTGCAATTGAAAGATCAATCACTTCTTCCTCCTGTATGAAGCAAACCAGCAATAAATTGAAATCTTGCAATTAAATACCCCCCCCCCAAAAAAAAAAAAAAATAAATAAAGAGAAAAAGGCTACCAATTCAGCCATTCAAATGTAATAACCACTTTTTACTGTGCAGATTATTCATCAGATATATTTAATTCATGAGTGGTTCAATTTATGGTCGAAAGAAGTTTTACTAAGTCCAATTATTATACAAACATCAATGAATGAAGGATCTTAAAGAGCTTGTCATGTCTCTCACTAAACTAACAAACAACAAACTGAATATGTATATAATTAGTGTTTCATTTTTATACATTCTTTAATGGAATTTCAAAAGAAAAGGTAGTATTCCATTTTAAAGGATATTTGTTACATGTAGCAAACCAATTTGCACAGGTGGCCATGTAGATACAGTAAATATGCCCTTGACCATGAGGCATGTTTAATCAGTGATTTTGATCACAGTCCAAATCAAATCTAAAAGAGAAGTTTGGCACACCATCAACTATATTTATTTTCATCTTTCCTAACCTAAACAAGGATTACCAAGAGCCAAAATAGATGAGGTAAAAATATTATGAGCAGTTACACCAATAGCACTTTTTAAGGAGAAAAACTTTTTCTCCCTTTGTGACCAAATGACAAAAAGCAAAACCTTCATAAAGTCTATGGCATGATTTCACAAAGGTGGTTTTGAAACTGTGGTTTATGACCTGTATTTTGAGAAAGAGTCCAATAATAAATGCAATCTCTTTAACTATTAATAGGGCACTAGTACATGCTCAACTGAGTATAATCAATTCTTAAAATCCGCATAAAACATGGTTAAAAACCATGGATTTGTAACCTCCATTGTGTATTTGGACTAATCGGTTCAGTCAGCTTACCCAACATATCACCCAGGTTTAGACAGGACGAGTCTAGTTTCTTGGTAGTCTTGGTCTTGGCAAGGTAGTCATACAGCTTCTCCTGGTCGTTGGGTACTCCGTAAATCTTGTCATCATCATCATGGTATTCTCTTGGCCGTGCAGATGGAAGATCATCTATGATCAATGAAGAATAGATTGAAGTTGGAAACAATTAACAAAGATTGCTATCAGTGTCAAGCTTTCATTCACTGTCAGACCTTACAGTGCTTCTAAACTAATTAAAACCAAGGGTTTCACCTGAAATTTTAAAAGTACAACTTCCATGTGATGGCAATCTTTGTGAAATAGAGCCTGGATATGTGCAATGACATGCAATGATAGGCAATTTATATTAAAAACCTTCAGTTAAGAGGACATATGTAGGCTTTGCATCATAAACAACTTAGAAATTGATTTTGGAGATGGTCCATGATTGATTGTAGTAATCATTATCATTATAAATCATAAAATCAGCCCCAAGATCAAGCTTTGTGTTACCTGAACAACTAGATATGCTTCATTCCAATCTCAAAATCTGTTATACATGTACATGAAACTACTTATCCCGAGACCCATGCCAGACTGGAAGTTTTGCACACCCCCAACTATATGACACCTAGATAGATCATTGTGATTTGATTGGTTGGTTGATATCGTTCATTCAGTCCATTTTGCAATGACGTCATCAACCATGCAATTTTGGATCCATTTATCGTGTAACTTTGGATCCATACGATTTTTGTCCATTGCATTCATGCAACGAGACTGCGGCTCATGCACCAGCAGTGCGCATGTTGTAATGACGTAACAATCAACAAACCGAACTCGCACTGCATGAGCATGGTTTGCATCAAAATTCATGAATTTCATATGAAAAAAAAATATTTTGGGTGTCATATAAACCAAATAATTAATGTTTTTTCATTCGTGCAATGGACAGAATAATTAATTCGTTGAAAGATGTAATAATGATCAATTTCATCTTTCACCTCACGAAGTATTCTGTCCATTGCACTCATAAACATTCATTATTTGTATACTATCAGAATAAGAGCACAGAAACCTCCAAACAGTCCTTCAAATTTCACTAAGCAAAGCAAGAACTAGTGCACACCTTCTCTCTCCACACCACTAACATAAGCATTCACCCTGCCAGTTTGGTTCCTACTCTGGGGCGTTGGGCCACTAACATCAGCACAAACCCTGCCCTACTAGCTCTTACTCTGGGGCATTGGGCCACTAACATCAGCACAAACCCTGCCCGACTAGCTCTTACTCTGGGGCGTTGGGCCACTAACATCAGCACAAACCGTGCCCGACTAGCTCTTACTCTAGGGCATTAGGCCACTAACATCAACACAAACCCTGCCCGACTAGCTCTTACTCTGGGGCGTTGGGCCACTAACATCAGCACAAACCCTGCCCGACTAGCTCTTCCTCTGGGGCGTTGGGCCACTAACATCAGCACAAACCCTGCCCGACTAGCTCTTACTCTGGGGCGTTGGGCCACTAACATCAGCACAAACCCTGCCCGACTAGCTCTTACTCTGGGGCATTGGGCCACTAACATCAACACAAACCCTGCCCGACTAGCTCTTACTCTGGGGCGTTGGGCCACTAACATCAGCACAAACCCTGCCCGACTAGCTCTTCCTCTGGGGCGTTGGGCCACTAACATCAGCACAAACCCTGCCCGACTAGCTCTTCCTCTGGGGCGTTGGGCCACTAACATCAGCACAAACCCTGCCCGACTAGCTCTTACTCTGGGGCATTGGGCCACTAACATCAGCACAAACCCTGCCCGACTAGCTCTTACTCTGGGGCATTGGGCCACTAACATCAGCACAAACCCTGCCCGACTAGCTCTTACTCTGGGGCATTGGGCCACTAACATCAGCACAAACCCTGCCCGACTAGCTCTTACTCTGGGGTGTTGGGCCACTAACATCAGCACAAACCCTGCCCGACTAGCTCTTACTCTGGGGCGTTGGGCCACTAACATCAACACAAACCCTGCCCGACTAGCTCTTACTCTGGGGCGTTGGGCCACTAACATCAGCACAAACCCTGCCCGACTAGCTCTTACTCTGGGGCCTTGGGCCACTAACATCAGCACAAACCCTGCCCGACTAGCTCTTACTCTGGGGCATTGGGCCACTAAAATCAGCACAAACCCTGCCCGACTAGCTGTTACTCTGGGGCGTTGGGCCACTAACATCAACACAAACCCTGCCCGACTAGCTCTTACTCTGGGGTGTTGGGCCACTAAAATCAGCACAATCCCTGCCCGACTAGCTCTTACTCTGGGGCATTAGGCCACTAACATCAACACAAACCCTGCCCGACTAGCTCTTACTCTGGGGCATTAGGCCACTAACATCTACACAAACCCTGCCCGACTAGCTCTTACTCTGGGGCGTTGGGCCACTAACATCAACACAAACCCTGCCCGACTAGCTCTTCCTCTGGGGCATTGGGCCACTAACATCAGCACAAACCCTGCCCGACTAGCTCTTACTCTGGGGCGTTGGGCCACTAACATCAGCACAAACCCTGCCCGACTAGCTCTTACTCTGGGGCATTGGGCCACTAACATCAGCACAAACCCTGCCCTACTAGCTCTTCCTCTGGGGTGTTCAACAGTACCAAGACTGCTAACTTTTAAATTTTATCGCTGAACTGGATGGATTTTTTTTCCTTTGGTAAGACAATAACGTGCTTCAAAATTCAAATCCTTCATGTTTTATTCATGAAAAATTCATAACCTGAAGAAAGAGGATTAATTTAGAAACGCTTGTTTTAATCTCAACCTCTGTTCTGAATCTGAGGGTCAACTTTGGATAATAAAAAATGTAAAGACACTTCCAAGTTGTGATGTTCTCTATGTTTTATAGCAGACTTCACTCAGTAACGTACATGCATTATTGGCAGATACCACATCACAGTCATGCATCTCAGATTCCTTAATAATCAATCCTACTCAGGCACTCTCTATATTTCCTGTTAGTAGTTGTAGAGGCCTTTTCATTTGAGAATCTCTAATCAAATTGATCAGGGTACCAGATGGAAAAGGCATTCTCAACCATAAGTCCATCTCTTTACACCAATTACCAAAATTCATGCTACATCTTTTAACATAAATTCTGTTATAAGGGCTCAAATGTATCTTTTCATAGCGGTTTTCCAGCATTCTCCATTGTCTTCATCTATGATGAAATTCAAGAATTGGTGTCAAATGAAATTGCCACTTGCTGGCCACACCTCTTAAAGTACTGTAGCAGTCATGCGTTTCATTTCACACAGGAGAAAGAGTTAAAGATACACCAGCTTTGCATTCCCAGGCCATGCAATCATCACCATGCCTTCATGCCATGATTCCAGAAGCCTTGTCGATATCCGGGGAAACCCCTTTTACCAAGCAAGGCCCCATATGGCAAAGGCCCACTCACCCACAAGTATAAACTCCTCGATCGATGTCTCACCTTCATGTTCCGGTTCATCCCAACCGCCGTGACTGCTTGACATGTGTGGAAGGTGGAGATCGTTCATGTTGTTGGTAGAGTTGGCCCTGTCGGGTGGGGTAGGAGAGGGGTTCAGATGAGACCTTATACCAGGGGGGCTTGATACCGATACTGAGAGAGCCTGGGAGGGTGAAAGGAAGCAGTAGGTAGATACAATGTATAATGAAATTTAAAAATTCAAGATAGCAGATCATTGAATGCAGTGGTCAGCACATATTTGATTGATGATGATGATGATGATGATGGTGAGGATGATGATGGTGGTGGTGATGATGATGATGATGATGGGGATGGTGATGGTAATGGTGGTGTTGATGGTGGTGGTGGTGATGGTGGTGGTGGTGATAATGATGGTGGTGGTGATGAGGATGAGGATGGTGATGATGATGGTGGTGGTGATGGTGGTGGTGATGATGGTGGTGATGATGATGGTGGTGGTGATGAGGATGGTGATGATGATGGTGGTGGTGGTGGTGATGATGGTGGTCATGGTGGTGGTGGTGGTGATGATGGTGGTGGTGGTGGTGATGATGGTGGTGGTGGTGGTGAGGATGATGATGGTGGTGATGATGGTGGTGGTGGTGGTGATGATGGTGGTGGTGGTGATGATGATGATGATGGTGGTGGTGGTGGTGATGATGATGGTGGTGGTGGTAATGATGATGGTGGTGGTGGTGATGATGATGACGGTGGTGATGATGATGATGGTGGTGGTGGTGGTGGGGATGATGATGAATATGATGATGAATCCTTGTAAAGAAATAGCACAAAAGTCAATGGGTGATTTCAAGTCTGGTGTTTGCATTGGTGTTAGTGTTGGAAATTGGATTGCTTCCCCTAGCTTCAAAACCTATTCTGATACCCCTTTCATAAACCCAATTATGCGGCTAATAGCAGCATAATTTGGTCGTGAAATTGGAGGACCAGAGTTATCCGCATTATTTTGATGCTGCTATTATCCGCATAATAGCAGCATCGGGACAAGATTTTGAGTCTATGAACGCATTTCCAAATAATGCGGATAATTGCCATGGTGCGGTCAGAAGGTCATCCTTTTCCAACACAACCGAATCGGAGGGGGCGTGTCCAGTTGTCATGACAATTATCCGCCTTTTTCAGGACAGGCGCTCGTAAAAATAATGCGGCTTATTTTCGGAGTTTGTGAACGCAATTTTTTTTTAAAATTATCCGCATTACTCTTAGGCGGCTAATTGGATGGGTTTATGAAAAGGGTAGAGTTTCTAAAACTGATCCAGATCACATTGACATCTCAAAAACTAGTGAGTGACTTTTCGGGACCCTCTTCATGTTATGTTTGGTGTTGTAAATGTAACACAAACACCAAAAGGTCAACACTGAACTTGAAAAGTTGTTAAAGTCAACTCTGTATCCTCTTGAAAAAGGTCTATAGAAATCCAGTTATCATTATCATCTGATGAACCTCTCAAACTTGTACTTACTGGTCTGACTGGTGTTGGAGGGCCACCGCCGTCTTCTGAAGCAATTCGCCTTTGATTCCTATCAGCTGTACATAATAAGAAATACAGATGGTTAGTAGATAAATGATAGTACATAAAATAGCATATTTTATGCACTGCAAAAAAAAACTCTGGTATTTATTTAACACCTGCCTGGAATCTATATATATGGCCACACCAGAGAAGTATTGAAACAATACCAGTTTGAAATCAAACCGATGCTGTTTTAATACTAACTAGTGTTGAATCACTGATTTGGTTTACAGTACACCATGTGGAGTGTTATAGAAACAGTGGATAGAAGAAGAGAAAGGAAATGGATAGGCGAGAAAGTGGAGATTTGAGAGTAGAGTATTCTCCTGAAGACAGACAGTCAACCTGCCCGATACGTCGAGTCTCTCTACTGCTTCTACTAATCAGCTCTACTCGCCGACTCAAGCCAGCATCTCTTCATCCACCCTACTACTCAAGCTGTTTTCAACTCATCCAATCTCTTCTGGTTTACAGTCCTTTTCAGGACTACTTTCAAGAAAGAATACTTTACTCTCAAATCTCCACTTTCTCGCCTATCCATTTCATTTCTCTTCTTCTATCCACTGTTTCTATAACACTCCACATGGTGTACCATAAACCACATCAGCGATTGTACATGCCACCATGCAAACCTTCTAACCACATCTACATGTAACTAGTGTTTTATAAACACCTATCTGGTCTTAGACCAAAACGAAACTGGTGTTGTTTAACACTTCTCTGGTGTGGACATATATAGATTCTGGACTGGTGTTAAATCAACACCAGAGTTTTTTGGCAATGTGCCCAACATGGTGGGATATCAGAGGTAAACAAAAATAAACATTATATACACTAGGAATTCTTCCCATGGTTTTTAACATTACAATGTAATATTGTGCTTTGTTTGATAGTTACTTCTTGAATTCTGCATAACATGAATCAACAGGCTCATTGAAACTTAATCAAATTTGTAAATTTAGTTATTGCGGTACAAGGAGGGATTTTACACCAATTTCTGGAACATTAACATACTGTATGAACAGTTATATTTAGCTGTAAAAGGATTTCTGTAAAAGGATTTATGTAAATATGGCAGTTTAATTGGGATGAATAAATACATTTCAGGTTATTAAAGATGTAAATGATTTAAAGAACAATACGACCACAAAAACCAGAGTACCAATTCAAAATGTTAAGGGTACTGAAAGTGGAATGGGATGAATATAATATGCTGTTTTATACATTTAGTATATATTATTTAGGAATAGTTAGGAATGGATTGGAGAATGAATAATAAAGAATAAATGGTATTACAACTTACCAGCTCTCTGGGGTGGAATGTCTGTATGTATGATGCAGCATTCAGAGTGAATTAGAAATAGGGGAAATATAGGGGAAAGAAGGAAAAACAAAAGAAGGGATAGAAAGAAAAGAAAGAAAAGAAAAATAGAAAAGGGAGAGGGAAAGGGAAGAAAGGGATAAGAAAGAAAGAAAAAAAAAAGAAAGTTAAAGAGATGGAAAGGTATATACAGAGATAAACAGATATATAGATACAAAAAATATATAAGATGAAGAGAAAGAATGAGAGCGAGAGAGAAATGGTACAAGAGAAAGAAAGAGATAAGCAAAAGAGGATAAGGAAAGGGAATGCAAGAAGGAAAAGGGGAAAAGCAATATAGGCTAGAATTAGTTTCGTTTGATATTTTAGCAGTTCACAGTTTAGTGAATGTCATGTGGAAATATATATTGGATTTTTTTTAATTTGATAAAAAAATTCAATCATGACAATTATTATCCAAATGCTGTGAATGGAAGAGCTGCATTCATGGGGTAGTTTTGAAGTAGTAACTTATTAAGAGCAATGATCAAGATGACAAAGAACAAAAAAATAATTAATTTACAAATTGGAATGCATGCCAGAAATTTTACACATGAACAAGTCATGGTCAATGAATATCATACAATAGTACATGTATGAGGACAAACCATTTAACAGGACAGTGTACTTTAGAAATAATGGGAAAGAATTCAAACACTACCTTAAAACTACATACATGTAGTACAATGTTTTATTGTAGTTCAGGTTGAAAGCTATGAAGTGCAGCTGACTGATTTAATACTGATTTGTGTAAAGCTGATTTGGAGAAAAATCTGTGCAAAAGACAAGCTTTTTGTGACTTGTGCATTTGAAAAAAGTCTAAGCAATACCTATACTTCTTTATTCCCTCCTTTTCATATATAAAGCATATTTTCACTCTAAAATCAAACTGGAAAATGTGCTGTTTACGTAAACTACGTAACATGTACAAGTATATATACCAACTTTGAAGACAATGATATCTAATAATTACATTAATTTGAGTCATGGCTCATCAATTATAATAAGTGGGTAATTAAAATCACAAGTTTAATTGATTGTAAGAAATTGAGCAATGCACACAATCGTATGAAATTAGTTAGTCAATTTCTAATTCCTTGTTGATCTTCATCAACATCCTTTTATGAATGTTTTAAGGACTTAATTGCTATTTTATGAGACATCTTTAAATGATAGCATCATTTTTTGAATCATATTAGATTAAAAAAAATCCTTCAAATCATAAAGCTCCTTCACTGTCAGCAAAAATCTGTAAACCTAAATGTAAATTGCCAATTGTTTGGTAAACATAATAATAGGTATTAGTTTAATAGTCATAGGAGAGAGAGTGTGCACATAAATGCATGAAAGATAAATATGTGTGCTTGCATAAAACTAGTGAATGACCTCCTTCCAATCTGTCATCCATCAACTATAAAATCTTTCATTAATTTTAGAATAATGACAATTTATTTTCACACAGATCTACAATTATCTTAAAATCAAAAGATAATACCAGATACTTTTCAAATAGTCAAATAATAATTTATACTGAATTTGCACATTTTGAGATTTTTTCAAAAAGAAAAAACAGGACTTTTTAAAATACAGAAGTATGTTTGGGTTCAATAATTGATACAAGTAGAAAATTGTTATCTGTGTTATTCAGTCACCAGAAACAGAGTCATATTTCACACATAATAGTGAAATAACAGACTAATAAAACTTGTACTTAAATCTTGAAAATAAACAAAAACACTTCAATATCCATGTACCACACGCACCATAAAGAAAGAATACTGTCCAATGAGTGGACTGGTTTCCCCTATCTATTGACAACCAGAATGGGAAAGAGAGATATAACAACAGGGAAAACTAGTATGATGTGACAGATACCATTACCAAGTAACCTTTCTACAAACTATGATCACAACACACTGTTAGTGAACTGATAGGAAAATACAAAGGGAAAAGGGACAATTTCAATCAAGAGTCCAACAACAGAAGACAAAATTCTAATAAATGTATTAAAAGTGCCCTATTGTCGAGAGCTTGACCCCCCCCCCCCCCCCCCCGGAAAAAAACAAGGTCCTTAAAATATTTTTGAAAGTAAATCACCCTCAGCATTTGTACAAAGGATGAAAAATGGTTAAATCATCATTAAAAGTACTATTTCTAGTTCTACATGTACACTCATGTGGTCTCTACTCTCTACCCACCAAGGTTTAACTTCACTACCAAATCATGCACTCATTCTAAATATGGAGGTCGAGCACAGAATATAGACTCCTATTACTGTGAACACTGTGAATACAGGTAGATATTGGTGTAAAATGTGAGAAGAGATCAAGCTTGGAAAAAGAACATTTCAGCTGCTGCACCACGAATATATATATATATACCCCAAAAATCAAAGCAAAGGAAGAAAGTATGTACATGTACAACAGACAAGAACAGATTAATATTTGGATATACATGTTACATGTATAGTATAATTATTTCAAGTTAACATACCATCAATTTCATTGTCATCTGTTTGGACAATTCAAAAGATATAATTGATTGGTAAAATAAAAACAAAATAAAACAAAATGAAAATGAGGAATATTATTAAAAGCGATCAACATAAATATTAGGCAAGTGCTGCTAATGAAGTGTTTTAATACATTTTCACTCCATATTTGCTTTTATCATAGAGCTTTCATAAAAGCAATTCCTGGTTAAGAACTAGTTAAAAAGTATGGAATACTGAATATGGCAGGACCAAGTTGATTCCCCTGTGGGACCCCTCTGTTTGCTGAATTCCATTCAGAGAACTAATGTCTGTGCGAAAAATATGCTGTTTTCTCTTGGAAGGAACCTCTACAATTCACACACACCAGGGCGCGACAAACCCGCTTGCCCAGGGCAAGTGAAAATGACGTGCGGGCAAGCACTTCTCAAAGTCAATTGCCCGATCGGGCAAGTGGTTGTTGCGTCTTTTTTTTCTGTACCGTACCTCGTTTTTCCATAAATCATCCAAAATACACACTCAAAATCATGAATATGCCTTAAAAAATAGCGAGTAGCGCAGTTTCAAATTCCGAAATTGCGTTATTTTTTTCTGTACCACGTATTTCCATACACATGGTACCAGGTATGAAAAAAATCAACGCAATGGCCGGGAAACAGTTGAATGCAGTATAGGGGTCCATTATGACTACCACCATGTGCAATTTCTAATGCACACTTTCCCCCTTCCGATATCACAATTCTGTGATAAAATAATTAGAATTACACAGGAAATAAATCACAGAGTCTAGTAACCTCGCATTGGTGAGTTGTCATTCGGCTTTGCTTTTCAAAACGGCCTATTAACATCCAAAATAACTTGCCGTATTTGTTAATTATGACTTAAAATTCATTTGTTTCCCTTTTTGAGGGAATGAGGTAAATATCAGACAATAAATCATCAAACAAAGCTCCATCTATTTTACAAGGCCGGCGGGAGGCTCACACACGTGCGCATACTAGCTAGCCAGTCTGAGCTCTGTCTCTCTGCCAGAGCTCTGGGGGACAATTCACTCAGTAAAGGCCTCAAATATGGTGATTTTCTGTTTCAGACAGAGTTGGTCAATTCCATTGTGACTTATGGGACATTTGATACTTTTTTCCACATAACTGAGGTGCATATCTGAAATAGTAGCTGCACAAACAGGGATTTACTTTATTAAACTGTAAGAACAATATTGAAACTTACTATATACAAAAATGTATGCTTTCAGCTTGTTTGCATAGGGTGCTATATCATCAGAAATGTCATTGTGACTTATGGGACGTTGATGGACCACACAAATTGAGCTCTTTTGTTCAAAGTGCCATATCTATCTCAGTTTTATGACAATGTTTTTAAATTTGGACTTGGAGATTAACCAGTGATAGTGCTCACTAACAGTACTTGAATTGGACTTGATTCATTTTATTTGTTTCAGTAGTTGTGTGCAATCGTGTGTGACTTATGGGACAAGTGAACGTGACTGATGGGACCCTATCTAATTTCATGGAATTTACATTTCCTCTCGATGACTTTTTGAGTCAAACTTAATTTCAGCATGAATAAATATTCCCTAATAAGATGATGCCTTTAATAATTCATGCCATTGTGTCAGAAATAAATTCAACAAAGGGCAGAAACATCTTATCATGCACTTCATTTATATAAAGGGAACATTAACCAAAAAAAAGCTTCCTAACTTGTCATCAAGTTTTAAGAACTGTAATCAAATAAGTACAAAATAATCAATAAACAATTACAATCATAAATATTTAGCAAACAGATGAAAAATGAACAATTAGAAAGAATGTACACACTTTCCATTGTGACTGATGGGACATAATGATAGGACATATTTGTTACAGATGGGGCAAATAAATGTTGCTTTTCTCTATCTGTCTCGTACAGTATGGTATTAAGAAAATGACCTTTACAGTGTATACATGTAAGAAAATTAAGACATTAATGCTGTCATGAAGTATATCAATATTCTTGTTAATATATTCTCTTTTGTGTCAAATGCTGATATTTTTCATTAGTTGTTGATGTTTATGATAAAACAGATGGATATCAGTGCACAGGCAAATTTTTGACAAAAAAATATTAATATTTTTGCATAAATTCTTTAAAAAAAAATTATTAACTGGACTGTCTAGAAAACGGTTGCAATCGATTTCTACTATCTAACCTGTACATGTATACATGTATAGTAAAAAGTGTATTCATTTACATGGAAGATTTTACTATTGTCTGTGCAAAAAATATGAAAATAATTGATTTTCATGAAAAATCCAAGATGGCTACCAAAAATTGCCAATTTGGAATCCCATGGGACACGATTTGACAAAGGGAACATCAAGATTCATTAACTATAGACTTCAGGCATTAAAAAAAATGTTGGTTAAAAAATATATCATGGGGGTGCACCCTATCACAACTTCTTTTTTTGCCAGCTGCTTGGGCTGATATGTCATCTCTTTCTTAGAAATTCTGAATGTCTGTTTTAAAGGACATCATCATTTATAGAGTACCAAAGTGATGATGTCAGTTGTCATGGTGTGATGGCGGCCTGGTTCTAAACAAAATAACCAGGGGGCCGTTTCATAAAGCTTTTGTAAGTTAGGAGCAACTTTAAGAATGACTAGTGATCCTTTCTTATATGCTAAAACATTGCCAATTTATGATGACATTTTTCACAAGGATCATCGGTCGTTCTTAAAGTTGCTCTTAAGTTACGAAAAGCTTTATGAACCAGTGCCCTTTTACGACTCTCAGAATGATGGTAACAACCAGGGACAACACACATCACCATTTTTGCAAACACAAATGTGTAAGACGATCATGCAGCTGCGACTAGGTTTAGAACTGGCCGATTCGATGTTCATGACATTGTGACATCACACTTCGGTCCTCCTTAAATGCGCATGTTCCTTTCTATTCTCAGGCGGTAGGAATGATTCTGAGAAAACTTGATTGCAAGCTTCTGAACAATTTTTTGGCATTTACAGGGGCTTTAATAGCTCTGCTCATGGTAGCCTTAAATGCATCTGAGGACTGGTGCTCTTATTTTGACAGGATCCAGAGGGTCGCTCAACTACAAAATTTGTGACTGATGGGACATTGACATAGGTTTTAATAGTTTCCATGGAACTACATGTATATACCAAGTTCACATCATATGTAAAACAGTGGATGCATGTACTCCAAGGGGACAAGAAAACCAAGAGAGTGATCTGGACCTAAAAAATGAATAAAAACTAGGGTGAAACAAACCCAATTTACCTGCACTCAGCTTTGCATGTTAGTGATCATATTCAGTTTTCTCCTTCTTTCTAGACTGGGCACACAATGCAAACTTTTTTTTGTTCAATGCACTGCCTATGATATTCAGACTGTTTTTTCTGACAGTCAGCATACTGTTCTCCAGCTTTTAAGCATTCTTGTCTCTCTCTTTGCTGTCATGGACAGCTTTAAGGTGGCATGGTTTACGGACTGTATATGTGACTTATGGGACATGTGACTTATGGGACTTAAATCTATGTCCCCCCAGTATAGCTATTTCAAGTCCAATACAGATGCAGCTTGATTTGTTGATGCAAGCATGTACTGTGGTAGATAAAAAAGTCCAATACTTGTCTGCAGGAGTCTATGGCAGCATATGAGGGAAACTTAATGCTCAAAATTGTGACTTATGGGACATCAAACATACGCACCTTGAAATGTATTTTGTGCCTCACAGTTTCACTGCAGCGTGTAAAACAACACAGCTAATGGTAAATTGTTGCTTGGAGGTCACATGGACAGTGGAATTTTTCATCAGCACCCTTTGCTTGCCAGGTGCCAGGGATGGGTGAAAGTTGTACACTTTCTATGAAATCTTAGTACCAAAGTGCAACAGAGTGCACATTGCGTATTTTATGAATGAATAAGGGTATAGTAAATAAAGGTGTGTTTTTGTAAACCTTAAACTGTATACTTATAAACAGTATAAACAAAATTTCTCAGAAAAGAAATTTTTGAAAATGGAAAAATGCAACATTTGGCTGGAATTGACCATTTGACATTTCGGGTATATTATTCAAAACTTCCAATAAAGTTTGATGATTTCTTCATTGTTATGTATATTTAAGTTATTAATGAATACATTCTCACCAATTTAGACTCCCCCATAGAGAAATGCAATTTTCGTAGAAGTCTGCGTTTTCAAAGAACTTCAGGAAAAGTTAGGGTATGTGGGCCTTTATTACATTACATGGCCGAGTACAAGTTATTGTACTGGAATAGGCGAAGTAGAAATTAGATATTGAATTCATTTATATCAAAGTTCAACTCACAGTCACACCCACACACGCACACACACACACACACACCCAAGATTCTAAGCATAGTGAAAAAAATTACTTAAAAATCATACAATATTAAACAATGTTAGTAACAATCTATTAATAAGTGAACAGGTATTCCTCAAGATAGAAAAAAAAGTAGCATGTGAAAACATGTAGATAAAAATTATTGACCGAGTGCAACATCATAAAATGATGAAGAAAAGACTTGATGGTTTCCAACTAATTAAGAGCTGAGCAATAAAGAGCTGAACATTTTTCACTGGCTTTCTTTATAGTTTCCAACTACGGTAAATGAAAGCAATTCTAAAGAAATATGGTAAGCAGGTAGCCATTTCGTGGATTTAAAGATGCAAAATATGAAATATTAGCAACTTTTGTTGAAGGGTTTTTTAAAACCTTAAATATCGATTTTTTTTCTCTCCAAAATAAACGTTAAGACTCAGGCCTACGTTGCTGAAAATATCCTTTTCAATGCGTGTTCTTTTATACTAGACATGATTCTCAATTGTTATTTTGTATACCTTAATAATAATAAGAGTAGTGACGTTATAATGAAAAAATTATTTAAA
Source organism: Lytechinus variegatus (assembly GCF_018143015.1). NCBI lineage: Eukaryota > Metazoa > Echinodermata > Echinoidea > Temnopleuroida > Toxopneustidae > Lytechinus > Lytechinus variegatus. Next base: position 34,791,581 of record NC_054750.1, read on the forward strand.
AAATTGGGCAAGCAGTTTTTTCTCTCGGGCAAGCAAATTTTTTCATCACTTGCCCAACAGGGCAAGTGACGAAAAAAATTTTTGTTTGAGGCCTGCACACTATGGATGAACTATAGTCCATACCATTTGGTGATTGCTAAACAATGGTGTTCATGGCCCACATCCTTGGCCCAGTCTTGATATGCAGTACTGTGGCTCAATCTGCCTTTCTCAGAAGTCTGTTCATGTTCAGTGTTTTCCTTCTTGAATCAACCAGTAGAGGCCTGTGCAGGCTGTGCTGCGTGCTCCAACATAACTCTGTGTCTCTACTTTTCTTGCAAAAGAATATTCCGTAAAAGAACCAACCTCTATACTTAGCTTTTTATACATAAATGTGAATAAAACCATAGCAACTACACATTGTGTCAGGAAATGAAAGCAGTTGCAGTAAACACTGATTTCACGAGAAAGTCTGTAAAACCAGGCTTAATTGAATATCATCGAGGATCTAGATCTGGTACAGTTACATTAACTGAACTTTGTGAAAAATGTGAAATCTTCTTATTACAAACAGACACTTTGGTAGTTATTACATTGGATTCTGTATGAACTCATTTTGAAATCGTTACCAAAACTGGCATTTATCTTTAAAATACATAATCATTAAAAACAATACAATATGTTTGATATATTATTCGCTGGAATCTTGCATGAGGGTTGGAGTCAGAATAAGAAAGAACAAATGAAGGTGAATCGCTTTCAAGTGAACTTGCAAAGTTATCCTGGTCAAAATTTAGATTAATAGAAAATTGGTTTAAATGTTAATTAAGTCTTTGTATGAATGATATCAGACCTGAGTCATTACAAAAATCATATTTCACTTGAAAAAAAGCAACTAAAAATAATTTATAAATATGTGAATTTAAAGCAAATACCATGCAAAATAACATTAAAAAAAGTTGCAAAATCATAGATATTTTTTCAGAGTAAAGTTGTATATTTGCAGGATACAGTATATCATCTTTTAATACAAAACTGTGCCTATTTTATCATTCATGAATAATTGTTAGCAAAATATATTTTTCATTTAAAAACAAAATCAATAGTCACAATCTTGTAGTTACCAGAACAGGGAGCAACATCATCAATACCTTTAAAACAAAAGCCGCAAGAAAGTGAGACAGTAACTTCATATTTCAACTTTCATATTTTAAGTCTATACTTGCAGAATAGGTTGTGGATTTTAAAGATATAAAAAAAAGAGTTATCATGATTATAACCACATTGAATAATAACCCCTGTAAATTACTTATTTGTTTATTTTCATAGAAATTTCAACCAACCAATATGGAGTCCTAGATAATATAGGTTTATGAAAATCTTAATAAGTATTTTTTTTTTCATTATAATGATACATGAAAAAGGTTGAGCATAAATCTTTGTGATAAAGCAATTTCAAGCAGTACACTGCACATATAGACAAAAATCACAGGAAAATATTTTGAAACCGAAAAGGTGATTTAAGTACAGGTGACTAGTACAGTTTATTGAATTTCGGTCCCTCACATTTATTGAAAAAGATACATAAACAAAATTGTGCACAAATTAATGAAATATATAGATCAAGAACATACCAGCATACGGAACAGCATCATCTATACCTTTAAAGTGAATAAAAAACAATAAAATGTCACAAAACAGAATAAAGAGTTTGATACATGTATGTAACATAGTTTCATTTGTTTGGATATTGTAAGCAAAAGAAAAAGGTATGCCCTCTAATAGGTAAGCATTGCATTATGAATACAATAGTTTTCATTTTTGTTGAAAGGCACCACATGTATGTGTATTAAAATAAAAAATAACAATATTAGAAAAATAAAACTGTTACTTATTAATCATTTTTTTATTGAGTGCAGTAAGAACATACCAGCATAAGGAACAGCATCATCAATACCTTTACAAAATAATGAAGAACAAATATGGGATTAATTATGAAAATAGTACAAAGACTTCCTCGAATTAAACTTGAATTTAACACATATATCGCATTTGCATAAATAAACAAACCAGCATTTCTTCCAGCTTTTAAAGACAAAAGCCTCGTGGACAATCAAAATTATTCAAAACAAAAGTGAATACATGTACTGTAGCTTAAAAATGCAATTGCGTTCCTCATTGTTACTAGGCTGCTCAAGTCTTATATCTTGTCGTTCAGAAAATTGCTTTGATGTTGAAAGAATGACTTTCCTTTGCCTAGAAAAGTTCTCTGCAGGAGATTCTTTTCAGACAATAATGTGGTTGCCATCATTGCCATATACTATACAGCTTTTTGCACAAGCTTGCCCTGATTATTCTAATATTGAGATACAAAGTTTTTTTTTAATTTTATTTACATGTACATGTAAAGTATTAAAAGAGATACAAAGTTTAACGGCCCCACAACGATGTACCCCTTTCTATGCACAAAGCCATTTTTTTAACTGACAATATATGCAGTTTGTACGGGTACAAGAAGTCAATGGTGAATCAGTGCAAACATTAGAACAACAAAATAATTAAGCAGAAAAACTAAAAGCATCAAAATTGTTTAGATTGATATTCTAAACTCCACTTATCAGTTTTTAGTAGTTCTATAGAGTTCTAGTGTTCACTATTTTCTGTTCCATTCAATACAATGAGAAAATGTGCACAAATTATAGCAAAAAAATAAATAAAAATGAATAATTTACTTATGAGCATACCAGAATAAGGAACAGCATCATCATCAATACCTTTGATATAAAATAAATAGAAGCATTAAGTTTGAGATCAGTACCAATGTTTTTTAAGTTTATTTTTACATGAAAAGTAAATAAAATATATATCATACATATACTATCCACTGCTTTTGTTTTGACAGTCTCCAATAATTTGAGGTTTATGCTTTAAAAGAAAATCCCCAAAGAAATAGCTTACAGCAGTTTCCATATGAACAGAAAAATACTCATGAACAAAATTGTCTTGTGTAATTTTGAATATAAAATAAATGCCTGAAATATAAAAGAACAGATTCTACAACAAAATGTAAGCAGTTCATGTCTTCATGCATGTAGCTTTCATTACCCAATTTTAAGCAACTCTTCCTTCAAATATTTGAGTTTGCAATTCAATTCCTTCAACTGTACATGTAAATAAAGCATGAATCAGTATGAAATCAATTTTGAGCATGTATACATGTCCTATATAAGTTGGTTCACTATTCATAGAAAATATGTTAAAACTTCAGTTCTTTTTAATATCATTGTTTTTACACATCTCATGTAGCATCAAAGAAACTGAAGAGAAAATTGTGCGTAAATAATCAAAGCAAAGCAAAAAATCTGAGGATTTTTTTTATAAAGTGCAATACTGTAGTTAAGAACATACCAGAATAAGGATCAGCATCATCTATACCTTTATAATGAATTCAAAATAATATATAATGAAAGTGTGATCATACATTATGGAACCAATAATTCTTACTTCAATAATTGCATGTCAAGAAAAAATATTGCACTTTTGTTTTCAATTTCAGCATTTTCTGCAATCCCAAAGGAATACATTTATCAAAGAGTCTATTAACAAGAATTTTTCTCAAAATGAGCAATATCGTATAGTATTACAGGAAACCATTAAAAAATTCACAATCAAGCCTAACTTGCACAGAAACGAAAATCTATGCAAAGCGATTCCTAAACAGAATTTATCATCATAGTATGTGGCTTCATACTACAAAATGCATATTTGTAGTTTACAATGTATTTTTCACTTCCTTGTGCCTACATGTACATACAATCCTTCATTCATAGAAAATGTATCTTGAAATTAACACATGAACAGAAGAGTGTATATGGCAAAGAATGTTTACTCCTTAAATATTAGGCCTTGCACTTTTATCTTGACTGCATAATTACCAAAATCTACACATTAGATTTCATCACCTTTTTTCAACAGATTTCCACAAATATGGGTAGAAAAATGAAATCTCATATGCAACATCATCTCATGGAAAAAAGAATTAAATCATGTGGCTTATTGCCAACTTAAATAATCTCTTTTTAAAAGGTTTTAAAGTGTCTAATTATAAATTGATCAATATTTAATTGTAAGCTTATCAATATTTTTTGTTATTTTTACAGTGCATTTATACATGTAATTCTTAAAGAGACGCCAAGATCATAAAAGAGCGGGGGGAGGGGGAGTTGATAAATAAATAGAATAATAAATGCAAAAAAAAAACTTTTTTAAAAAATTAGCTTGTGGAAAGTTACCAATAACATACCAGAATACATTTTGTAGTTATCATCTTCGTCTACATGTTCATATTCTGACTGTTTACATGCACCTTTTAAAGGAAAAACACATGAAAGTTAGAAAAATACAATTCTGCATCAGTTTACCCTAATACATGTACTCATACAGTAACTCCGAACTGGCATTGCTTTCAATTTTATTTTGTTACGTACATGTACACTCGTGTCGAGTTGTCAATATCTATTGATCTATTAACCAAGATTAATTCAGGGTAAAAGAAAGTAGTCCACCTTGCCACTGAACTTGAAATGAAAATTGACATTTGCACGACATGAAATAAGAGAGCAAACACTTTCCCTTTTATAAAGCTATCAACATCAAGAGAGTAAACTTTATGAGCTGTTACACCTGAGTAATGAAGCAAACCTATGCCATCAAAATGGGAAGCCATTTTATAATTCAATATTATTTCTTACAATACATGTAGAAAATGATAAAACCGCTTTCCACATGCTCATTGGCTTTACAAGCTTTGTAGCTGCAGGCCCGAGAAGCTGAACCGTATATTATAGGTGTAACAGCACCTTTACCAATTACAAAATATTAATTTCATTCTTTAAAGTTTGTACACATACATTGCCATTCCTTCTAATAATAATATAGGATATTTATATTGCGCACATAATTTTCTTGTTAGGTGCTCAAGGCGCTCCTACATGTATATTACCCGGTTACATGTATGTAGTTTTAAAACCAACAATTATATCAGTGTAGAGTGTGGACTTCTCCTTTAATATTGTATGTACTCATACATGTCCAGAATTCATGTAAAAAACAAATCATCCCAGGCCATGTATTCAAATCCTGGACTTGAGAGTAAATTTATAATGAATAGAAAATTCTTCAAGAGGATGTAGAACAGGATAGTAATAAAGAGGTCTGTACCAAGCTCTTCACAAGTACTTATTGTACATTAAAGTGGTTATGATCATTATACTAAGCACATGAATATGGGTAATGTAATGTATGTAAGGTGTGGAAAGAAACTTGAGCAATGTGAAATAAACATGGATGTGTTCATGTATTCACAATAGGTTTATAATGGAACATTTTAGCACATGTACATGCACCTGTATACAATATATTATTATACACAAATCCTGTATTAAAACTTGGACCCCCCCCCCCCCCCCCGATCTACCATACTGTTTGATTTTATAAAAGTCAATAATATAGCTGTTGCTTCTCATGATGGGGATTTATGGATACTAAAGCTCAGTTTTTAGGAGGCTTACAAACGTTTTGCGAAGGTGTTGCAAGGGCACGAATGTCAACAAAATGGCAAACATTTGTATTTTAGGCGACAAAAGTGGATAAAACAGGCACTAAAATCTTTTGGTGTGTGGGGGTTGCTTGGAGTCGCTTTTCATTCAAGAGTAATTTAAAGAATAAAATATAAAACTACTTCCAATTGAAAGGTGACTTCAAGTATCCCTAGGAACTATTGACAAAGGTTCTTAAGATTTAAGCATATGGTTTGGTGCACTTTTGTCACATAAAATACAAATGTTGATCTTTGCCATTCTTTTCATACATGTATTTGTGACATTTAAAAAAAATTGCAAACGTTATAAGCCCTGTGAAAATGGAGCTTCATAGAAATGTCAAACATTATGACTATGCATGATACTATATAAGGAGCAACAAGTAAAATATTCACCTTTTAAAAAAAATAGAAAATCATCATTTTCCAGTACACATAATTTAAGGAAGGTAAATAATTACTGTAAGTGTAATAAATTTTTCAGGGAGTAAACATGACATCAGGAAGACATGGAACTCAGAAAGACAAGATATCACAAAATATTTTGATTGTCAATATATTTCATGAGCTCCTGCTTTAGGGGAAAAAAATGAGATGAAACAGATGTGTACATAAGCTCATTCATGTGAAGGACTAGAAGTATGAAACCATTGCATGATTTCTGATTTCCTTGTTTATCTGCATTTCTAAACTACAGCATGTTTTTAACAATCTTTTCCAACATGAAATATGACACTTGGGTGGTAATGAACTCAAGTATTCTCAAATTATGATCCTGGGTTTTTTTCCCCCAAGAACACAAACACAACAGCAAACACACACAACCACTTCAAACTACAATGGATCATTCATTCTGGTGTAAAATTAAAATCATGAAAATATAAATTCCACTTCATTGAAAAGCAATTAAGGGAAAAACAAAAACTCTTCATTACATCATGAAGGTGATGCTGTCCACTAATTTCAAGCATGAACAAACAAAATATGAATATGTATCTGTTGTACAGGTGAACATGATCATAGTTTAGCAAATCTTACAAATAAAGTTGAGTTGTCATAGTTACCTGAGTGCCGTCTCCTAGTGGGAGTGTCTCGGTTTGTGTCATTACAGGGGACGAGAAGGCAGCATAATAAACCATCTTTTTTCAACTGGTAGTGGTCAACCATCTAAGTACATGTATATTTGAGAAAGATGGAAGATTTAACTTACAATGTATTCATAGTCACAGAACCTGTTTAAAACATACTACAGTATTATCTTTATTTCCAGTATGCAACATAAAACCTTTGAAAAAGCCTTTGGATTCACCCCTGAATGGATTGCAGAATCTGATGAACTTAATTAATAAGACTCCCCCTCCAGCAGCATTTATTGATTCCCATTTTGCATTCATCTAGTGATATACTGAACTTATGTGTAAACATCAAATTCAAAACAAACAAATGTGATGATTTCTTACAAATTTCAATTTCAGCCTGATGGCTAATAAGAAAAGGAAGCAGAATTAAATGTGAGGCCCCCCCCCCCAAAAAAGGGAGACATATCAATTCTAGCTTAGCACTGAAAGGTCAGGTATAATTGGAACAGGACAAGATTAATTACTTGAAAGGAATAGGAACACTGACATAAATAGAGATGTCAGACAAGAAATAAAAGACTAATAAAAAGGGAATGTGGATCTTACTTATATCTTGCATCCAGTAATCAATAGCAAATGACAAAATACTAATGCATGTACATGTACATGTATAATCTGAAATCATGAGTTCTATAAAATGGCCATGGGGAAATGTGATAGATTCCAGTAGATGTGAAAACAATCTACATGTAGACTGGGCAAACTTGTCGTAACTTGCAGGGCCCCTTGGTAGAGCAGTTTGTAACTGAAAGGGCTACCCTGCTGAAATAAAACGGAAATAAATAAATAGTAAAAAAAAGTTTTAGATTTTTATTGCATAAGAAAGAATAGTTCATACATGTAAACTGCTCGGACAATAAAAAAAAATCACCAGCATGTACATGTCCCTACAAACAGATTGAATCCAAATAGAGGGGAAGTGAAAGAAAAGTGTTAAAAATTGGGACATTCCTGTTTTTCAGGTTCATTTATGAATATATGTAGGGTCACCTAGATTGGGATTCTCCATACAAACGATGAAGAGTTGGCAAGTATGCATACACCTGAACAACATTTCATGAAGTATCTTAGTGGTGATTTTCACTAAAATTTCTCTCAGCCAACCAGATGCTTTGATTTCAGTAGCTTATGACAACGATCAGTGAAAATCGTTAGTGATTCAATTGCTTTAGAGCTGCCCAGGTTTGGATAGATCTGCCCAGATTTGGATAGGCCCATAACACAAAGATTTGCAATTAATCACTAGAAATGACCTATCAAGTATTGTTGCTAGTGCAGTTTGCTCAGTACACTGTCTAGGAACAAATCAGAATTGCTCTTTCAAATTAGCGATTAATCGCCAACCTTTGTGTTACAGGACCTTGTTCAGTGGTGATGAAAGCAGAATGACTTGATGTCTTCATTGGTAGACACCACGTTATCTCTTACATAGGTTCATCAAGATGAAAATAGAAGATGGAATGAGACAAAATAAGATTTAAATGTCAAGTAGTATTGCTACAGGACAAGAGCAATTACTTTTTTAGAAGAAAACGAGAGGAAAGAAGATGTCAAGAAATGCGACAAGAACAAACTGGAACAGGGGAGTGCTTCATGAAGTATACAATCAGTGATTTTCACTGATAAACTTGGTCTAAGCCAATCGGATGCAAGCAAACCCAGTAGCTTAAAACAGCACTGACTATTGGTTTTATGAAATACTCCCCTGTGGCCGCGACGGAACCACAACATTAATGTCTTCGTCGGGAGATGGAATTTTGCAAGGTGACACTGCGCTATCTCTTCAACCCTCCCCGGCAATCTAAAGCAAGTCTCACCCCTTCCCCCCAAGTGCAGGAGGGAGATATCTCGGAAACCCTGCACCCAACATCTTCCCCCATCTGAGCCGCAAATTTCCGCGCCCAGGTCCCCCTGGTAATATCAACAGGAAATATTAATTTGGGGGGGCAGCTTGACTAGACAGATGGCGGATGTAGAAACGAGTGCAGCTTGCTAGACTCTTAAACCCGGTCCCAGCCTCCCCGCTTGTTCCCTCGGCTGTTCAAAGCAACATGTGTAGCAATATGGAAAGTAAACAGTGATGTACGGAATGAGGGCTAAGTAGGGGAGATAAGAGTGACATAGCAGAATGAAAGTCGATATTAATATGCTCTTAGTACAAGGAATAGCATTTGGAGTAGATTTTCTCATCTTTTGATTTTGTCTCTTTATCATACGTAGATTATTACTCAGAGGCCACCCCCTACGCACAAATTAGCATAATCGATTAATAGCAATTAGCATGAAATAAATTACCATACAATTTTCTAGATAACGTCCAAGACAACCTGCATGCTAATATTCAGCGCAATTGCAAGGTCAATGGCCAAGATCTCCCCCCCTCGGCCATATGATCTACCAAAATACCCCGGCCTAGATAGGGTTAAGTTATCGCATATTAAACTGGACTGATAAATGAACAACCCAATATCTGAATGCCCCGAGCAAGCATGTACATGTATGTTGGACAGAGGCAGGCGAAGTAGAATATTACCATAATCACCTGAATAAGGCTATCAAATTTGGGTCCCTCTTTGATGGAGAGTTGACCAGTGATATCTTTATCAATCTTGTAATGGTATACAAAATTATTGTAGCACAACGACAAGGCAAAACTCCCCTCTTCTGTCCTCTCTCGAACTCTACAGGTTAATAGGAAAAACATTGGGTGAAAACTTGTAAACTTTAGATGCAAAATACTATACATGCAATAATCAAAGGTATAATGTAAATTTTTGACATATAACTTGATTGAACATTCAAAGAAAGTGTCCTATATTGGTCAATGCCATACATTTTGAATGGGTCATCTGGGGTCCGTTGCAGAAAGAGTTGCGTTTAAACGCAAGTCAAAAAATCAACCGCAAGTCCCAAATGCGCGCTGTTGATTGGTTGAAAATCAAGTTACGCATGATTTTTAGAGTTGCGATTGATTGCAACTCTTTCTGCAACGGGCCCCTGACTACATAGGTATCCGGGTGGATTTCATAACTTTTGTCATCAAAATTGTAGAAAATTTTGTCTCTTCTCTACAATGCGCATATAAAATATGCCATTTCATAAAGGCGCATAATCCCATTACAAGCAGAACTATTGTGATAAAATTTATGACAGGATCTAGCAGTCTCAAATTTTGTCACTTCTTAGTTACACAATATCCCGATACCATGCTGACTAAATGTAAAAAACACAATGATATTATTATTGATGTACTAATTTTACTCTTCTATGAATATTTTTTCACTGCATATAAAGCAAGATTACAATAGGAGATGTGTTTAATATGAAATACCATGGATTGTCAGGAGCAGTGTTTTTGTGACAAGTGGTTAGAATCTGCTCTACTGGTTGAAACAATTAATATTTTATCCTACATGAATTAAATCCTGAACAGCGATTGGTTGTAATAACATCACATGACCAAACATATTCCAGCTACGCATTTGAAGTAATTCGCCCACTGAAGAAAATTTGCTATTCCGTGACGTACTGACGTCAATGATGGAATAGTGCATTATTTCATCATTGAACATGCAATCTCTCAGATGCGCCGGTCAGCGGGGTGTCTCTACTGGGTCATGAAGGGAAGGCAAAGGCACTAATCAGATTCAGCTGAGCGCGTGGCTTCAGGAAAAGTAGGTCAGTCAGCCCCACGCATCGGGTTCTGCAAGCGCAGCGCATTTTCTATATTTTGGTTCCGGTAAAGGTATGATCTACTAATTTATCATGATCTATTAAAGTAGGATATAAAACAAATATGCCAGGCCTTTAATTCAAAACTATAAAGGGACCTATTCATCCTCAGTTGTACTTGCATTATTACTATTTCTCTCCCAAGAAAAAATAGTAATTGCCAGTCCAACTTCGGACGAATAATTCCCGCTTTACATGTACTTCCTTATACTTTTTACTTACAAGAATTTTCCTTCCTGAAGACCCGATGAAACAATCCTCTGTTCTGCTTCTTCTCTTGAAAGTCTTTTGTGAAACCAGGCCTTATCTTGATGCATAATCTTCTTCAATGCTCTCTCAAGCTGGGGACGTTGAGTAGAATGGAGTGCTTTATCAATCACATCAGGCTATTTTTTATAGTCAAAGAAAGAAAATTCAATGCCCATGAAGAATGCACTGTTGTTTCATATGAAATGATTACTCTTCATCAATTTTTCATAAGGTACGTGTACCTCTTTCAAGGGTTAAAGTCTGTGATCTACATGTAATAAAAATTTTCAGGTTTGTTATGAATAATAATAATAATTACATGTACACTCTCCTACTGTAGTAATTGGCAATTTAATAGAATGACTAAAATAACACTGGTTTATTCTAAACCTGCAACATACAAGTGAAGTTAGTATTTTAAACAGTAATTTTTTATAAATAATCTACAAAAAGATTTTTAAAAAATTGTAAAAAGGTGGAAAATTCAGTCATCTCAAGTTGATTCGTGTGTAAATAAAAAAAAAATTCTTATTTAGAAAGTGCCAAAATTTATTTTATTATTTTTTTTACCCTTTAAATTTTTTTAAATGATTGAAGGAAAGTAAACCCATTAGCAACGGCTAACAGAGTGACAGACTAAGAGGAAGAGAGAGAATCAGAAACAGAGAGACATAAACAGAGGAAGAAAGGATGAGAGAGAGTTCTATTATCACAATAGAGATAGCAATGCATACATGCACAACATACTTTTCTTATCACATCTTTCAATTTCATGGCAGTGTTGAAACATTCCACATGTTCACTTATCTAATTTAGAACAGTGTTCTGACCATCTTCACAACACCTTTTTATCTGGGTTGCACATACCACAGCTTTCCTCAACCAGACTGGATACAAATTAATGACCTCCTAAACCACTTCCTGGCTGTTCCACAACATTTCTAACAAACTAATTGTCCAGATTAGAGAGTGATTAAGTGCCAAGCTATTTACGGCATAATTGAGATGTTATTAACGCCTTTTCTAACTGTCCCATGCGAACAAAAAAATGTGCGGTTTCCATTGATCAATGTCCATGAACATGTATATGAAACAGGGATGAATGACTTTTAGTTCAGGGAAACCAATGCAGGGGCCTCTTTCAAAGCTGTTTGTCAAATTACAAGCAATCTCATGAATGAATGGAGAAAGAAGTCAAGGGCTCATCTTAATCGCTTTGACTGAAGTTGAAATAAGAAATATTGATTAATATTCTAGTGTCAAGAAGACATATAGGCAGCATTACATGTTTCATTCATTCTGCTGCTCGTTAAGTCAAATCAGCTTTTTATGAAACACCCATAGGTTTCAACATACATGTACATGTATGTGTCAACTTGTCCTCTCTGTATGTTTTTTGTTCTTGATATTTTAAATAAAAACTGAAAGGGAAATAGATTTCTTTTTTTAGCTTCCTCAATGTCTCTGTCCATAATGGCCAAATTGCTGTGATTGCAGTATTTGAAAAAAAAAATGTTTCTCAAAGTTACAATGTCATACAAATGAAGAATTGTCAAATTTATGATAGGCTCACAATATTTCAGCTTTGAAAACTTCTGCAGATAGGGCAACTTTCATCCAGGTCGGTATGCAAATGAGGATACTGAAGATGTCATCCACTCACTATTCCTTTGGTTTTTGTTTGAATTACACATTATTGCATTTTTTTTTACAGATTTGACAATAAGGGCCAACATGACTGAACCATATAACAATTCTAATTCTACATGTTCAGGGAGAAATTTATCAGTGTTTTACTTGAAAATGAGGATAAAATGGGAAAATATAATGAAATACAATAGATATGGAGAGTTTAGTCTCTTCATTTGCATACTGACCTGGATGTGCATTTAACTATTAACTAAACTTTAAAAAATATAACTTTATTTTACATCAGATTTTGATGAAAATTTCAGTGTTATGCTCGTTGTATTTTTCTCTTTTTATTCAAAAGAACTTTTTGGGGGTGGACTTGTCCTTTAACCCTTTGAACCCTGAAATATTAGGGGTGGTGGTGACGTACAGTAATACCTCGAATTATTTGCACATATCGACCACATTCACAAACTCCCATGATTCGAGATCAAACGGCATCTTCCCCCGCTAGTTCCCGGACCGAGCCGGCTGAAGTTGTTTACCTTCTCTACAAGTAAACCTACAATGTAGTCTACAAACAGAAATATTAACTTCAGTGTCTGTTTTGGGCTCAAATTCACTGTTTTCACCAAGGTCAGATATACCAATTGCTTCCCCATAGTAAGCATGCGACTCGCCGCGTATTACACCGTGTGTTACCGCACATACGACACAAGCAACCACAAAAAAGTGGCATATTTGGGCCATTTTTTTATGCTGAATCCTTCCAAAATCATCGCCAACCTTGACTGAAATTATCGACTAAATATTCCTACAAGATGACGTCATTTCTAAAAGATCACCTGACATTTAGAATCCATGTTTTTGAAGTCACATGACTGTAGGCCGGTATTCCGGCCTATCGGGTTCAACGGGTTAAAAAGAGAATGTTTTCTCATTTCTGGAAGTTCTACTTACAGCCATCCCTTCTCTTTTAGCAAGAGCTATCAGCGCTCCTTCCATCTGCTGATGATCCATGTCACTGAAAGCCCTTGGAGTTTCACCATGCTGAAGGTTGCATGGCCTTTGAAGTCGGCACAATAGTCCATCCTCTCGCGACATATGATTTGTAACAAGTTCAATAGGGCCTGCAAAGTTCTTACCATCCTTAATGGCTACTGTACCATCGTACTGCCTCTCAATAGCATAGTGGTAGACTTCATCTTTATAGCACAAGGAGAGGGCATAGTTCCCTTCCCGGCCCAGGGACTCCCGCAGGAGAAACATCCCCTGGTGGCAGCCAGCATTGCGCAGCCGTGCCTCGGCCTCCTCCCTTGTGATCCTGCCATGGTAGAAGCGTCGTGTGAGTGGGTCCACAGGCATGGTGCGGCTGGGTTGTGTCGGTTGTTGGTGGTAGTGGTGGTTGAGTTGATGGGTTGGGGAAAGCTGGTGTTGCTGCTGCTGGTGGTGACTATTATGGTGATGATGGTTTGCTGTATTTAGGACGGAGGTCCGTTCCATGATGCATGGACCTGCAGTGAAAACACAAACATAATTTTATTCAAGTAAAGCTCCACAACCAATTTGTGTACTTATTAGGCGACCATAAACTTTAAAAAAAATTACCTTTTTTGGTGATCTTGAAGCTGTAAATTTTTTTCAACATCATTAGTCCAAGAGGAAGGATAGACTTCTCAAAAATAACTTTTCCAAAGCAACTGTCAGGAAACACTTTTTTTTCTGAATACAAATCTGTTTTTCATAGACGCAATTTTATTAGGTATTTAAATGAAAAAAACAAGCCGATAAAAATACATGCTGATATGTACATGTATAGTTCCTGGGTCAGAGATGTAAAGAAAGCAACTTCATCCCAACAATTGTCGATGTGAAATGAATCAATCTCTCTATGGTCAGTTGAAATGTCTTTCCACTTGTACACGTTCTTGACTTGCAGTCATTGTCATTTGAGGAAGTTACAAATAAATAAGGACTGTTTGTATATTTTCCTAGAATTGTACAAACACAAAGTTTCCTGTTCATCTTCAACTCTATGCACATCATCAAATTACATGGAAATACTTGTAAAATTTATTTCATAAATTTGTAGATTTGGATTTTTATTCCCACAGAAAATGAATGGTTCAATTAGCAAACAATTCTATGAAGTACGTGTATACTAATACATCATAAAAATGTAGAAGTGGTTACAGAACATTATTTAATCATATTTTAACATTTACATTTTTCGCTCATGCCGAAACGCGACTAACAAAAAATCGGATGCTATAGCACTGTGTGTAAGCGTGCCTCACCGCTGTATTCGGTGCAGGTGTGAATGCAGTTGGAAAACACTCCGTCCATCGGAAAGGACGCAGATGTTGGTCCTGTGTATAGGAGAGTCACAACCTATGCATGTTAAAACCAATACACTATTCGGGTGTTCACCCGGTGTATTGCACCTGCCAGCCCCTGGTACTACAATACTGCAAGAATCTTCAGGATTGAAGGAGGCAGTCAGTGTTGCTTGAAACCTATTAATTCAGAGCTTGATGTGAGGTATTTAATTTAATTTCGTTTCCATTTTTAATGATGGACATCACAAATTCGTGAACGAATGATGAGCTGCACTTGTCCCTGAAAACATGCCATAACTGATTTAGGAACATTTAATTGCAGAAACTCTTCTCACGATCGTAATATCAACATAGAATACCATTTTAAAAGACCAAGCAGAAAAATTACCGTACATTTGATATTTATTTCCATCAATTTGAAGCTCATTTTTGCCCCTGTTTGTGCCCAACACAGTCTAGGTAGCTAGAGCTCTCTGATTTCATCAGTTGCGCATTTTGCTTCTCTACGGAGCTAGCTCCGGATCAAAAAGAAATAGAATAACTTTGCTAACATTACCAATATTTTAGTATGGCCATAGAAATTTATTAATTCATAATAATGTAACAATAATTTACATCAAATATTCATTCATAACAATTTAGGGCTCCAACTGAGACATTCGTATTTATTTCGATCAAGCTCTTGCACTTGCGTTAAAATAGATTTCATGTCACAGTTTGTCAGGATTAATTCTCGAACATTGCATAACTCATATTCAACAAACTTTCCTCACACTCATAATCAACATAGAATAACAAATTAATTGACAATCCAGAGAAAATTACATATAGGGGTATGATATTTATTCCCAATTTAGAGCTCATTTTGGATGCAACTATATGTAGGCCTACATCTCCGGCAAGTTACTTGTTTCGGGAGGCGGGGCTGAGATCGAGAGTGAGTGTATGCGGGGCATGGGCCAGGCACAGCACGCACGTGCAGTGATAACATGGGTGTGTGTGACTTCACCGAGAACCATTCATTTGGAGATCGACTCATGATTGTTTGTGCGTAATTATAGGGGCAATTCCACAGGTTGGTGGACATGAGCTTAAAAATTCAAAGTCAATATTTTCTTGAATTTTTTAATACTTTAAGTCCTTCATACATGATAGTTTCAGGAACAAGAAATAAAAAGTTTATTTTCATACTGTATGTATACTTTGGAAAAAAATGGTCAAAAGTTGTGTCTTCCATTCTGTACCAAAACACAAGAAAAATAGTGAAAAATGAAATATGCCTTATTACCATTTTGTTATTGCAACAACATACCACTTTATATATTTCTGAAGTTTTAGAAGAGTCAAATTAATTAAAATACACAAAAGTTTTCAAGTAAATTTGTAGTACTCATTCAAAAATGAATATTGCAACCTGCTCAGGTGATGTAACGTGAGTAACCGAAAAAAATGACTTTGTTTTCTAAGAGAAAAATTCTTCACAGTTAATTGGTGGTATTTTTCTTGGGATTCTTTTCCTTCAAACAAATTTGACACAGTGATGACTATCAAAATCATTAAAAAGTACAATTTTTTATAAAAATGATGAAGAAAAACTGTAATGTGAGAAACTTTGTAATGTTAGTAACCATCATGTAATGTGAGTAACCAGTAAAAATTATCCAGTTAGGTAACATTTTCTGTGGAATGTCAAGTTTTAAGTCTCATGGTGAGTTGTAAAGTTATTTTTGATCAATCAAAGCAAAATGAGGGTACACCTCTTTGATGTGACTCTTTGTTCATCAAAATATCAGTGGTCATACAATCACACAAAAAATTGAATATTAGTAGAAGTATTCACAATGCGAGAGTGCATTAGTAAGACTTGGTTTCAATTAACCAAAGTTTAAAGAGTGTTCGAACAACACATTGAATGCCCTTACCTGTAACCCTACATGTATCGAGGCCTGGGGGAGGGGGTGGGGAGCCTGCCAGGCCCCCCTTGAGATATCGGCCATTGGCGACACGATCACTCAGAAAATTTGCGCACAGGTTGTCTTAGACATAATCTACAATACTATACAGTAATTTATTTCATGCAAATTGGTATTAAGCGATTATGCTAATTTATGCAAGTGAAATCATACTTTTCCCTCCTCCCTAATAAAGCTCCAGTTGTTCCAATTTTTGGTATAAAATCTCTTTTTGATGCTCCTAGCAATGATTTTTACACACATTATTTAATTTTTAATGACATGTGTGTTGTTAACCATACATGGACAAAATGTAACGTGAGTAACCGTAACGTAACCATATATTATCTGCACCCCAAGTAAAAAACATGTGTTCTTTATTCTTTTAAATATATACAAAGTTTGTCTCCCCTTAATATACTTCTTTGAAATGGATATAATCAATTTTCATAAAAGCCTTGTATGAGGAGACTTTTCACTTATGTCGACTTTTCATTTTATGCATGTCCAAATCATGTAACGTGAGTAACAGACACATTCCAAAGATTTGCCAGGAGCATGATAAAATTTCCCAAGTTTTGTTTTTGTACAAAGGATAGTAAAACTGTGTACTTTGTTGTGATAAGATGTTTAGTTCCTATCAATAATATTGGAGTTACAGCTCCAAGTATGTGTCTCCAAATGTAATATGAGTAACCGTGGAATAGCCCATAGGGTGTTTGAAGTAGGTTTTCAATGTGCATTTTCTTCTTCGAAGGGATGGTCCAGGCTAAAAATATTTATATTTAAATAAACAGAGTAAATAATTGCAAAGCAAAATGCTGAAAATTTCATGAAAATCGGATAACAAATAACAAAGTTATTGAATTTTAAAGTTTATCAATATTTCGTTAATACATCAATATCAGGCCTACCAACCTGTAAACATACAAAATAGGAGTGATTCATTTACAAAATAGGAGTCACAGCATATTTCCCATAGATGACTGTACATAATATATGGACAAAAAAAAGGAGAATTTTCTTTCCCTATGATATAATGGATATTAAAAATTTCCCAAAAAAGGAGTAACTCCTTTTAAAAAGGAGTAGTTGGCAGGCCTGCAATATGCACATCATCATGAATATATTTATTATGTGGGTTGATGATGTCAGATCCACACTTTCCTTTTTCTTATGTTATTACATGAAAATCATAAATGTTTCATTTGTTCAGACATGTGGAACTGATGTGTCTCCATTATGATGAAATAAGTTGTAGCAATAAATGACTAATGTACATGTACATGTACTCAGTTGTCAATCTAATTTGTTTAGTACTTTTTAATTTTTTTTTTAAATAAACCTAATATTACATAATGAAATACAAAAGAACAAGTGGAGATATGACATCATCAGCCCACCTAATGCATATTCATAAAGATATGTCTAGTACTGTTTCACTGAAATAATGCAAATTAAAAAATTTGAAATTCAATAACTTTGTTATCTGTTATCCGATTTTAATCAAATTTTCAGCTATTTGCTCTGTGAATTTTACTATAAAAATTGAGGTATATTTCCAGCCTGGACCATCCCTTTAATAGAAGTTTATTCCGGGTGCCTAAAACTGAACTTCAGGCACTAAAAAATAATGGAACTGAGCGCCCAGCCGGACGCCCGGGAAAAAAAAGTTAGTTTTGAGCCCTGCATAATGATCCATTCCAAATGACTCCCACAACGAGTGGAATCCTGTACATGTAGATTATGATGAATGTATGTCAGAATAACCATTTCCCTCTATGCTTCCCACGAAGCGGACGTCACCTTCAATTTCCTTTATAAATTGAAAAGAGAAGACATCTTTAATGTCCAGATAATCAGCAGAGGTCATTATGGCTTGCCCCTCTTTCTGCTGGACATCCTCCTTTTACCCAAAATTTGTAAAATTTGTAAAAATTGGGTACGGGTGAGAATTCAAAGCATATTTTTCACAAACTCTGATGCAAAAATGCCAATACTGTTAAATATCAATGTGAAAATGTCGATAACAGAAAACCATGATAGTGAAAGACTCCCTTGATTAAGTTCTTATTTAAAGATACATGTATAATCATGTAATGGTCAAATGTCATATGAAGTGGTGGAGTTCCCTTAATTTTTCTGATTTTTTCTACTGAACCTAATTTTCAAACTGCAAGTCTACATGTATACATTGCACAAATAATGATGTTTCACTATATAGTGCCTTTTCATAAATTACAAAGTGCTTTGAATGCACATAAAGACATGTACAGTACATGGAATGACTGTCAGACATATCAATAACAATTACATTGTATTTGTCATTAAAATCCCATATTAAAGATACATGTAAATACCAGTTGTGGTAACAATCTCAAAATGAGTTCGAGCAGAATCCAATGAAATTACAGCCAAAGTGTTAACACGTATAAATAAAAAATATGTGCAAAATAGTTCTGGAAGTAAATGTGTAATTGCTGAGAAATTAGCAAAAGAAACATGGATTTCCATCGAATGTCAGGCATTCTGTGTTACTGATCACTAGAACTATCGATTTTGAGCTAAGATTTCATGATTTCATAAAGATAAGTTTACTAGAATGTACATGTACCTGATCTAAACGTTTGATATTTTTACAATTAACCTTGATTTAAAAGACTTTCTGAAGAAAAAATTGCTTGCTGCAACTACTGTCTTTTTACCTTTCATAGAAATTTGAAAGGAGATGCATGATTCTTTTAATAATCAGTCTTGGGAGATTAAAGAGAAATAGCTTTCCCTAGTTGCTATTTATACAACTTTTTTTTCTTTTTATTTCTGTTTTACATATTTAGTTACATGTAAGAAATAAAAAAAAAATCAAGGACTTTCCCCAAAGTCATTGTTCAATTTTAAGTCTTGCCCAATCACTTGACCAATGTCCATATTTGGAATGTGACTGGTATGCGGTGATCGATAATTTATACAATGAATATGACAGGAAAGTTTCCCTTTCTTTGGGTAAAATCCTCAAGAAATAAAATTGTTTTATTGTTCCCAGAGATTATATGAGAGTTGTGGTTCATTGGTTTTGACTCCCATCTCCAGAAGGATGGGTGTTCAAATCCTAGCCATGGCATTTTTTTTTCCTTCAGCAGGAAATTTACCAAAATTGTGCTGGATTCGACCTACAAGTAGGTGCGGTGAACGGGTACCAAAAAATTCCTTGAAAACGCCGAGCGCTGGAGACAGCACCTCCAGCTTAAGCTGAGGTAAGAATAACCGAAAATCTACTTTGGGGCTGACAAAAAAGTTTTAAAATTTGTACATTTAGGCAAAATCACCTTCCACAATTACATGTAGATTTTGTTTAAGGATATTTGGTAAACTAATGCACTTGGATTTTTTTTTATAATGAACCACCAAACCATGCCTTTGTGTTCAGTTCATTCGGTTCGGAAGGGTCAAGTTCAGCGAACTTCCGTTCGTTTTGGCGGTTTGGCTATTTAACAGTGCTCACTAGGCACACTTTCAAACCATACAAGATATCATACATGCATAACAAGTGTATCAAGCATTATCAGCAAATATCCTATGAATCCAAATATTGAAATAAGATTATATGAATACAAAACTGTACAAACATCAAATGGTACAAGAATTTAAACAAATTTAGAAGTCAAGAAGGTAGAGTTCAAATATATCAAGGGTGCAGTGAAAAGCAAAACCCAAATCCACCTTGTGTAAACCCCAAAGTTGACAAAGTTCTGTATTAATATCAATATCAACTTTGGTTCCCTTCAGCCATCATTTTCCCTTATATTGAAACAATGTGCCTTTATATAACGGTGCACAAGTATTTTATCAACCAAAATAACTTGCCCGAAGTTCATACAGAGTCATGACCAAAAATATGCTTAGATATCAGCCTATTTTTGGTAACTCTTGTGTCCCAGTTTCAACTACTGATGACCCACCCTAGTATAAAAGTATGATATCATCATGAGTATACAACTTTTATCAAAGAAATAAAAACGTGCCCTACATATTGTATAGACTAACTCTCTCAATTGGAATGTCATATTGACCCAAGGTACCGTATTCATGTAATTTTCCTTCCTGAGAAATTTTAAAATCATAAATTTTAATGATCAAAATGGGACTTGGAAAATTTTCTCATAATTTTGTTTTTGAGGGCTCACAAGCATTCAGGTTAAACAGTAATGAATGTTACTTCTATGTTTCCTGGCCCACAAAATAAAAACTTTTTTTTTACTACAGCATCTCTTCTGTTTCCTTTTATTACTTTTTTCATTATTATTATTATTGTACATTGTATGTCTAATTTTATGCTGATCAAATAACTAATAATAACAGGAGAAAAATACACTGTAACTTTATACACTTAGCCCCGCTTTTTCAATAACATTCTTATATATATTTTAATGAATATCAGGTTTGCATAATCCAAGAAAGGGGACCAGGTTGGGAAGGGGGGCAGAGGAACATTCAGAACAAGTGCAACATGCTGATTAGTGAATGATACTTCCTTCCTCCTGTGGGGATACATACCTGTATTCAATAATGCATGCCACAACATGAACTCAGTCAGTTTGCCAAGTAACATGACAATGTCACTTCCTATTATTTTATCAGGGTATCAATGAGGTGTGTGAATGCTCAACTTTATGGGGCCTCAGGGGTAGTCGTTCATGAAGAATCTTAAAATCACTAACAAATGTTACAAGCTATTGAAATCCTTGCACAGGGCTCGACACTAGCGGCGGTCCGACGGTCCCAGACCGGTAAAAATCGCTGTTGGGCCAGTAGATTTTCAGAAATTGGAAGATTTACTGGTCCGACATGACCAGTAAAAAATATCATTGTCGGGCCAGTAATTTTTCCAAAAATAGCAAGATTTAAGGGTCCGACATGACCAGTAATAAAAACCATTGTTGGGCCAATAACTTTTCCAGAAATGGTCAAATTCACAGCAAACCATTTCCCCCCGTTAAATTCTGCAATTCACACACAGAATACACACAGAATGAATCGCACGTGTTACTAGAGTACTATACAGCATGCATACAGTGTACATGTAGTCAGCCACACACATATCGAAAACTTGCATACAGTATACCGGACATATAAAAACATAGCAGACGACGTTTGCAGACCTCGCGATCATCGTATGACTAGTGGTGCAGAATGTTCCATTGCGGCTTTATGGGGGAAATAGCATTACAGAGGGATAAAACGTCTTCACAAATAATGTTTCAGCGTTGATTCGCAATATTTTATGTCAATTTCATAAATTATCCTTACATTTAATATCATTTAAAGTGAAATGAATAAGCAAACTTAAATTTCAGACTTACCAATGCAGTGATCAGCTAGGATGCACCCCCGTATACATAATGGACCCGTCACAACATTCAGAGACATATCCAATTCAGAGAATAAAATTGATTTTTGTTGGCAAAAATAATGGTATCTGATATATTTATATCCATAGTTCGGACTGACAATGTATATATATTTATATATTCCTAATAAAACGTTCAGCACTGCAATGGAAAGAGCTAGAAAACCGCTGTGACTCGAACAACACACCGATCGACGTACACAAAAGCTCTGTCCAGCCCTGTGTTGAATGCACGTCGAGTGTAGGTTTGCTCTTCGGACATCAGTATCACAAAGAAAATCTCCTCTGATTTGATGATAAAAGTGCACTATTTCCTTATTAACCAATCTCCATGGTTCTTTCATGAGTATTTGCCTTATAATGTGCCCTTTATTATAATCTGGGCGGAAATTCTTGATATCATCACCCAACGATGTGACGACGGATGTAATCCACCCGGGTACTATAAAAATGTCCCACTAACCCATTATCCCAATACATATTCCTGACTATGGATGGTTTTTAGTGATTTTAATGTAATAAAGTGCCATATTTCCCACCAATTGAATGTAAAAAAAAATATGGTCATCTGATAGAAGAAGTTATTAACATTCATTTCAGGGGGGCGGAAATTCTATCTGAATCAACGCTTGTCCTTGATACACATTTGTTTGTGAAAAAGGGGTATGATGCAAGGGAATTCTGCGTGTTATAAGGGTGCGCGCGTGCAGCGAGGACCTTCTGTCCGCTAGTTTTCCATATGTCCACATGGTGAATTCTCCACTGGCCGCACGAACGAAGCCTGGCTAAACTCTGGCAGAAATCTCTCACAGAACTGTCAAAATTCACGGTTCATACTCATGAAAGGCTCTTATAATGTCCATATTTCCTAAAAATTGGAGTAACTCTGTCATCTGTAAGCAGTAAAAGGGTAAATTTTCACTTCTGTTTGGTTCAAACAGATCGGGTCTCGGGTGGTATCGTCTGAATACATATTAGCCCCACATATGCATTTATGTGTGTGTTGATACACTTGGTTTCTGACTTTCTTTCGTAGCTATTTTAATTGAGCCAAAAAAGAAACAAATTATTTATGATAATAGTTTTAGCTTTCTTCCTCTGTTTTCTTCCTGTTTTCTTTCCTTCTTTCTTTTCAATCTTTCTTTTAATTTTTTTTTCTCTATTTCTTTCCTTCCTTCCTTCCTTCTTTCCTTCCTTCCTTCCTCCTTTCCTCCCTTCTTTCCTTCCTTCTTTCATTCCTTCTTTCCTTCCATCCTTTCTTTCTTACTTTCCTTCCTTCTTTCCTTCCTTCTTTCCTCCCTTCCTTCCTTCCATCCTTTCTTTCTTTCTTACTTTCCTTCCTTCCTTCTTTCCTTCCTTCCTTATTTCCTTCCTTCCTTATTTCCTTCCTTCCTTCTTTCCTTCCTTCTTTCCTTCCTTCCTTCTTTCCTTCCTTCCTTCCTTCCTCCTTTCCTCCCTTCTTTCCTTCCTTCTTTCCTTCCTTCCATCCTTTCTTTCTTTCTTACCTTCCTTCTTTCCTCCCTCCTTCCTTCCATCCTTTCTTTCTTTCCTTCCTTCTTTCCTTACTTCTTTCCTTCCTTCCTTCCTTCCTTTCTTCTTTTCTTCCTTCCTTCCATCCCTTCCTTCTTTCCTTCCTTCTTTCTTTCCTTCCTTCCTTCCTTCTTTCCTTCCTTCTTTCCTCCCTTCTTTCCTCCCTTCCTTCCTCCCTCCCTCCTTCCTTCCTTCCATCCTTTCTTTCTTACTTTCCTTCCTTCCATCCTTTCTTTCTTTCCTTCCTTCTTTCCTTCCTTCACTTCCTTCCTTCCTTCTTTCCGACTTTCCTTCCTTCCTTCTTTCCTTCTTTCTTTCTTACTCTCTTCGTTTCTGTCTTGCTTTCTTTTTGTCCTTCATTCCTTCGGGGTCACGAAAGGCTAGAAAAATAAACTTGCGCCTTTTTTTTAATGTTTTCTTTACTTTTTGGGACCAGTAGATTTTAGGTTCGGACCAGTAAAAATTTGAAAAACTGGGTATCTACTGGTCCGACATGAATAGGTTGGACCAGTAGAAAAAATGGGTTAGTGTGGAGCCCTGCCTTGCATCTGATTGGATGAGAGCAAATTTGTCACTCAATGAGAAGTTGTTTAATAATAATAATAGGCATTTATATAGCGCCATCTATCTAGAAATATTCTATTCCGAGGTGCGTTGTTATTATTATCACCCCGGCTTTAGCTCGAGCTGCCTCTCAGCGCTCATGCATTCAAGGAATTAATCCTGCCAGGTACCCATTCACCTCACCCTGGTTGGAGTGCAGCACAGTGTGGATAAATTTCTTGCTGAAGGAAATTACGCCATGGCTGGGATTTGAACCCACGACCCTCTGTTTCAAAGTCAGAGGACTTATCCACTGGTCCACAACGCTCCAGAAATGCTTCCCAGAACAGGCATATTATGATGGGGTGACCATAATTTGATTTTCAATCAAAAATTTCTCAGTTCACACAAAATTAATCAAAATCATAAATCCCAAACGGAAGGCAAGATTCCAAAGTCAAATTAGCTTGACGGAAAAAGTAGGTCAAGGGGTTCTTGAGTATCGCGATCTCAAAATTCCATGACAATAGACTAGTGCGTGCTCGGCTCAAAAAAGTGTTATAAAAAAGTGTAACCTTAATTTTCATACGAGCGTTTTGCAAAGCTTCAGTAAATAAATCAAACAGACAAAGGTATTAGATAATTGTATCAGATGGAGTTTTAAATGCCATGTAAGTATTCAGTTGGTATCACATTTAACTTTACATTATATTTGGATACCTCTGCTTGCAAACTGGCGATTTCTTGATGCTTGTCGAGAAGTTCGGATTTTCTCAGAGCAGATGCAAAATGTGACAAAATTTGCTGATGTTTTGCCAATATTTTCTTACAGCCTGAACCCACTGGATAACAGATACAGTGGATAAGCAAAATTTTGGGGTGCCTCCATATGTTTTCATCTGCTCCAGACAATGGACAAAATGAGCAAACAATGAAATCACAGTGGATGGATGCTCAATGGATACATGTATAGAACGTATGAAACACGTATGCAAAGAGTGCACAACGAATACATACATGTAATGTTTTCCAACGGATGGCAAGATTCTTTTCTGTAATACATCCTCTCTGCATCCGTGAAGTGCAGTGAAACCAAGCCTTTATAAACCGTCTCTATGAGAATCAGTTTGGTCACTATACATGAGTAGACAGGTTTGACTATGTACTATAGACTTGCTTGTATTCTTCATTTCTCATAGTCTTGTATTTTGTAAACATGGAAAAGGATGCGTTTGGGATCAGTGTTTCCCAGATATACGTGAGAAATGACACATGACAGATTCAAACACCTTTCATGACAAAGCACAACCAAGTCTTTGTCAAAAAGTGGTGAATTAAAACAGCAGTTTCATCCTGGACATACAACATAAATGCAATTTTTCTTCAGCTCAGACATTTAGGACAAAATTGCTGTTCTGTATGTACATGTAGTTCGTCAATTTTCAAGAAAGACCTCCCAGCTGTTCATTGTGATTTGATAGGCATTTTCGATATATTCTTCAATCCGTCCTCATTGCAGTTTCGAGAACTCCCTAATTTTTATAATTTCAAGCAAAAATGGAACAATAAAGAAAAAAGTCATAAAATATATACCAACTGTTCCAGTCCAAGAGAGGAACAAGTTTATATGAAAAATGTCATCAAAGATAAGAAAAATTTCTGTATTTCCTACACACATGTATCACTACTGACAATACTTTAATAAAATAGAGACACAGGGTCGTTACAGCTGAAAATCATTCTACTTGGCTATATCCAATATAGAGAATGTTCCTGATAAATAGTTGGCAACTACAGATGTAACAAGAAGAAATAAATCTGAGTTAATCTCACCTAGCTGAAGGCTACACAACTTGTTATGAATCTCCATTACAATCCTGTGTCAAACAGACATCCACAAGAGAACTTCCACGTCTATAGCTTTGGCAAGAACTTCCTCAAGTGAAAGCATACAAGTGGAATGCAGAGATCTTGAAGACCCCTCCAGCTCGCATACACACATCAGCAAGATATCACCCCTGAATGGCTTCATGAACTAACTGACCAAGTTATAGCCAGCTGATAGAGAGAGTCGTCAACATGCAGCGGCACATATAAACTAAGACCGGAACCTGATGCCCCCGATGCTCGCTGCGTCCCAGAAATAGGTGTGCGCATTTAAATATAGAATGAGAGAGAGAGAGTAAACGGGAGGGGGGACAGAAAGAGAGAGAGTATGTGGGCAAGGGTGAAAGGAAAGAAAACTTGGCAAGCAAGAGCAGCATTCTGTAGGCTCCACAGGGACAAACAAACAGGAAATTAAACCCATCCTCTGCTGTTGCTGAAAAAAGGGGGACAATAACTGTTTCCTCGGCAAGGCAACACTGTGGTATGCCACATCCCTGGATGGCCCAGTGGTAAAGGCCTATAGGGGAGAGAGAGGGGGAGGCGGTAACTGAGCAAAAAAAAACAAAGAACAGGAGTATTTCAAGTTTTCATTTAAATTCGCAGCAAGATATAACAGGAAACTTTTATTGTAGAGAGTCATTTTCTCTCTCATATTATCAAGACAATCCTCAACAATTGAATCATTCAAGAAATCCCAAGAAAAACTATTTTGTTCTCATAGGCAACTGCCTTCATTATTAATAGGTTTGTTATAGTCTAAATGTTTTTGTATGTACGGTATTAGGCAAACTGAAATTGTGAGTGCGCTAGGCCATTTGGGAAAAGCGAGTATTATAATTCTGATGTTGACGTATTTTCTCCCCCTGTGTACATTGTACATCTATGTTACTTCATTTTAATTTGTTATCATCCTCAACCAGTTATTCCTGAACATATCCTACAAATATGATGTTTGTTTGAAAAGCTGAAATACATATTTGTTTCATAATGGACAAACTTTAATATTTTTTAAACAAGATCCATTTAGGTGTTTTAAATAAATGCAAGTATTTGCCCTAAATATATACATGTACAAGTGTATATCTTAAACTCACTTGGGTCAGTAGATCAAAACTGCTTGTTTTCTCCTAACTTACATTTTGAATGTGCACAGTAGTGTAACATGAAGAGTGAACTTCCTTTCTTCATAGTAACATTCTCTATTACAAGGATATGACACTGTGTATTTTACCATGGAAATGATGTGAGGCCTCGTACAAAGTACATCCGATACAGTGAAGTTGTTATTAATAAAAGCCTTCCGACATTAGCCCCCCCTTGTGAATGCAAGTATACAAAAACAATTTCTGATTGGTTTTCTAGTCAGTATTTGAACAGAATGTGAATGAAATCATGATCCAGATTGGCCAAACAACCATTGTTTGCACAGTTTGTTATTAAATCAGGGGGACAGAGGTTCAAATCTCAGTTGAGCTTATTTCCTTCAGCAAGAAATCATATTGCAGTGTCCCCCCCCAGGTGTATCTAAATCTAAAATTAAAATTTCTTTTATTGACGAATACATGTAGCTGTGAACATGAACTGCCAGAGTTAAAGCCAGGTTGATCATTTAAAGTCTTTTGAAAGCATGATCATCTCATTACGAGATATGCACCGTACGACGTTCACTCTAAATACCATCTTCAGTTTATGTCAGCAAATCAAATAATTGACATAAATTAATAAAGGGTGATATTCAAAACATGGAGACCTGCATAAATGTGATCCTTGATATTTTTCTTCTCAGGAACTAAAAAGAAAGGATTATCATTAAGGCTGTTTCTCTTGAAATAAAAAATATTTGCCAACTGTGAAAAAAAAACCTTCGGAAAGGAGGATACTAACCGTCACATTACAAGCAAGTATGCCTGATGCAGATGTATCGTCAACTTTCATAATGGAGCTCATGAAAGGCCTTTCATCTGTTACATCACTATGGCCCCATAATAAAGCTGCCTCAGTCCCACACACTGGTTTCTATGATAGGAGTTACACTTCACAAAGCCTCTCCTGCTTGGTTAAGGATTCCTGAAGTAGCACCATGTGATGGAAGTGGTGATTCCTAGATCTCAAATGAACCAACTTCCTTCAGTAAAACATGAAGATGAACAAGATAGATTCTGGAAAGAAATTAAGTGAGAAAGAAAAAACATACTTTTTTATAAGATACAATTGAATACAGGATAATGCACAATATAAAAATAGTAATCTTCGGAATGACTGAACACTGTAGAAAATATAGTTTGAAGAAAAAAATGGCATTTGAAAGTAAAATGAGAACATACCCAGAACCTACCAGTATCTGTATAAACTCTATACATGTAATAAAATGTACCTGTATTGATAGACATTGACTTATTGTTCAGACATATACTATATGTACATGTAAATAGTTTTTGTTGTTCTGCTCTGAAGTGCCTTGAGCATCTAAGATGGAAAGTGCATTGTACAAATCTCATGTATTATAATTTTATTATCAAACATTTATGTTATGATATAATAATAATAATAATAATATTGTACTTATATAGCGCATAATATTGGTAATCTCTATGCGCTTAGCAAATCAATTATCTATAACTTAAGAGATCAAATTATTACTATGGTTTTCATTAAAAAATAAAATATTATTCTATATTAAACTAAGTATTGTGCTACATTGTAATAAACATTAAATTTACATATATCATTACATGGTATTAATAAACGCTTTCATTATCATAGATTAAAATATACTTGAATGCCCTGCACTATCATCCTTTTAGTTTAATTTATTTTTTTTTCTTTTTCAATCTTTCTTGAGCACATCTTCACATCTCTCTTATATTTTCTAAAATACAATAGACCAAAAAAGAAGTTGATGAAATTACAAGTGGCGATTATAACAACCCGACTGCTTATTATAGTGTACCAAACTTGCAAACAATCAATGGACCAACAGGTAGCATGGACCTAATACTGAAGAATACCAGCACACAGTCTTGATCTGAACCCAAGTTGAAGACCACTTCTACGCAGGTCGGCCAAGCTAACACACTGTAACACAAAAATCATTTTTATTTTCCAAACCCTCAGAGTCCTAAGTTAAAAATGTAAAATTCTCTAGGTAATAAAAGCAGGTGTAATAACCAGCACCACATCATAATATATTACTGTACCTTTTTTAATACAAGTACTATACTCCTTTGCATCAAGTAGCCACTGAGATTTCCAGTTGTATTGCTTGCCTCTGAAATACCTTGCAATCAATGTCAATCTATCTCTCTCTTAAAAAAAAAGTTTTAACCATCTTTCTTTGTCCAATCTTTCATCTTCTTTTCCTTGTCTCACCTTTTTAAAAAAATCCCAAACAGAGCAGTAAAGTCAGTCAGTCATTCATTCACTCACAAACCTAAATTTTTGCAAGCATAGTCTGGCTCTCTGCCATAGTTTATACAGCAGCCTCTCCCTCTCCAACCTATATCGTATAAAATGGGCCAGCTTGGATTTAATTAATACTCCACAATTACATTCTGACTTCCTTGTTCTGTCTCCGTTCCATTTCCTGTTATTCCCAAGCATTGAATGAAAGTGCACTTTTCTCATGGCAGGCCAACGTGCAAAGTAAGAGGTACACATGGGCTGTGTTTACGCTATCTGAATTAGATTTTTTTTTACGACATTTGCACATGAGGGTGAACCAAAGCATTCAATGGCTCAACAAATACCGAGCATTAAACATGGCTAATTGTGTTTAAACTCAACTCAAACAATCAAGCCCAAGTCTCTACCTCAATTATTAAAAATGCATGTTCCCGCAGTTAAAATTTGAAAGTCAAGTTGATTTTTATTTGATTTCATCTGATTTTTTTAGTTGTGTGTGGTCGCATCTTTTTCTGCAATGGGCCCCTGGGCATTTTAGCCAATGTATTCTGACACAAGGCAAGCTTTTTCTCAATAAATTTTACATCTTAATATGAAGCATCCATTCGTAATATCAAGAATTGCCCTTTGGTATTACACAAAACATAAAGTTATGCTTTGTGTGAAAGGGCTATTCTTGATGATATTGAGAAATAAGATTGTGAAAATAGCTTGCAACACACATTGACATACATGTACATGTATGCTGGCTAAAACACCCTGGTGTAAAGAGCCTAGTCTGCACAGCATTCAGCAAAGCATACAGGTGTAACAGGTATTCACGCTTGGATGCCAGGTATAAAAGGGTCTCAATAGGGAATTTTCAAATTATGATAGTGTTCACATTTGAGGCACAGGGAAGATCTCTCATGAAAACAATGGAATATGAAGGGAAAATAAAAGTAATGCATTTCAGATCATGATGAAAATCAGAAGCACTGTACAATATGACTGACATGGGTTCCCTATATCCATAAAAACCTGATTATTGGATTAAAATCACAACCACTCACTAAATTCATCAAAACTGACATTTTCTTTTATGAGTAAACTCTCGAAATACCCCAATCTGAGCAGAGGGGCATGTACATGACATGTAATGAATTTCTTGCACTGTCATACTTGCTGAGCAATTCTTACAATACATGCATTGTCTGTAATGAGCTTTATTACAAAATATAACCCTACTTGCCGTCTACATTGTATGATCCCATATGTAGGGACTCATGCCCCCTTCCCTTTATGAGCCATAATCAAAATTTGTAATGTAAATATGCCGTTATTTCACAAGTGTGCCCTCCCCCCCTTTGAAAGTCACAGCATACATACATGTACAGTACCAGTCACAATTCTTTGACTCACGTTTACACGTTATAGTGTGCGCGGACGGGTCAACCCGGATGTCGTGTTGCGTATCTCAAACTACGTTTCGCTCAGCCAGTCAAGGACAATAGTCCACGGAAGAACGTGTACCGTTCGATCGGTCACGAGAAGAGAATCGCCTTGTTTGGTTGGCGGTATCAAACGTAACGATCATACATGCTTTTCACGTTCTGTGCGTGCTGCGACATTAGTTCGGGCTTTATGAATGCACTCCGCGCGGAAGGGGGATCGCCCAGAAGTTACGAGTTTGGGATCGCCTCGTTCATTCATGGCATGCACTGTAATTCCAGATCGCGGACCGGAGATCCCGCCGGCCCCGGGAGTACGTCTTGACATGTCACAAGCATTCACGTTGGTGCATGAGGCATGGCACGGCTCAACTTACCGTACCGGTACTTATCACCATAGGCGGCGAAGTGGGGGGGGACAGGTCCCCCTAAATTTGAGGAGGGGGGGAGGTCCCCCTAAATTTTTAGTTGATAACCATTTTTCTTTCTTTTTTTTTTGCTTGTCAATTTTTCTTTCACATGTGTCCATCACAAAATTTCAGGTGGACCCCCTTAAATTTTTTTTGGGCTTCCGCCGCCAGTGCTTATCACTTGTTTTTCACGCCCAAACATTTGACAATGAAATAAAAGATCTTCAACCATTATATAGGATTTTGTGCCCAAAAAAATTGACAAAAAAAGATCTTCAACAATAATATAGGAGGATTTCGTACCAAAAAAGGTCTCCAAGCTCGTCAGAGGGGGGGGGGGGGCAGGGATACATCACTTGCATGTGCTGTATCTCCAGTCTGCCCCCCCCCCCCCCGTAGGTACAGCTAGTTCCTGTTCTGATAGTACCAATGTCTGAGTTGATAGTAAATATCATATTTTGGGGGCTAAACCATTTCAAAAAAATTGTTATTCTATATCATTTACTCGTGTTCACATAGATTGTTTTACATTTTTTTTATTCATGGATGCTTCTAACTTTCGAATTAATTTATTTTCATTTTGTGCAGGCGTCTCCCGACCCAAAAAATGTAGGGCACTCATTGGAACTCCTACGTCACATGCGCATCTTATTTTCTTGACGACCCTGTTTAGTGTTGTAGGCCTATTTTTTTATCAAAAATGTTCATCTCATTTTTATTTTGAATGATCAATGTATTTCCGTATTGCATGGAATTTTAAAGAACGAATGTGAAATGAATTTTGCATTTGTTAAACTTTAAATATTTTTCTCTTCATATTTTGGGTTTTGCAATATGCGTTTTGATATTTTTTCTTTATTTTGCAGCAGGCATTGAATAACAGTTTTAATTAATTTTCTAGTTTCCTATTAATGGGAATATGTAATTCATACAGAAGTGAGGACTTTCTTTTTTTTTTGCTTGTTGAATTTTATTTGGATGAAATGACCCTCAATTTTAGGTGAAAACCTTTCTTTTTTTTGCTTGTCAAACTTTCCTCAGAAAATGTGCCCCCCCCCCTTTTGAAAAATGCTGGATCCGCACCTGGCTAAATGTATGTTGTTAGCTGAACATGAATAATAGTGAACCAAATCCTTGGGTGTACAGCCCTCACCAAGTACCCTGAGCTCATATTGTACATGAAAGTCATATCATTAAAAAAAACATATCTATATGTAGCCCTTGAATTTGTAGACCTTTGTATCCATTCGATTTAAATGCAAATAATTTATGTAAAA
This sequence comes from Lytechinus variegatus, assembly GCF_018143015.1. Taxonomy (NCBI): domain Eukaryota; kingdom Metazoa; phylum Echinodermata; class Echinoidea; order Temnopleuroida; family Toxopneustidae; genus Lytechinus; species Lytechinus variegatus. Next base: position 34,824,088 of record NC_054750.1, read on the forward strand.
TGATCAAAGAATGATAGATAACCCCAGTATCTGTTTCTCCCTTCTTTACTTGGATCACAAAATGTTCATATTTATTCTGTAGACATACATGTATGTGCACACACTTCACTGTAGCTTCTAACTTGATAGCTTAATAGAATTGAATTTGTAGCAAGAGAAATCTGATTACTGGGCCCCTTGTGTAGGGTTCATACACATATCAAATACATGACTGCACTATCAATCAATCCTCTCTTTTTTCCTTCCAAATGCCGACTTGAATACATCTTGTTCATCCTTGCATAAACTAGCCTTTAGCAATGCATCTCACAGCCTGCAAAGGCAGACACAAATGCTTAATTATGCTCCTGTAATTTGATCAAGAAACATTATACAGAATATAAAAGAGCATCCCCATAGAACGAACATCGTTTCTTACAAGTAGGCTTGTTTAATGCGACCTCAAGTCAGAATCATGATTTGAATCATGATTCAAAACACAAACATGAATCACAGGCACAAAATCAGGGTTTAGATGACCGTCATTCTAGCGCTGTTTCTCCTCAGATTCGGGCCAATCCAGTGCGCATTCACAGTGCGCAGTTTGACACAAGAATTATTAGGCCTACATATAGGTCAACTTTTTCACACGTGTTTCGGCTCTCAAAAAATCAATCTTTTGCTTTCAGTATTCAGTCTATTATACCTCATTTTGTTTACTTCTAACACAATATGTAAGACATTTATTTTTACTTTGACTATTCCCGCAATCGTGATTCTGCAGAATCATGATTCTACGTGTAGAGTAAAAAAGTGGCGCATAAACGCACCCTAAGGGAAGGAAAAGTTCTTAAAAACGTTAAAAAGCAAATAAGACAAGATGAGGGATCATTGTGATTCGTGAACTGGAAAGGATTTATGATATTTCAAAGGGGAAGTCGAGAGCAGAAAGTACCAAGTTGATTAACTTAACTTGTGATGCTACTTGAATTACGAATTCATTGCTTGTTTTTAATAAATATTCTTTAATTAATTAAAAACAACTTGTTGTTGGGGCGAACTTTGCCTTTAAAAAACAATTTGCTATTTGTTTAAAGGCCGCAGCAGATCCAAATGTACAAAATTGTACCCCCCCCCATTTGAAATTTTCTTTGAACAGGTTCTAAAGGTTGTACAGATTTTGACAGCAATAGAGAGGGAATTTTACTTTAATGTTCATGGACTGCACTGTAGGGCAAGTGACCAATACAGGAATTCCATACAATTTCAAAAGTTAAAAACATATATACCTTGAATGCACCTTTCCTCACTGTTCAAAATAGAAAACACTTTTAACATCATTCAAAATATACCTCCCATAATTTCCAAGTAAGGTTTTCCTTTCCCATACTGTGACTCTTTTGTAAAGTGGATTTTATTTAGATACCTGCACTATCGATCTATATCTGTTCCTCAATCTCTCACCGCCCTGCTCAAAATTACATTTTCACATTTTTATTTTATGATCCCAATGTAAAAACAGATCCACAAATTTCTTCTTTCCTCCCTAAACCTCACCTTTTAAATGCACAGGTCAAAGACCTGAATGATTTTATTTGTTTTTTAATAAACACCTCTATGAAAGTGTGTTCACCGGACTATTCTCTCTGACCCTGTTCTTATCTACCCCCTTAAACCAGTTTAGTGGAAACCAGATTAACGAGTAATGGGAACGTTCAAAATAGCCTTGGAAAACAACTCTCTTAATGTACATCATGTACTTTAATAGTCGTCCAAACCAGTTTGGAAAACCACAATGCGATATGTTTTTTAAGACCGCTTTGCCTTGCTATTAAAGCTTGTTTTAAATGTAGGTGAGGACATATTGGGGAAGCGATCATTCCATGTATGAGTGTGTCTGTTTTTGGATGCGCTTCTCAGTAAATAAACTGTGTAGAATGCCTACGCTGCTGTTTCAAATTTTGCGCGAAATATGTGACTCCAGTGACAGCATTGTCATAGCAACAGGATCGCTTTACGTGAAGTGGATCTGGAAAAACATGTCTCACTATTAAAATATTACAGAAAGCAGAGTTCTATTAGCCCAAGATAGCATCATGTAAAGTGGTCCTGTTGGTATGGGAATGCTCTCACTGGAGTCACATATTTCGTGCGAAACTGCAGCGAAGAAGATGGTGATGAGGACACCAGCAAAGTGAAGGGAAACAAGTTCAAGAAAGAAGATGAGAACAGACACCGTTCTCATGCTTTTTAAAATTAGTTTACTGGAAACCATTCAATCACAGGAAAGGAGTTTTCAAAATCACTTCACGTAAAGCGATCTTGTTGCTATGGGAACGCTCTCAGTGGGGTGACACGTTTCCCGCGAAATTCGAAACCACAGCGTAGGGATTTTACACCTGTCGTGTGGAGTAGCGCGCTCAAAATGTGCGAAGATCACTTCCCGAAGAACGGTTGTGTCCTCACTTGTGCTATAATCAGTTTACCGAGGCGAAGCAACTTGAAAACTACATCGCGAGGTGGTTTTCCGAAGGAAGATCGCTTCCAAGACCGCTTCGACCGTTCTCACTATGCGTTAAACTAGTTTCCACTAAACTAGTTTTAGGAAGGGAGTGAGAACAGTGTCTATCTCTCTCTGATGCTATCATTGGCTTGAAGAATTCTGCTTTCTTTCTGTAATATTAGTGAGACATGTTTTTCCTGTTCAATGTCCTTGGTTTGCATCCTTGTTACTGGAACTCTTCCTACCTGCTGTCTCGTATCCTTTCTGATTTAGATTCTTATCCCAGGTCGGCCTATGGATCACACAGGGCTCCATTTAACAAGTCAAACACAAAAGGAAACAAGTTTATTTTTACCTTTTCTTATTAAAGGAATGAATGATCTTGCATTTTGTGATCGTAATTTTGTATTTTCACGAAACCTGCAGACAAGATTAAAATTCCTGAAAAAAAATTACCGGGTACCAAGAACTTTACGGCATGATACCGTTAAATCATCAATGTTTTGGAGACCTGCAAGAGACAGCTTGAAAGTTTGCTCAGGTATTTAATGGGGAAGTTCACCCTGAAGAAAAGTTTGTTGTAAAAATAGCAATAAAAAATTGGTTAAGGTTTGAAGAAAATCCATTTAAGATTATCAAAGACAAAGTTCATGAAATTTTTATTTCTGGATTTGTGACATCTAAAACAAGCAGCTGCCCTATATATTACATAAAGCATAAATTGCTTTTTTTTAAATGGTTTGTCATGACTTCCTTTTGTTTTCTTTTTTAAGGAACGGGTAGGAAATGATTTGTCTTTTCATATATTGAAGACACAGTAAAAACAATTTTCAATTTTTCCAGAAAATGACATTTCATTGATTTTTACCATACACTATGTACATGTAGGAAAGCTGCTTGGGCTGACGTCACAAATCAATTGCTTGAAATTATGAATTTTTTTATTCTTTAATGGATTTTTCTCAAACCTACATCAATATATTTTAATTATTTTTTCTGCTATTTTTACAATAAATTTTTTGTCAGGTGAACTTTCCCTTTAATGTCCAGTGTCAATACCACAATATTCAGGTTGCATTATGCTATCTTGTGAACTGAAATGTTGTATAAAAGGCTGAAAATAAAGGCATGCGTTTGGTAAAAAAGGAGATTAAAAAAAAGCCTGCCTTTAGCTTTAGTAATAGGTTAATAATGCAAATTATACTCAAATATCTTCTAACGTATGCAGAACATTTTCCGGGGGGAGGGGGGGGGGGGTGAGGGCAAGACACATTAAAATTTTCCAAGGAACTCAAGAGCTTTAAAGTTTTCAGTAAAAAAAGGAAGGTTTCCAAATGACCCTGGTGAATGTGATCATGCTTCTTTTTGCCACTGATAAAATATGCTAATTCAGAGAGTAGAGCGGAGTGATCACTCTCTCAAGGAAATTAGACCAGAAAGAGGAAATATTTGATTTCCCACAGAAATAGAATCAAACATCAAATATCTCCTCAGCAAATTTTGAAGGGGGGCTATTGCAGGTCATGTTTTCAAAAATTTAGTACAGTAGTTTAGAATCTGAGTTGTATAATAGTTCTGAGATATCAGTCTCAAAGCTTCATACTAATCTGCATATGAGAACTATTCGAGAACTAAAAGTGAAAAATATGAGCAAGTATTTGCCGAGGCAGCTATTATGTTAATTTCTTTGTTACAATTTTTGAAAATCTTTATTAGAAAATCGAAACTTAAATCTTGAATTGGCATTCTATGGATAAAGACATCAAGTCATACAATATCTAAAAGTTAGATTGCCAGGGAAGTATTGCACTGCAATTTACTCCATTTATTTTTTCCACAATCGCTTGATACCAAACTTAGTTTACCTACATGTGAGAGTACACAGGACATACAAGCTTTTCTCTTGTACATATTAAACCAGAAAGGCTAATTTTAAACAAATTTGAGAAGTGAAATCATCCCATGAATTTCCATGTACAACTACCGTACATGTATGCCCTTCTAAATAGTGACAATCTGAGCCAATGTTTGGAAACATAATAATAGTAGATTTTCATTTAGTGCTTTGTAAACACAAGTTACCGAGCTAGAATTCAACCCTCACTATGCGTACATGTAGAAGAGCTCTGTCAGAAAGGATTGTTCCTTTAGATCAAAAAGATTTTTTTAAATGAGAGAGCACGATGGAATGAAGGCTGAGAACTCGAAAAGGAAATAATAAATTAATGGACCCTAGGATCCCAGATGTTTGAAGTCTCTCCTTTTATTTATAAAACATTCTAAGAATAAACACAATACAGGATGCCCCAAACGAATCTCAATATTACATTCCCCTATTAACAAACCCTCTCCTATTAATACACCTGTCATGAAAATAGAAAAGATACATCTTGAAAATAGCTCTACCCCCCCCCAGAATCTGAACATCCAAAGCCTAATTTTTACGGTGCTTACAAATGTTTTACGAAAGTTTTGCAAGTCTGTGTAAGAAATGACAAAGTCCAACATTCATATTGTATGTGAAAAAGGTACGCAAGTCGTGCACTTATGCTTGGAAGCTTTGCCAATATTTTCGAGGGTAGCTTGGAGGGGTAACTCACGATTAAAAAGCAAAAAAAAATTAAGAAAATGTAAAACTACTTGCAAACAAAATTTAGCAACCGCTACAAACAATTGGCAACGCTTCTGAACATTTAAGCGCATGTTTTGCACACATTAGATACATATATTGGACTTTTCCATTTTTCGACATTTGCATCCTTGCAAAACTGTCAGAAAACATCTGTGAGCCCCATGAAATCCAGGCTTTACTATTCCCTAACACAATTCTTACTGTTTCTCCTTCTCTCTATATAAAAATGGATAAAAAAATAATACACATAAAAGTGAAACAGCAACAAAAGCAATATCAAAAGCAACAAATAATGATCATCGTTATTGTTAAACAGAAGCTACAGAATGGCCTGAGCAGACAAAAAATTGGAGGGTCAAACAACTGCATACACATCACTAACTTGCCCCCCCCCCCCCCCCCCCAAAAAAAAGCCTTCAATGCCACCATATCATTACCATCATCCTCATCATCAAGACACTTTCTTGTAAGGCAACATCAACATGTGCTTCGACACTCTGCCTTGTGCCCCCCCCCCCTTCCTCCCTCTCTCTATCTCTCTCTCTTATTCCTTCATGAGCTCTGTCTTTCTTTGTAGATCAGATAGTGATTTTCCAGGTCTCTGAACTCTGTCTAGCCTTCCTTCCTGGACATTTTAGCAGAGCTATTAAAGGGAACTTAAAGACAACATACGTATAGGCCTATTTACAATTCTACATGTCATGCACATGTGTACATTTTCTGATGATTAGCCCTAAATGTTTCTTTGCCTATAAACTCTCATCTTTATCATTTTTCTTCATCATCATCATCATCACTGTGCAGAAGAAGTAAATTATCCTGACTTACTTCCGATCGTTCCTTCGAATTAAAACAACTGACTATTAAACATATGTGTGGACTTTATGGGAGAATTTGGTCTATGGAGGACCAGTGTTTTTCCAGTCTAATTTTGAAAGAATCATTATTATTATTCTTTTTTTGGGGGGGGGTCTTCTCTGTGCTCTTTGCCCATTAATGCACTTACATATAAAGGGGTCTAACCCCGATAATGAAATGCCTTGTCTGAAAGGAATAATAATACAAAAAATTGGTATAAATGCTAGAAAAAATGTTGGAAACAAAATAGGGAATAGTGAAAGCCTAAGAATTTAGGCCTTGGCCACCAGGGTCCGATTGCACGAAAGGGTCTTTACAAAGACTGTCTCTCGTGTCACCTGTCTTTTATGATAAACTGTATGAGGGATATTTCTGAAATGTATGATAAACAAATACAATTTGTTAGCTAGCATTTAAATCTATTTGTATACATGGGAAGGTTTTCAAGGCTCCATGATGAAAAAGTAGATGTACAAATATTTTAAAATATCATCATGGAGTCCTCAAGGCTAGCTTATTACACCTCAATTCTAAGCGCTTTACATTGCAATTATTATTACCCCGGTCACTTGATCCTGACATGCCCGAACACAATATGTATGCATTTTCTCCACTCCCTGGGGAGCATTCCAACAAGAGTTCCAAGACTCAATTGCTAGGCATACCACAGTACATAGGCATCCTACTGGGTACCCATTTAACACCTGGGTGGAGAGTGGCAAATTGTGGATTCATGCCTTGCAAAACGATGCTAGGCAGCAGTGGGATTCACACTACCCTCTGACTGCAAGGCAAGAATCAGAACACCACAACGCTTCTTATGTAATTTACAAGTATTTTTGAAAAAGAGTATAGTCAGTGATTGTATAACTAACCAGCCTTGTATTACCAAATGCATGCATCCGCATCAGAAAATGAGGTCAAGTACACTTCAGAAAAATGTTGATTTGAATAGAGAAAAATCTAGGGACAGTGATTTTCCGCGATCGCGGAAAACGGACGGAATTCACGGAAAAGGCCTTTTGAAACGGAAAGTGGCATTTCAAACGGAAAATCACGGAAAACATATTTTCCCTCAAAATACACAGAATAGCAACAGAAATTACTCCAAAATAACAACAAAATGAGAATATTAAATGGCCACAAAACCCCAGAAAACACGATCTCACTTCGCTACAATCATGACAATTCACACATCGTGATTGCTCTCGACATCAGTACCCCGCGATCGTACCCGGCCGGCCGGGTTGAGCTTCACATCGCTTCAGATTGCTCAACTGCACGGTCGTGTGTTGCTGCCCTCTACGTTTAAAGATGTAACAGCACGATATCGTGGTCTTAAAATCCAAGATGGCGGATTGGCGAAAGTCGTTGACTGATGATAACGATGTCCAAAAAACCCCAAAATTATCGATGAAATTTAATTTCACCGTAAAATAATGCTAATTATGTGAAAGGCGAGGATGTATGCATGCTAAATCAGTTTGAAAAATCATTAAATACACCAGCATAGATCCGATTAGAACGGATTCTATTGTGTTGTTGGTACAGTAGCAGATACAAATTTTGGCCAGTGCAAGTGTATGCGCTTTGATTTTGCTATTCAATGTGTAAACGGAATTGTCACTTTTCCGTGTGTACAACGTCTATGGGGAAACGGAATTTCCGTTTTCTGACGTGCTGAAACGGAATTTGAGATTTTCTGAAACGGAAAAGGCCATTTTTTGAAACGGAAAATCACTGTCCCTAAAAATCTGACAAGCATAATGCTGAAAAATTCATCAAAATTGGATGTAAAATAAGAAAGTTATGACATTTTAAAGTTTTGCTTATTTTTTTTTACAAAATAGTTGTATGCAAATTAGTCACGTGCAAATGTGAGAATCAATTATGTCCCTCACTCACTATTTCTTTTGCTTTTCAGTGTTAGAATTATACAATATATCAATTTTTACATATTTGACAATATGGACCAACTTGACTGTTCAAACCATAAAATGTTAAACAATGGTAATGCCATATGTTCAGTGCGAAATAGAACTTTGTTTCACAGTACAATGAGAAGAAAATAAAAATATTTCATATGATAAAATACAAAAGAAATAGTGAGTGAGTGATGTCATCAGTTCCCTCACTTGCATACCGACCGGGATGTGCATATAACTATTAAGTGAAATTAAGCGAAACATTAAAATGTCACAACTTTCTTATTTCATATTATACTTCAATGACATTTTCAGTGTTGTGCTTGTTGGATTTTTCTCATTTTACATGTATTCAAATCAACTTCTTGTTTGGGTGAACTTGTCCTTTAAGCTTTAAGGAAATCAAAACTCAAGAAGAGAATCAATCTTATTGGAAAGAGTGAAATGAGAGGAACAATTTAAAACAAGTTTCATCAAAATCGGTTATGGAATAAGCAAGTGATGGACGTTTAAAAAGTCTTGTCATACTTTCTATGGGGATCCTCAAATTGGCAAACATGCTTCAAAATGGCTGATTTTGTGGACAACCCTCCATTTGTTTTGAACCCAAATTTTCAGATCTTCCCCTTTATTTTACATTTCATATTGTTGCACTTAAAAAGAGGCAAGATGAAAGAAAATTGGGAAAATGTATGAAGTGACTTTGATAGAGAAATTATGCCGAATCCTTAATGGTCCCTACGCCTACAGTAGGCTACTAGTACTCAAAGCAAATACTCACCTAACCCAGGGAGCTCCAGCCCACGAAGCGGACCGAAGCCCTTCCATGTAATACTAGTCAAAAACATACTCTCTGAAATGGGGTAGAATGGGGTCGCAATAGCACTCCAAATAAAAGGGGAAAAATAAATTATGCATAAAAAAAAATACCTCGATTATATGGATGAAGGTCTATCGTGACATAGAATCCTGACATCGAGGCACAAACTGAACCCTCAAAAAAGAAAAAGTAAGTTGTCAATTTTGCGTTTGTTTTGGTATCGATCAGCCATTTTGTTTTAAACTTTGACAGAAGGAGAACGAACGAGACAAAACTTTTTCCTTTTTTTCAGGGTCCAGGTTGTGCCTCGATGTCAGTCAGGATTCTGTGTCACGAGACCTTCATCCATTATAATCGAGGAAAGTGCATAGGCCCTAATTCATTTTTCCCCATTTATTTGGATTACTGTTGCAACCCCATTCTACCCCATTTTGGAGAGTATATGTTTGACTAGTATGATACGAGTCCTGGGCTCCAACCCGCTTCGCAGCCAGAGCCGCAGCCAGAGCCACAGCCAGGCAGAGCTCCCTGGGCTGCACATGAATGCTGGTTATATAATTAAATAATCTTCAGTTAGGCTTAGACTCGCCTCACTCCTCATCATACCATGCATCCAAGTCTAATTTCATCTTTGAGATAGGCTGCAGAGCCCTTTGAAGATTATAGCAGATGATGATCTTTTTTCACACAAAACACTTCCCACCCGGGCGGCGCTGTACCGATAGCTACGCCAGAGTTCAGGGCATAGACCTCTACAGAGACTGAAAGACAAGTGTACGCCGCACGCACCGCGATGATATGTCACAACTTAATCTGATTCAAACAAAGCAAATAATTTTCAAATTAAATCACAAATGTTATCATTACACATAATTACATGATGATTGAAGAGGTATGGAATATCATACTCACTTCGTATATGTATGTTCAGAGGTGACAAAGTGGCATATTTGATGAAACAAACAACCCAGTTCTGCACCGACCGGCACGTCACGATATGCGGAAGCAAAGTTGTTAAAAACAATAAAGGTTAAAGCGCCATCTAGGGCGAGAAACAATATAGGGTACAGCAGTTGATTTACTTTCCTGAGAAAAATTACAAGAGATTATGCATAGTACGACTATAACATATCTCACTTATGTACAGATTGGGCATACACTTCACTCCCAAAAGTATCCAAGAATCAAGAGGGGAAAAAGGAAAAGGGAGAAAAGTAAAGAAAATGGAAGGTAAAAGATGTCAAAATCTATTACAAATTCCGGGCACAAATTAAATTAGATTTTTATTTTTAAACAGTCAGGTCAAAGTTATAGCTTGCTCACTTCGCTCGACTCGGGACGTTTGATTAATTTTGTCACACACTCCATGCATGTGCTATGGCCTTGGGAAGTGAGGGCACACCCTCTAAAATTTTCCTGGAGCGGAATTTAATGTGGTATGCTATAATCGCTAAATATGATCCAAATCAATCACCCTTTGTAATAAAATGAATAATGATAATAATAACGCAGTTCTTGACATATACGCATATCACAGTCATTATGTCATAACGTCCCTATGCGCTTCCAAAGGACTTGGATATTATGAAATTCTGGGTTGTTTTTTGGGGGGCGACTTATCATTTTTTTTCTCAACAAACCAGCACACCCCGAGTTAAAAGAAAAATATTCTCAGGCCCTGTACTTTTTGTGCCCCAGAAAGTGACTACCCCAGAGTCTAGAAATTTGGGCTCAATTAGGCCTACGCCACTGAATAGACCCGCAATATTACGAAGGTATAATTATTTCACAATATCTAGTTCAAATAAAAATGAATTGGAGGAGGAATCACATAGATTTAAATTTATATACATTATATATTTCTTCTTTACAAGCAAGAATACGTATATGCCTATCTATACTACATTAATTCGAGCGCAAAGTGTGAGCTGAAAATTTTTAAACTATATTTAGACAACTTTTTTTGTACGTATATACGTCCCAGAATTATTGTCGGGATAATAATTCTCACAAAATGGACGGTGGTTTATGGGCCTACATGTAGGTATGTGATAAATTGTTGAATTCTTTTCCGATTGCTGTAGCTGGGAATTATTTATAAAAACAAATTCTTCGATAACCAATCTGCGGGAAGGGGCGGCTAGAGATATTTTATAAAACTATTTCTCTCTGCAATCATGTGGTTAAATTTTTTCCTCATCTTTGCTAGTTCGAGATAGCGATTCATTGTATGTGGTATGCAGTGCATTGTAAATGTTTTTATATTTTCTCACTTTAACCCGTTTTTGTAATGTCACGGGCTCGCTGAACGGCAGTCTTTTCTAAATAAATGTGAGTCACCAAGGTGCAAAAGTCAGGCCGTGGGACTATGGTATAACTCCCGCTTCCCTGGTTAAATAAACAAACAGGCCTATACAATAGAAGTACCTAAAACAGAAAAAAATTGTAATCATAACTAATAATGCAAGCTCTAACCGCGAATTGATTTTTGTTTTTTAGACACACAAAAGGAACAATTTAAACAAGATTTATTATATAGAGAAAACTCAATGCGAGCGAAAAGCTCAACTAAATTGATTTTTTAAAGGAAAAGTCCAGCTCAACAAAATGTTTATTTGAATAAAAAAGAGAAAACTCAAACAAGCATAAAATTTCATCATAAACGGTTGAAAATAAAAAAATTGAGACATTTTAAAGTTTCCCTTAATTTTACGAAACAAATATATTCACGTCCTTTTTAATATGCAAATGAGGCGACTGATGAAATAATCCACTCACAATTTCTTTTGTAATTCATTACATTAGATATGAAATATTCTATTTTTCTCCACATTGTCATGTGACACAAAGTAGATTCCTTAATTCCTGAACATGTTGGATTACCATTGGTTTAACATTTTGCGGGTCAAACAAGATCGAGTGTCCTTATTGTCAATTCTGTAAAAATCGAAATGTTGTTTAATTTTTTAAATAAAACGTATTTGTAAAGTGATTTTTTTTCGTGCATAACTTTGGGTGAATTTTGTGAAAAAAGTAAAACATTTGTAAGCCATTCAAATTTTCTGGGGGGGGGGGGCTTTTCATGGCATGTCTACAAATTGGTTATAAAACAGGTGGGTGGCTTCGATGCGGTTAGGCGTCGAGCCCACCTGAGTTACTTGGACAATATGACTTAACAGGCAATATTAAAAAAAAACAATGAAATGTCATTTTCTGAAAAAAAAATAAGAGAATGGATTTTATTATACTCTTAGTATATCAACAGACACACTATTTTTTCACACTGGCTCCTTAAAAGTTGGAAATTTGTGCATTTTACATAAAATATGGGGCAGGTGCTCGTTTATGACGTCACAAACAACAACCTAAAATTCTAGTAAAGTTTTTAATCTGAAATGGATTTTCATCAAACCTTCACCAATATGTTTCATTTTGTTGTTGCTATTTTTACAATGAACTTTTCGTCAGGGTCACGTGAAGTTCCCCTCTGATAGAGAAATGTGTGTGTGTGTCCCGGGGGGGGCACTTACATTGACGAGTGGATACCATGCGCGACCAAAAAAAACACGTAAAAAGGATGTCTTTTTCACGATAGGGCACGTTACGTACGTAACGTGATAAGGGTGTCAAAAACACAAAAATAATGAAAAAAGGGTATCTATTTCGTTAGGAAGATTACGTGTTTAAGGTTGAATTTGCGGGGATGATAAAAGAAAATTGAAATGTTTTATAAAGGATGTCCTTTTTGCCCCAACACTTCGTGTTTAGAGTCCGATATGCGCGAGGTGTAGAATGTGGGGCCGGGGTCGTACTAAACCAAATAAGTTAAAGCCGACGACCGAAGGACCCGTAATAATAAAACATTCCTGTACTTGTTTAGGGGTTCATTTCAGGGAATATTTGCCAAGACATCGTTTGTCTTCAATACTTGTTAAGGGTAGGGTTTCACACGCCAATACTTGTTAAGGGGTGCATTTTCAGAATATGGAAATTACGTGTTTAGGGTGCTTTTCGAGACCCCATGGTCGCGCATGGTATCCACTCGTGAATGGAAGTGGCCCCCCGGGTGTGTGTATTTGAGTTTTGTCAGACGTGTATCAATCAGATATGATTATTTACGTCTGGACCGACCTTTAAAGTCACCATCCGAAAGACGTGACCAGGGCTCAAACCTCGAACCTCTGCATCAATTAGTAACTTCCCCACAGCTTGGATTAGGCCTACAGGCGCACGCCACAACGCCCAGTTATGGGCCTAAGTGCAAGCCTTAGGCTAAGCGGGCTTAGGATGTGTTTATGGGCCACTTTTTTCTACCCTAGAATCATGATTTGAATCATGAGTCAAAAGACGTTTTTGCAGAATCATGGTTGCGTCTAGTCAAAAGTAATCATGATTCAAAATAAAAATCACAGCCGTGATGAAACACAGAAAAAGGGGCATACGATTTGGAAAGACGTTTCTGCATAACTATTTTTTTTTTAAAATTTATTTCAGGACACCATGAGTGACATCTGAATTAAGATTGATAGGTTCAATAACTACACTACAGTACAGGAACTGTGTGTTATCCTGCGAGGAAAACCGAATATATTTACGAATTACAATAATAAGACAAATTATTTGTGGAGTATTAGCACTGGAATAAGGTATGCTTATCTGTATAATTCATTAATTCACTTTCATTTCATGAAATAATGCAACTAGTCCAGTTTTTGTTCCTACTAATTCATATCAGTCCCACTCATATATTTAGGTGTGGGTCTCTTTATGCCTTTATGGAGAGACCTCAGGGGGGGGGGGTGGGGGTGAGGTCTCTCAGTATAGATCTATAGACCTTATCGCAAATAGATTCACGCAAAGGATCATGGGATCGCAAAGGGGGCAATAGCGCCACTATTGTCCGGATGCGACCATGCGAGCGCAAGCAGCTGACACTTAAGAGTGAAGTGTACGATTAGTGTATGTATCAAAGATTCAAAATACGATTGACGCCCGCAGCTACTTGTTCACTGCTACCACCCTGCCTGTGGGGAATCTACAGGACTATGGTATGCCAATGTTTACAGAGCACACACTTTGAAAAATCATTAAAATATCACTTTTGTGACCAAAATTACTAATTTCCATACAGTTGCAATCTATTTTTCATTAGTAACTTGGGAATAATTTTTGTATTCACCAGAGCGCTCAAAAACTTGAATTTTGGGCATATTTTTTTGTACGCCCTCTATTGGTGGAAAGTTATATGGCAAGAAAATTTTCATTTTTTGATCTCTATTTTTAATTAAGAAAAAAATGATTTAAAGAATCAAATTTAAATAAGAGTCAAGTTTTATGAATAATAGGTGTAATGGAAACTGTCAGTGTATAAAAATCAAGCGTTTGCCCCAAAGGAAAAGAGAAAAATAAGCCAAACATTGCCACCCTTATTTTGCCACACATTGCCACACCTTGTTCATTGAATGAGTGCCCGCAGCCAACATTTTGCTAACTTCCAGTAAACGCCTTGTCACATTTGTTCCAGAGTCTAACATCACTTTTCTTTTTAATCATGGGTGGGAGAGATAGATGTGCTGTCTATAGCTGCAAGAATTACCACAGATTTTATGAAGACAAGTGCAATTTTCTTTCATATTTGCGCACTGTCTGTGCGTATTTTGAGCTGTGCAGCTGCTGTGCAAAGTGTGCTCGTATGCACGGACAGTGGGCATGCACTCTCGGCCCAGGGACAGTGTACGTCGGCGAGGCAGTAGAGGAAACTGGTCCCGAATTTAATGTTGTAACCCGCAAGTGAAAACCCGAACCGTACCGTCCCGTATAATCCAATAATTTGCAAGCGGGACCCGCTGACCCGTCGGGTTTTAACCCGCAAGTCAATTTATCTTTGAAAAATGAAAAACATTATTTCTGCAATCCCCACACTATACAGGCTCAAATCAGGAAAATATATGTCTACTACTACCTAGCCTAGAGTGAATTTACTTACAATTTGCAAATTCGCCTTTTATTCCGGAGAGAAAATGTTTTTTGGGTGACTTTGTACCACGAAATGGGTCCGCTCTGATCTCGAAATTGAAAGCATTACGCAATTAACGCCTCGGATCGGAGCTAGCGAGCCGCAGCTCAGCGCGCTAGCTAGCCCAGGCTGCCCAGCAAGGATCGGCAGACGGCAATGTTGTTTTTCAGTCCAGGTCGGTCGACACTGCGACTCACAACAATCATAATTACAATATTCAATTCTATGGGACCTCGTCTATAAAATAATCAAAATTGCAATAAATACCTGGATAATGATACAGTCATTTTTTTCTTCTCGTTTATCTCTATATTATTTCCTTCTGTTTTTGTATTTCATTCGATAATATGGCCGCTAAAACTCGATGTTCAGTTTCCCGTCGCCCGCGTTATGAAATTTGGCCCGCGTTTGAAAATCAAATTCTGAAAATAAACTATTTGGATATCTAGATTCAAAACTGATTTAAAACATTAATATAAGCTTTTCAGTAAGACAATTACTTGTATATCTTGTAAATACCTGCAAATCTTTTCTTTCTTTCTTTTTTTGTGAATGGAATGACGCTGCATGCTCAACCATACCTCGAGGGATGTTCGTGCAGGCTCCACTCAACAACCGTAGAAGTGGTGGAGCCTGCACGAACATCGCTCGAGGTATGGTTGAGCTACCTCAATAAATCCCAAAGTCTAGTAACCTCGCGTTGGTGAGTTATCATACGGCCTAGTACTCATCCAAAATAACTTATCTTATTTGGTAATTATAACTTAAAATCATTTGTTTTATTTTTCCAGGGGATGAGTTAAATATCAGACAAAAAAATCATCAAAGCTCAATCTGTTACAAGGCCGACGGGAGACTCACCCACGTACGCATTGGCGCTTGTGCTAGCTAGTCTGAGCTCTGTCTCTCTGCCAGAGCTCTGGGGGACAATTCGCTCTGTAAAGGCCTCAATGATGGTGATTTTCTGCTTCAGACAGAGTTTATATTTCGGGTATATTTTTCAAAACTGCCAATGAAGTTTGATGATTTCTTCATTGTCATGTATATTTAAGTTATTAATGAGTTCATTCTCACCAAATTTAGACTCCCCCATAGAGAAATACAATTTTCGTGGAGATCTGCGTTTTCAAAGAACTTCAGGAAAAGTAAGGGTATGTGGGCCTTTATTACATGGCCAAGTACTGGAATTAGATGGAGTAAAAATTAGATATTAAATTCATTTATATCAAGTTCAACTCACAGTCTCACCCTCACAAACACACCCACAGCCAAGATTCTAGGCATGAAAAAAACTTTAAAAATCATACAATATTAAACAACAAGTAATAATTAATTTAATAAGTGAACAGGTATTCCTCAAAATACAAAAACGTAGCATTTGAAAAGAGCCCCTGAAATATTGCAAAAAAAATGAAAATGGAGCCCCCCCAAAAATGATTAATTTTTCCCTGGCTTCAAGTTCCACAGAATAAAGTGCGTTAAAAGGTTACAAAAGGTCAAACTTTCATCTTCTGAAAAATAATGAATAATGAAATCGGTTCCTCATTATGAGCTGGAAAAAATGGGACGGGAAACTCAACATCGAGTTTCATTGGCCCATGCGGTTGCTTTTGACTGCGCTGCATGCACGCACTGGCGCTGGTCCTTTGAAAGAGAGCAACTCGATGTATTTCTCATGTTGAACTGTCTCAGACTCAGTCCTCTTCACTATTCACAAGACAAAAACACGCCGGCATTTTTAAAAGGAAATATCTACGTCTCTAAAAGAATCTGCCACGTAAGAAGCACATGATCTTAACTCAATTTTCACTGTGAATGTTTTTATCATGCGTCGTTTATTCTCCCTTTTTTCGCATGACGGTCTGCGGGTTTGAGAATGAACTCGGCCCGGCCCGCAACCCGCGATCGGAGGCATACCGGCAGGTTAACCCGTACCGCAACGGGTGCGGGTTACAACATTACCCGAATTCCAAGCAATAATAAAATGATCAATAAAACAAATTCTGCAGTAGATTTGATTACTTTATTCTATTTGGTCAATTCCATTGTGACTTATGGGACATTTGATACTTTTTTCCACATAACTGAGGTGCATATCTGAAATAGTAGCTGCACAAACATGGATTTACTTTATTAAACTGTAAGAAGAATACTTAAACTTACTATATACAAAAATGTATGCTTTCAGCTTGGTTGCATAGGGTGCTAGATATTCAGAAATGTCATTGTGACTTATGGGACATCGATGGACCACACAAATTGGGCTCTTTTGTTCAAAGTGCCATATCTATCTCAGTTTTATGACAATGTTTTTAGATTTGGGCTTGGAGATTAACTAGTGATAGGGCTCACTAACAGTACTTGAATTGGACTTGATTCATTTCATTTGTTTCTGTAGTTGTGTGCAATCGTGTGTGACTTATGGGACAAGTGAATGTGACTGATGGGACCCTATCTCATTTCATGAAATTAACATTTCCTCTCGATGACTTTTTAAGTCAAACTTAATTTCAGCATGAATAAATATTCCCTAATAAGATGACACCTTTAATAATTCATGCCATTGTGTCAGAAATAAATTCAACAAAGGGCAGAAACATCTTTTCACGCACTTCATTTATATAAAGGGAACATTAACCAAAAAAAAGCTTCCTAACTTGTCATCAAGTTTTAAGAACTGTAATCAAATAAGTACAAAATAATCAATAAACAATTACAATCATAAATATTTAGCAAACAGATGAAAAATGAACAATTAGAAAGAATGTACACACTTTCAATTGTGACTGATGGGACATAATGATAGGACATATTTGTTACAGATGGGACAAATAAATGTTGCTTTTCTCTATCTGTCTCATACAGTATGGTAAGAAAATGACCTTTACAGTGTATTACATGTGAGAAATTAAGACATTAATGCTGCCATGAAGTAAATCAATATTCTTGTTAATATACTCTCTTTTGTGTCAAATGCTCATATTTTTCATTAGCTGTTGATGTTTATAATAAAACAGATGGATATCAGTGCACAGGCAAATTTTTGACAAAAAATATTAAAATTTTGGCATAAATTCTTTTTAAAAAATTCATTAACTGGACTGTCTAGAAAACAGTTGCAATCGCTTTCTACTATCTAAACTGCATGTACATGTATACTTGTATAGTAAAAAGTGTATTCATTTACATGGAAGATTTACCATTGTCTGTGCAAAAAATATGAAAATAATTGATTTTCATGAAAAATCCAAGATGGCCGCCAAAATTGCCAATTTGGAACCCCATGGGACACGATTTGACAAAGGGAACATCAAGATTCATTAACTATACACTTCAGGCAATACAAAAAATGTTGGTTAAAAAATATACCATGGGGATGCACCCTATCACAACTTCTTTTTTTGCCAGCTGCTTGGGTTGATATGTCATCTCTTTCATAGAAATTCTGAATGCCTGTAAGGACATCATCATTTATTGAGTACCAAAGTGATGTTAGTTGTCATGGTGTAATGGCGGCCTGGTTCTAAACAAAATAACCTGGGGCCATTTCATAAAGCTGTTGTAAGTTAGGAGCAACTTTTCAGAATGACTAGTGATCCTTTCTTATATGCTAAAACATTGCCAATTTATGATGACATTTACCACAAGGATCATCGGTCGTTCTTAAAGTCGCTCTTAAGTTACAAAAAGCTTTATGAACCAGTGCCCTTTTACGACTATCAGAATGATGGTAACAACCAAGGACAACACAAATCATTATTTTTGCAAATACAAATGTGTAAGACGATCATGCAGCTGCGACTAGGTTTAGAACCGGCCGATTCGTTGTTCATGACATTGTGACATCACACTTCGGTCCTCCTTAAATGCGCATGTTCCTTTCTATTCTCAGGCGGCAGGAATGATTCTGAGAAAACTTGATTGCAAGCTTCTGAACAATTTTTTGGCATTTACAGGGGCTTTAATAGCTCTGCTCATGGTAGCCTTAAATGCATCTGAGGACTGGTGCTCTTATTTTGACAGGATCCAGAGGGTCGCTCAACTACAAAATTTGTGACTGATGGGACATTTACATACATGTAGGTTTTAATAGTTTCCATGGAACTACGTGTATATACCAAGTTCACATCATATGTAAAACAGTTGATGCATACTCTAAGGGGACAAGAAAACCAAGAGAATGATCTGGACCTAAAAAATGACTAAAAGCTAGGGTGAAACAAACCCAATTTACCTGCACTCAGCTTTGCATTTTAGCGATCATATTCAGTTTTCTCCTTCTTTCTGGACTGGGCACACAGTGCAAACTTATTTTTTGTTGTTCAATGCACTGCCTTTGATATTCAGACTGTTTTTTCTGACAGTCAGCATACTGTTCTCCAGCTTTTAAGCATTCTTGTCTCTCTCTTTGCTGTCATGGACAGCTTAAAGGTGGCATGGTTTACGAACTGTATATGTGACTTATGGGACATGTGACTTATGGGACTGAAATGTATGTCCCCCCAGTATAGCTATTTCAAGTCCAATACAGATGCAGATTGATTTATTGATGCAAGCATGTACTATGGTAGATAAAAAAGTCCAATACTTGTCTCCAGGAGTCTATGGCAGCATATGAGGGAAACTTAATGCTCAAAACTGTGACTTATGGGACATCAAACATACACACCTTGAAATGTATTTTGTGCCTCATAGTTTCACTGCAGCGTGTAAAACAATACAGCTAATGGTAAATTATTGCTTGGAGGTCACATGGACAGTGGGATTTTTCATCAGCACCCTTTGCTTGCCAGGAGCCAAGGATGGGTGAAAGTTGTACATTTTCTATGAAATCTTAGTACCACAATGCAACAGAGTGTACATTGCGTATTTTATGAATGAATGAGGGTATAGTAAATATAAGTGTGTTTTTGTAAACCTTAAACTGTATACTTATAAACAGTATAAACAAAATTGCTCCGAAAAGAAATTTTTGAAAATGGAAAAATGCAACATTTGGCTGGAATTGACCATTTATATATTTTTGTAATATCATTCGAAAGTCAAGAATACATGTTTCATAAATAATTATCTCAATCATGATTTTATTCAGAGTTGGCCTAAAAACCGAGCTGTGTTTTCTTTTTCTCTCCACAGATAGGCTACATAATATTATTGCATATTATTCAGGATCGTGGTCGGACATTCTGAAGTTTTATTAGGGGCATGCTTAGACAAAATAATGAATAGCTTCAAGATTTCATTCCATTCGATAAAAAGATACAATTCATAATACAAACTTACAAGATTTACATATACATACAAATTTACAAGATTTACATTTAAATACAATACAAAAACACAGATATGGTATTGATTTCACATATACAGAAATAAATCAAATGGAATCGGGTCACTGCAAAAGTTCAAAAGAGACTTGAACTTGTCAAGGCTGTGTCCCAAACTGGAATTAAACATTGTTGCAATGGATAGTTTAAGGTAAATAATTATAAAAACAATACAAAAATAAGGAATTTTACAAAATAAACATAAAGTGAAGTGAAGAGGGAGTAAAAAGTTGAATTTTCATTGTATGAAAAAGTCTATGAATAGGGATTAGTTATGTGTTAACTTTAACAGATATGACTTTAATTTCCTTTTATAACAATTGAAATTTTTAGTTTGACGTATCTCTTGAGGAAGTGCATTCCAAATAAGGGGTGCAGTATGTTTAAAAGTAAATGAAACAATTGTTTTAGTACATCTGAATATATGAAATTTATCTTTATGACGAGTATTGTAATTATGGATTTCATTATTGAATGATAATAATGATTGAATATTTTCAGGTAAAGATGTGTTTACATGTCTGAAAAGGATTAATCCTATTAGAAATTTATTAAGCTTATATATATCAAGTACATTCAATTTGAGAAACAAAGGTTTAGAGTGGGCATGAATATCAGATAAAGTACAGTATCTAACTACTCTCTTTTGCAGTTTTAGAAGTTTGTCTAACTTTGATGGATATGTATTTCCCCAGACAATGTTTCCATAACTTAAATAAGGCAAGACAAGTGTATTATACAACAAAATAAGAATATTCCTAGGTAAGAGAAAACGTAGTTTGCCGATGATACCAATATTTTTTGAAGTCCTTTTAGTTCCGGCAAGAATTTGGCTATCCCAAGTCAAATTTTGATCAATGATCATGCCTAAAAACTTGGTAGAAGTAACATGGTTTAAATCAAGTCCATTGATCTGAACTAGCAGATTATCCACATGACTATTATTTTTAGAATTGTTGAAATACATGTAAACAGATTTTTCTACATTTATAGATAGCTTATTTGAATTAAACCATTTAGATACATTTATCATTTCACTTCGAAGCATAAGCTGTAAATTTATAATGTCATGGTGACTAATCAAAATATTTGTATCATCGGCAAAAATTACAAATTTGAGAAAAGATGAACAGTTGGAGAGATCATTTATATAAAGTAGAAAAAGAAGCGGACCTAGAACTGAGCCTTGTGGTACTCCACAAAGAATTTTCATTGATCTTGAATTAACATCATTAAAATATACCATTTGACCTCTGTTTGTTAAATAATTCTCAAACCAGTTTAAAATAAGACCATGAAATCCATAATTTTTCAGTTTATAAAGCATTATACTATGATCAATTGTGTCAAAAGCCTTGCTTAAGTCTAAAAATACTCCTATTGTGTGATTTTTTTTTGCAATACAGGAAATCAAATAATTATGCAAATCAATTAATGCCATTTCAGTTGATCTATTTTTCCGAAATCCATATTGACATGAACTTAAAATTGCATTTTTATCAAGAAAATCATTAACATGTGTAAATACAATCTTTTCTAATATCTTTGAGAAGAATGGTAGAATAGAGATAGGTCTGTAATTCAATATATTTCGGTTGTCTCCTTTCTTATACACTGGAATTACTTTTGCTACTCTAAGTTTTATAGGAACTACCCCAGTTGAAAGAGAAAGATTGAAAATATAAAGTAAGGGTTTAACAATGTAAAATATAACTTTCTTAATAAAAATAGAGCTTATATTATCAACACCAGTGCTTTTACTCTTCTTAATTCCACTCACAATATTAATCAATTCATTTTCAGTAACAGGCTTAAAATACAATGTATTTACACATGGAGTTGGTAAAAACGACTGATAAAGTTCACTACCTTTAGCTGGAACAGTATTAGACAAAGATGGGTCGATATTTATGAAAAAGTTATTAAAAGAATTAGAAATATCTTTATTATCACATATATCATGTCCATTTACACTGAAACTAGCAGGTGTTTTGTTTTTAAATTTACCAAGAATATTTTGAATAACATTCCAAGTTTTTCTCATGTTACCTTTATGTTTATTGAATTCATTGAAATAATAAGATCTTTTGACTTCTTTTATGCATTTTTTAACACTATTTCGACATTTATAATAGTTCATTTTATTTTTATTTGAAGGATGATTACAATATAATTTATACATTCTGTTCTTTTTATTTACTATTTTTAAGACTTTTGTAGTCATCCAAGGCTTTTTGAGAATTCCATGTTTTTTATGCGAATTACATTTTATTAAAAAGTTTTTATCATAATTAGAAACAAATTTTTCAAGGAAGCATTGATAGGCAATATCAGCATAAGAACAGCTATACACATCCACCCAGACTGTATTATTAAGATCTTGTATAAAACAGTCAATCTTTTGATCATTAATGATATATTTATGAATGTTTCTATTATTCACATGATTTATATTTTGATATGCTGTTATCTGAAATATTGGTTAGTGGTCAGTAATATCAGTAAAAAATACACCAGATGAAATTTTTGAAGAAAAATTATTTGTAAAAATGTTATCTATAAGCGTAGCACTGTTTTCTGTTATTCTAGTAGGTTTATCAATTAATGGCAAGAATGACGAGGCATATAATATATTAAAAAATCATTAACATATTGTTGACTATCCAATAATAAATTCACATTGTAGTCTCCCATTATGTACACAAGCTTATTTTCATAGCTTAAAGTTTTCAGACAATTATCAAATGTTT
Organism: Lytechinus variegatus; assembly: GCF_018143015.1. Taxonomy (NCBI): domain Eukaryota; kingdom Metazoa; phylum Echinodermata; class Echinoidea; order Temnopleuroida; family Toxopneustidae; genus Lytechinus; species Lytechinus variegatus. The sequence goes on from NC_054750.1 coordinate 34,846,898, forward strand.
CAATAAAATTCTTAATACTTGACTGGGGTTTTCTATAAACAATGCCGACAATAACAGTCAAAAATTGAATCATCTACTGGAATTTGTTGAAAATTGAAAGTATTAACTTACAATTCTCTGTCGTCGCGACGTTTCACCAACCGCTGTTGGCTTCATCAGGCGAATGAACGCCAATCACGTCTTTCCAAGTGACTTCGCGCCAGAGTCAGCCGACCGTAGCGTCACTTGGTTCCCCAGGGGCGGAAGTTAATCCCGTGAGAGACGGCTTTGAACTTCCTGTAGGATTCGGTCCCAGGCGTGTGACAGCTGGAACCGCAAACCACCTCTCCGATTCAATGTTGGCTTCTCCACTCTTTCCGCCCCTGGGGAACCAAGTGACGCTACGGTCGGCTGACTCTGGCGCGAAGTCACTTGGAAAGACGTGATTGGCGTTCATTCGCCTGATGAAGCCAACAGCGGTTGGTGAAACGTCGCGACGACAGAGAATTGTAAGTTAATACTTTCAATTTTCAACAAATTCCAGTAGATGATTCAATTTTTGACTGTTATTTCAAGATTACTGGATGAATCATAATATTCATGGATTAATGCCGACAATAATATGTTTACCTCTTGGTACATGTATCTCTATAAAAAGTGACTCATAGTCATCGGAAGCAGGTAATATGTTATATCTTATATTAAAATTAACTGTATTCAAAATTAGAAGGCCAACTCCACCTCCTCTTCCTTTTCTTCTTTCTGAGTGTAGAAATGAATAACCATTAATAGAAAATGAATTTTGATTGTCACCATTAATCCATGTCTCCGAAAAGCCATAGACTGTAAAACTTAGAGAGAGGGAATGTAGATAATCAGATATAGAGCTAAAATTTTTACTAAGACTGCAAGAATTGAAGTGTAATATACTAAAATTATTTTCAGTTGCTTGGGTCACAGATTTGAATTCATTTTCAGTATACTAGTAATACTTGCATTCAAATAAATTACTAAACATATCATTTGAGACGTCTTGATAATTCTTTCCAAATTTTTCACAAGTGTCATTATTTCTTTCAAAAAAATATTTCATTCAGGTTTTGTAATTCATGCACTACATCTTTTTTCATTTTATTGGTACTGATCTCAATGAATTCATCATCTGTTAAGTCTTGAAAAGGGAATTTATAGTATTTACATAAGAAACACGTCTGACAGAGTGGTAAATCCGTCGATGTACATACATCTATTGTGCCATTGCAAGTTACACAGTATTCAACATGATATTGTTTACATATATTTGATTGGGTCTTCACTAAAAAAGGACATGCACTACGATACATTAATAAAGAGAAATTTAACATCAAAACTACATGAAACAATAAATATAAAAAGAACATCTGTTGAATAAAATAGAAAAAAAAAATGAGAATAGATGAAAATATATTGAGAGAAAAATAAGCTATAAAAAGAAAAAAGAAATTAATGAGGAAGGTGTCTGTGATCTGTAAGAGAAGTGACTGAATGCGACGAAATAAATTGAAGATGTAAATGCTGAAATAAGATTTTTTTATCAAAAGAATGGAATATGTATCATTTATATGAATTAAATATCCATCATCTGCTAAGTTTCAGACAAAATAGGGATAGGGTCTATACGGGATCATAAAATGTTTCAAATTCAGAGATTTATTTAATCTTTATTCTGCATGTCGATCATAGGCCTATTATTTTATATGTCCTTAATTATAGATTTGTCTCACCCTCTATATAGAGCTTGTATGATCAAACTAAAGAGCACGAGTTGCAAAAGAGGACTATATTTGCCCCAAAATAAAAACTATATAGCTAAATTTATATGGAGATATATGGTCTACATTATGATTCTCATGAATATTCTTTAATGGAAAAATATGTTATCTAATTCGGATCACCGACGTGCTCTTTTCTAAAGTCGATCGGCATTGACCTGCAATCACCATCTCACTTTTCCCACAAAATCTTCCCAAGTTTAGCCCCAGAAAACTTCGAAAATACGGTGAGTATTGAGTTCATACTTTCACTGGGCAATCATGATACAAAGATTGTTCTATAAATCCACATTCAAGTATCCAAAATAATTTAAATACAAAGAAATCAGACTTAAAAACAAGCATGGATTTTGAGTGACACTGCACAAAACATATGGCGTTGTATGGCTTCCCGAAAGCCGATTCCGCAGTTGCCCCCTTGCCCTTTCGCATCCCGTGATCGTCTGCGATGACAGACGCCCTCACGCAACAGACGCTATTTGCGATAAGATCTGTGCCGCGGAACGAACCCCCATTTTTACACTCAAATTTTTGTTCCAAGGCACAACGCATGCCATGAACTTTTTGTTGTTAGTCACCTCTCTTCTTCTCTTGTGTGTTGGTGTGTGTGCATTCGTTGTGTACAAAGTCAATGGGAGCGGAAAGAAGTCATCACCACTGACGAAATAAATGGCAGTGAATGGACTGGTGACATAACCAGGCAGGATAATGGCATGCCAAAAGAACAAAGAAAGCCATACTTGATACTTGATGTAGTAATCCCTGTGGCAGCTCATACAGAAGCTATACTAGGATGATTCCAATATCAAGAAAAAGATGAAAAAATCTGATCCAAAGGCAAAGCAAACATGCAAAGCTTCGCACATTTTTCTCTTTTCCGGCTGCATTAATCCACTACAATGAGCTGCATTTTGGGTTAAAGGTGGCGTGCAAGAGTGCTGTCTGACCTTGAACCATCGTCTGTGCGCGAGCGCACCAAGCGCCCATGCAGCCGGGCTAGCTGCATGCACGTATGCCCGTTGCTTCAGGATGCATCCGCACTCACACATAGGCAAACCTTTCCAAGGACCTCTGTTTTCACAAACATTTGTAGTTACGAAGCCCGGCGTTACGAGGACCCTCCTTTTTAGGTTCAAGGTTCAATAAGCCCATTCTAAAGCCCCCGTTTTTTTGTCATGCCTGTGGCACATACCTACCACATTTGTGGTTGAGTGCCCCCCTTGGGACCTCACACATCTCCCTCTCCATAGACTGATAAATCCGCTTTTTTGGAGGAGTTTTTCCAACATTTTCTGTTTTTGTGTGTCCTCCTCCTACACAGACGTCTGACGGATGATTGCCATTATTGCGCTCGTAATGGTGGAGCTCCACCGATTCCTTAAGTTAACAACAGCGTCTGTAACTAGGGAAAGGGTGCGCTGGCGCACTCTCCTCGATTAATCCTAAATTTTGCTTTTTGATGGGGGAACTCTTGCCAAAAGGAAGAAATAATAAAGATAAATTTATATGTCATACAATCAGCTTACCACCTTTCTGAAAAATATGCTGGAAAACAGAAACATTCAAGTCCCAGTTGAAAACTTACTTAATCTCCCATTAACAGTTTAATATTGTGTTTATTCAGGAGAATTCAAATTCTATTCTTGTTTGTTTTCTATTGTTGTTGTGTTTTGTGTTTATTTTCCTTGAAGCGCCATGAGCACCGAAAGGTGGACCTGTGCGCTATATAAGTAGCCACCATTATTATTATTATTATTAATATAGTGAATTTTGATGACAAACAGATCAGGATATAAGTAGCCACCATTATTATTATTAATATAGTGAATTTTGATGACAAACAGATCAGGATCAGCCAGGTTTTTTGTTGATCGCCGTCAGCTACAGCTGAGCGTACAGCATGTTTGTACACTCAGCTGTAGCTGTGCTGACAGCGATCAAGCGGTGGTAAGCTGGTAAGCTGAATATATTTGATGTAAATTTATCTCTATTATTTTTTACTTTTCCCTCGTCAAAAAGCAAACCTTAGGAGTAATCGAGGAGGGTGCGTCAGCGCACCCTTTTCTCCATAGACCCTGTTGTTAAGGTGTTGGTGAGCTCCACCACTACGAGCCCAATAGCCGTCATCAGTCTAGTGATGGAGGGGATGCCGTGGAGCCAGATGAAGTCTCAGCGAAGCATATCCCTGACAGAAATAGACCTTTTTATTGGTCTAATCCTGTCCATGAGACTCCTGAATATGAAGAAATCTCAAAGTGCTGCCTGCCCCCTATGACTATGCCATGAGGAAGAGGAAGACGTCCTTCACTTTTACTGTCTTTTTCACCACTTGTCCCCATCTTCAGCTTCATCGTTCTTCCTTTTTAAAGAAGCTCAACCTGGCTTTCCCATAAGCCGAGGTTTCAAGCTCTCAAGTTTTGTTGTTGTTCTTTTGGAGTTTGAGTTGATGTGGATAACCTTGTGTTGGTGTGACAGAGGGAATAAAGATAAAGATGAATGGTAGTCTTTAATCCAGGAATATCAAAAAAGGGGAATTGACTATGATTGTTAAGGGAATAGACTTAATATTATCTTGTCTGTTGATTGAAAAAGAAAGTTAATATGCATTGTTTGTTGATCCCTACTATTGCAGATATCTATGCGCGCAGGCACAAGGGCACTTCTAGGACTAGGGGTAGGCCTACCATTCAATACCAAAACATGTCAGAATGGTACTGATTATGAGTTGTTAAATCTTAAATCGTTTCTTATTGTATCAAATGGGAGGCTGAATGTCACACGTTCGTACCGTTGCACACAAGACGTACCATCAAAAATGTACCATTGCACGGCTTTAAGAGGTGACGTCACAATGCGATTTCATTGTGACAATGCGCGTACAGCCCGCTGGCTAAATGCGCAATGCTGTCCAAGATCATGTGCGCTTGTGGGATTTTGCTTTTCGCTTTCAATATTTTTGCTCCCTTTTCATAGATTACTGGAGGGAAAAACTTGTTTTTTCATATTTTCGCTAGATTCTGAGGCGTTGTACAACACAAATAGCGAATATTCTTATTCGTGCAATGGTGCGAGATTTCGCATTCATTGAAAGAAAGAAACGCTCTATTCAACGAGGCGTTACTCTGCTAACGCCTCGTTGAATAGAGCATCTTTCTTTCACCTCATGCAAAATCTCGCACCATCGCACTCATGCCTATTCGCTATTTGTATACTGTCAATACAATGCTGGCATTTTGGAAAAATCTATTTCATGTGAATTGTTCATTGATCCTATTTGAACCAATATATTGTTGTATCTTGATTTTCCATTATCAGGGAGTATGGCTGACGTTAGCTCAGATGACGAGTGCCCGGATCTTATCCCTGTTCCTGTGAGGTCAGAGGTCAGTGATGAACCAGCTTACAAGATCCCAGTTACCATCATCACAGGGTTCCTTGGTAGGTCTAGAATTTAACACATTGGTTCGTATTTTGAACTCAGGGTTTAATTTAAACTTTGGTCTAAAGTTGTTGTTTAGCTATGGATAGCCAATCATGACATCTGTACCATCAACAGTACAAGTTTAATACATGTATGTCAGCTTATTTGACACTCGAGTCATTCATAATTGGCTGGGAATATTTACTAAAACAGATCTCTTCATCATTAACCCTAAAACCACTGGGGGGTTGATACACCCCCTCAACATTTTTCACGACCATTCTGTTGCGCGAAAGTTTTCTACCGCACCACTCGCTTAATTTTTACTTTAAATTCTGGCACATCTTTTGAGACCAAATTTATGATGCTTGAATATGCAGTTGAAAAATTATGCAACATTATAGTGCATGTCAGATCCAAAATTGCTCCAAAACGTTATACCGTGTACAGTCAATGTAAATTGAGTTTTCACATCTTATTCATAAATATGTTATTATTTTTACTTTCATCAGCTGAAATTATTTGATTTAGCATAATTCTGCTTAAAAAAGGATTCTATTTTAAATTTGGTGAAAAAACAAAAAAAAGTAAAATGGTGAAAAACAGAGAAATACATAAGAAATTCATAAAACAATAAAATGCATAATAAAGAAATTCATTTTCGAACCAAATTTTTATTTCTTTAGTAGTTGTTTCATGCCATTTGCGTGATTGGCAGCTGAGTTCTCAAGGAGGGGGATGATTCACCCTCCCCCCTCTCCAGGTGCAGATCCAGGGGGGGGGGGCACGTCCCCCCCCTTTTGAGAAGAAATATTAAAATTTGTAATGTAAAAATGTCATTGAAACCGAGGTGTGCCCCCTCAATGAAATTGAAGACCCTTTTTTTGGCTTTTCAAATTTTTTTTCATACGAAATATCCTTTATTTGTGGTTGAAAACATTTTTTTTTTTTTTTGCTTGTCAAATTCTATCGGTACCAAATATCCTGTATTTGTGGTTGAAAACCTTTTTTATTTTTGGCTTGTTAAAATTCTCCGAAAAATTTGCCCCCTCCCCTTTTGGAAAATCCTGGATCCGCCCCTGCCCCCCTCTCGTCATTTAACACCCCCAAAAAGCCCAGCCTGGTTAGTGTTAACACATGAGGAAAGAGCCAAGTAAAGATAGGAAACATATATATATATATAAATGCAATTTTGAAAATGTTTCCTTCCTATTATTTGAACACAGAGTTGGATCATGGTGTAAGTTAAACTGAATTGAACAAACCATTGCGTTTAGTGACTTCAGAGTTAGATCATGGCCTAAGTTAAACTAAACCGAATGGACAATTGCGTTTAGTGACTGCAGAGTTAGATCATGGCCTAAGTTAAACTAAACCGAACGGACCATTGCGTTTAGTGACTGCAGAGTTAGATCATGGCCTAAGTTAAACTAAACCGAATGGACAATTGCGTTTAGTGACTTCAGAGTTAGATCATGGCCTAAGTTAAACTAAACCGAATGGACAATTGCGTTTAGTGACTGCAGAGTTAGATCATGGCCTAAGTTAAACTAAACTGAACGGACCATTGCGTTTAGTGACTTCAGAGTTAGATCATGGCCTAAGTTAAACTAAACTGAATGGACAATTGCGTTTAGTGACTTCAGAGTTAGATCATGGCCTAAGTTAAACTAAACCGAATGGACAATTGCGTTTAGTGACTGCAGAGTTAGATCATGGCCTAAGTTAAACTAAACTGAACGGACCATTGCGTTAAGTGACTGCAGAGTTAGATCATGGCCTAAGTTAAACTAAACTGAATGGACAATTGCGTTTAGTGACTGCAGAGTTAGATCATGGCCTAAGTTAAACCGAACTGAACGGACCATTGCGTTAAGTGACTGCAGAGTTAGATCATGGCCTACGTTAAACCGAACAGAACGGACCATTGCGTTTAGTGACTGCAAAGTTAGATCATGGCCTAAGTTAAACCGAACTGAATGAACGATTGCGTTTAGTGACTGCAGAGTTAGATCATGGCTTGAGTTAAACCGGACTGAACGGACCATGGCATTAAGTGACTGCAGAGTTAGATCATGGCCTAAGTTAAACCGGACTGAACGGACCATGGCATTAAGTGACTGCAGAGTTAGATCATGGCCTAAGTTAAACCGGACTGAACGGACCATTGCATTTAGTGACTGCCAAGCTAAAAGCACTCAACAAGTTGCAATTCTGATTGTTTCCTTACACAATCTGGAAGAATAGATCATAAACATTGAAATGATAGAACTTTTAAAAAATCATATAAACTATACACTGGACCTTATTAAATAGTGTATGAAGTAGAGAGGTAATTTTAATTGTAAGGTGTTCATAGCATGCAATAGGCTAACTGTTGAAATTCTCAGCACTCAAAAAAAGTATGGATAAAAAGGTTTATTTTTAGTTGTTTTTATGTGATAGTAGCTAGTAAAAGAGATTTTTTTAATGATAAGAAAATGCTTTAATTTGGGTTTTTGATACCCAAATTGCTTTCTCGGCTTATTGCAAAGAACCCTGCTTTGTCAATTATTGAACTGGCCGGCCACATCTTTGACGATAAGGGCATTCATCACAGAAAAAGTATTTCATATAAAGCTTTTATGAATGTTGTCGTAATTTTCACTTCATGTATTCAAGAACTTTTCATTTTGTAATGCCTTTATTTAATGCTTATAAATGCATTTTGGAGAAATTGAAATGTACTTTCATCAAATATGAAATAACTTTGATTTTCTTTTCATATTGTATTGTCACACAGGTGCTGGGAAGACAACTCTATTAAATTATATTCTCACCGAACAGCATGAGAAAAAGATTGCAGTCATACTCAATGAATTTGGAGCAGGTAGATTTTTCTTCTGATTTGAATATTCATTTTTTGTTTGACAACAACAAATTACTTGTTTATAACAGAATATATAAACAAGGAAATCAAAAGTGTGAATTAGATTACACTGGTCTGTTTACAGTTAAGAAGAATAAGATAACAAAAGGAAAAAGTTGTTTAAAGTCAAATTCTAGTGCTCGCAGTGACCAGTGATTCAAGAAAATCCATAGCATCTAAGATATACAGTATCCAAGTAAAAATATGATAATCAGGGCTCCGTAACACAAAGCATAATGATTGATCGTACGCTTGATTGTACATTGTAGTCAATGCAATCAATCGTTTATATTTGTTCTACGATCATTGCTAAGCTTTGTGTTACGGGCTCCTGGTTAGTTAATACATAAATCAGAAAGCGCTTACAGATTTATTATTACTTGGTTATGAGATTCAGTCAGTCATTCCTTATTCATGTCCTCTATATTCAATCCAAACTGAAACTGAAATGATTGAACCAAACTGTGACTAAAATATTGATGGACTGTAGATCTATGCATTATCATTCATTATAATTTCACTTTAATATTTGTTATGCTGGTGTGTCTATCTTCTAAATAATTAGGCAGTGCAGTTGAGCAGTCAATGTCGATTGGACAATCAGGAGAGCTGTATGAAGAATGGCTTGAATTACGTAATGGTTGCCTATGCTGTTCTGTCAAGTAAGTTGATTAGTCTGTACACGGGCAATCCCAGGGGCGGTATTCTGAACATTGTCTTTTCTCAATATTCTATATTATCTCAGAGATATGACAAAATCCGTATTCTGGTGGATGTCATAACTTTTGTCACAAAAATTGTCATAAATTTTTTGTCTCTTCTCTTTAGCGCGCAGCAAAAATCCACGGCTTTAAATGCGCGTAATCCTTTTATACAAGCAAAAGATATGACAAAAGTTATGACGGGGGTAGCAGTCATAAATTTTGTCATATCCTTTAGTACCAAATATCCCGATACCCTGCCGACTGAATGTCAAGCAAATAATTATATTATTTAGATTAGATTGTGGTATTAGTTTCACTCATCTTCCATGACAATTTTCAAAATTATTTTTTCATGCTACAATTAGTTAGGCCTTACATATTTATTCCTCCTTTTTTCTCTGTTTTCCTTACTTTTCTACTTCTCCTCCAAAATTCTTCACAGCTCCCTGTCTCTCTTTTGTAATTAAGCACATCAATATACGCGTAGTTGCGCGATGCCAGCAACTGTTTTGGGGATACGCCCTATCTGCCACGGGGCTTTTCTATTGGCTAGAAGGGCTCCAACTGGGAACTAACGATGATTTTGATTGGTTCGTTTCCGAAAAGATGGGTGGGAACTTTGAGAGATATGACAGGGAAAAGACAATGTTCAGAATACCGATTTGTGACAGTCATAGCGGTGTCACATCTCGGAGAAAAATGACAAAATTTATGACAAAAGTTATGACAGAGTTTCAGAATACCACCCCAGGGTATTAGTGGGAGGGGGGGGAGCGATTACACCAAAGGTGGTGTCATTTATTGAGTTTGGATGCAAAGATCCAAAGTTGGTTAGTGTGAAGAAGGTGTAGCTATAATAGAAAATTAAATGAAAAAATGAAATTTTTGAAATTTGATTAATATTTTATGAGTTAAGGGAGGTTAGAGAATTCAGATAGTATCTGATTCGAGTCACGTGAGATCCCGTTCGCGCGCAAAACCGTCATATTTCAAAGCTCATGACTACTGTGAAAAACCCAAATAAGGGTACTCAACGAAATAAACATACATGTACAGTAGGTTCTAAAACTGAGTTCCTGATGAGTCAGGGAGGGAGTGGTGGGTGCTGAATTCTCTAACCTCCCTTAACTCATAAAATATTAATCAAATTTCAAAAATTTCATTTTTTCATTTAATTTTCTATTTTATTTCGTTAACTTCGGTGACGAGAATTCAGATAGTATCTGATTCGAGTCACGTGAGATTTCAAAGCTTTCACAGTAGTCATGTAATATAAGAGAAAAAATACATACCCGAGCACAAATCATTGGGCTTGGGATCCTGCATGAAGGATGTTATTGCCAAAGGAAAGGTTATTTCTGGTTGGCTTGAGATAGAATTTGACAAATGTCGTTTCTTTTTTCCAACCGGCTTGTTTGAGAATGTCTATTAAAGGGAAATTGTTCCTCTGAGCCATGGATGTAGCTGCTGATCTAGTGGAATGAGCTTTGAACTGCTCAGTGTCTATTCCTGACATTTTAAGCACCGATTTTATCCATCTTGCCAAAGTTTGCTTTGATGCTTTTTTGTGTGGCTTTTTGTAGCAAACAAAGAGTCCTTTCTCTAAATTTCTCAAGGGTTTGGTTCTGCAGATATACTCCCGAAGGTAGTGCACAACGCAGAGTTTCTTGTCACCAGGCAAGGCTTGAAGTGTCAATTTTGCACCAATATCCCCTGGCTGACTCTGTTTGAGTAAATCTGTTACAGCTATTTCAACACATTCAGATGTAACCCTAATGTTATCAATGGTCAGGAGAGCTAAGGTTTGTATCCTTTGTGCCGTGGCTAACGCAAGTAAGGTGCACAATTTGAGTGTCAATTGGCGTAACGTCAATCTGTGTGCCGGGGTTAAACTGCGAAGATAATCCAGAACCTTTCCTACATCCCAAATAAATGTATAGCGGGGGGTAGGAGTACGGAGGTTGAAGACACCTCTAAAGTATCTAATTATCCATGGGTGCGTTGTTATGGTGTATCTCGTATCCTCTAAAATCACGATTGATGCTAAAGCACTCCTGGCTGTGTTAAGAGAACTGTAGCTAGCTCCCTTCTTATACAAAACATTAAAAAACTTGAAAAGGTCTCCCACCTTTGCATGGGTCCATCGTAAATGATATTCTACACAAAAGTTTCTCCACTTTCTGATGTACACCAGATATTGCTGTTTCGTTGATGCTCTCCATCCAGCCGACATAATGTTGGCAGTGTCTTTTGAAATTCCTTGAGTTATGAAATAGTTGCTCCAACTCTGCAACACAAAAGAGAAAGATGTTTAAGAGGGTGGGGTCTGCCAGTGACGGGTTGGGTTAGTAAAGGTGTACCACTTGACAGTTCCCAAGGATCATCCCATAATATGTTATAAAGTAAGGGGAACCAAGGCTGAGTTGGCCAGTTTGGTACAATGAGAATCCCTGTTGCATTGTCCTCCCTGATCTTTTGAATGCATTTTGCAATTAGGCAGAAAGGGGGGAAGGCATAAAATTTGAATCCACTCCAATCTACAGTGAATGCATCTACAGTCCATGCCCCTGGGTCAGGCATCCAGGAAATATAGGTGGGCAACTGGGCATTAAGTCTAGAGGCAAAGAGGTCTATGTCAAGTCGGCCATATTTCTCAATGATTTGTGCAAACACTGACTTGTTCAACATCCACTCTATATTGTCATTGAACCTGCGAGATAACAAATCCGCTTCCGTGTTCCTACAGCCAGCAAGGTGTGAAGCAGTTATCCAGATACCTCTCATCATGCACCATTCCCAAATTTGTAAAGCCATTTCATTACATGCTTTGGATTTAACCCCACCCATATTGTTTAAGTATGCTACTGCAGTGGTATTATCAAGTCGTAACAAAATGTGTGTATCCCTTACTTCTGAACACAGACTTTTAAGACCTAGGCTCGCCGCCAACATCTCCAGATAGTTAATTTCATTTGTTGCGGCCCTATTGAGCTCTTCTGCATTCCATCTGCCCCCTGCATTTCTTGTCAGGTCAGTGGCCCCCCATCCTTGGCCACTAGCATCTGAACGGATTTCAATTGTCGCTTTCGATCTGTATATCTGATTTGATACTGAATGCACATGGGACACCCACCAATGTAGTTCAGCCTTAGCTCTGTCAGATAGCGTCATGCGCCGGTCAAAATGACCTGCATTTCTTTTAAGCGCCCTAATCTTGTCAATCTCCATGTATCTGTAGTGCAGGGGCCCATATTGGGCTGCTGGCAAGGCAGCCACTAATTTCCCTACCACCTTTGCAACCATGCGGATACTTGGCATCTGTTCATTAAGCAAAGCCATGCATGCTTCTTTTATATCATCACATTTTTGCTTGGGAAGTGTAATGAGCATATTATATGAGTTAAGATGGAAACCCAAAAAATCAAGCTCGAAAGATGGATCTAAGACGGACTTGTCTGGGTGGATTATGAACCCGAGATTAGACAGCAATGTAATTGTTTCCTGGGTGGCTGAGCGTGCAGCCACAGAGTCTTTCCCCGCTATTAACATATCATCAAGATAAGCTAGAACTGAATGGCCTTGCAATCTCAAATATGATAATGCTGGTTTGAGGACCTTGGTAAATAGGCGTGGGGCAGAGGAGAGGCCATTGGGGAGTGCCTTAAATTGCCATAATTCCCCATTCCAAATGAAACGTAAGAATTTCCGGGAAGATGGGTGAATAGGAATCGAATAATAGGCATCTTGGAGATCGACTGACGACATATAAACTCCATGTGAGAGAAGTGTCATTGCGGTGTGAATGCTATCCATCTTAAAATGTTGGTACTTGACACTTTCATTCAAATCTGACAGATCCAAAATAAGCCGTACACTACCATTCTTTTTGGGCCTTGTGAAAATTCTTGAAATGAATTCCCCAGGTTCATGAACACATTTCTCAATGACTCGTTTCTGTTCAAGAGATTTAATCTCACAATTAATCTTGGAAAATTCTTCAGAATTTCGTTTGTAAGGGAAAGAAGATTTACTACTTCTTGGGGGAAATTTATTGATGTCAAATTCTATCATATATCCTTGAACGGCTTGTAAGATAAAAGGATCATTTGTAATTTTCTCCCACATGGGTAGAAATGCCCTCAGTCGACCTCCAACTAATTCAACTTTGTATTCACCTACCTTGTCTGAATGAGGTGGTGAGTTGGTTACTTCCTCTGGCTCGGCCAGTACTGGTACTGGTACTGTCTGCTTGTGTCCCTCCCTGCCGCAGCTGAGGGGGTGTAGGTGTGTGGAGGGGGGTCTTTGTATTTCCCCTTCTGATGGGGAGGCCCTGTTTTCCCTAAAAAAGGCTGACCAGTAGAGGAGGCTGATTTCCTATTTGGCTTGTAGGAGTGGTCATCTCGTCTCGATTGATGAGTCGAGCTAGAAGGAAAACCGCCATGTGACATGGATTCTTGCTTTTTGTTGTAGGGATTGTAGCGTTGGTCTTTCCCAAGCTTTTGTCTCATGATTCCAGACATTGTCTTTCTTCGGTTATCTCTTTGACTTGGCGACCCAAATCTTCACCGAAGAGTAACTTTGTTACTTTGTGTTGAGGTTTACAAAGATGGTGAAAGGCAGGGTTCATATCGGGCTTGATGCAGTCCTTTCTCAGACAATTGAGGGCAAAGTTAGCATCACACAGAAAAGCTAAAGCATCTTGTTGTTGTTCTGAGGGAATTGATCCAGAGGGAAGAGATTGCGCAAAGGCAGTTATCCCTTTCACAAGTGAGGATTGGACCATTTGTAGTCTCAAATCCCGCCGACGAGTGCTTGTCTTCATGTTATCCCAGATGGTGGGGTTAACCTTAGGGGCAACCAAGGTAGAACAATTTCCAGGACAAAGGTAACGGGCTGATGCATCATCCAACTGTTTTTTGTCAAGTTTTTGGCCCATCATGAATGTGATCGTGTCCGCCAAATCCTCATCGAGGGGCTGTCCAATGTCTGAAGGGGCGGCAAACTTTTGGGCCAACATTGGTATTTTGAACTCTGACTTATCCTTGGTTCTACCCTGACTGTCTACGTGATCAGCCATGTCCATAGAGAAAACGCTGTCAGCGTCATCATTGCTTGATAAAAAGTTAGCAACGCTGCTATTGTCAGCCAAATCAATGACCGGAGCCGATTGGCCACGCGGTCTGAAGTTGCGACGTGGTTCAACACATTCTCGCTGGTCAGCTTCAGATTCACTGAAAATGCTGATATTGTCCTCTTGGTCTTCGTCAGATCGAGATCGAGAGTGGGTTCGCCTCTGTGGTCGTTCCATAGACTCCATGACCCTCTCGAACATTGATTCAAGTCTGCTAAGTCTTGAATCCAAACCGGGTTGAGCCAACTCCGGTGATTTCGCCGTACCGGCTGTCGGACGTTTAGCGGGCGGGTCGGGCTTGGCCCGCCCGTTGGCCGCGGGGGGATCAGCCTGTGGCTGTCCGCTAGATGAATTTGCCGCCGACTTCTTTGCGGTCGGGGTAGATTTCTGCTTGCTTTTTTCTGAGTTCTGAGCTCTTTTTCACTTGTTTTTTCTTAGCAGGTTTTGCTGGGCTTGCCTGAGGCTCGCACAGCTCACTAGACGAAGAATTCATCTTCTTGTCAGGCAAATCAGCCATGATATCCAACAATTTCGGGGAAAATAATCCAAGAAATAAATCCACACGTGTATGAACGATTTCAGCGAACGAACGTAATGACGGTTTTGCGCGCGAACGGGATCTCACGTGACTCGAATCAGATACTATCTGAATTCTCGTCACCGAAGTTAACGAAATAAAATAAAGGTTATCTTTAATATTGGATTTAGTTACTTGACATGGCCAAGGGATATAAATATAAATGTTTCTGCTCTGACATATGATAAAAGGGGAAAAAAAGAATCATTCATTGTAACAAACAAATCTTTTATCATGTCATCAAACCAACCAACTGAATCTCTTCCACATTTAACATGTTTTGCTTGTATAGCTTTAATTTCTCCATGGGGGGGTGATGAGTATTGGCATTTTCATACAACATATTTTGTTAAATCGTATCTTTTTTTCCTATGTATTTATTTTTTTTCAGAGACAATGGAGTACAAGCCATAGAGAATCTAATGAAGAAAAGAGGAAAGTTTGACTACATTCTTCTTGAAACCACTGGTCTAGCAGATCCAGGTATACACATTCTGATCTAATTGCTTCAAGACAATAAACAATCTATTAGTGTTCTACAAAGCTAATATACATGTAGATCAGGCAATGACAGAGGTATTTACTTCCATTACGCATAGTGGAGAATTCATCTATTTTTTCAAAACTGAGAGTGTTTAACCCTTATTAAAAGGGGGGTCACATTGACCCCCCTTGACAAATTTTGCCGCTACACTGCCGCGCAATTTCTTTTTACCGCGAGCTCGCTGTCTTTTTACTTCCAAGTCTTGCACATCTTCTGAGACCAAATTTGCGATGCCTTGGTACCGTATGCGGTTAAAAAAATTACCTAATATTTTGTAAGCGCATGTCACAATTATGAATAATGTCTCTACAATGTATGTGCTTCCAAAGGACTTGGATATTATTACCCAAGCTGTAGCTTTGCAGCCGTAATTACTAAGATTACAGCGCACACGCATTTCAAGGAATAAATTTCTGCCAGGCACCCATTCACCTCACCTGGGTTGAGTGCAGCACAATGTGGATAAATTTCTTGCCGAAGGAAATTACGCCATGGCTGGGATTCGAACCCGCAACCCTCTGTTTCAAAGTCCGGAGACTAATCCACTGGGCCACAACGCGCCATTTGTACAAAGTCAATGGAAATTGTGTTTTTTAACCATCAATCATAAATGTTTGATTATTTTTACTTTTGTTCGTTGAGATGGATTTATTTTATTTCATTTATGATCACAACAGTGTCCACGACAAAGTTTATCGAAAAAAACAATAAAAAGCTAAAGGCTTAAAAAATGAAGAAAGAATAAAAACAAAATAAGATAAATAGGAAATTATTTGTTTTTTCAGCAGTTCTTTGTAGGTTTTTGTTAGAAATGTAAAAATGTATATGTTCACCAAAATTAGCTTTCTACTAGCCATAGAAAGTGAGTTAAAGACAAATACATACACAAAAAAAAACAAAATTACATTGGAGGGCAAATTTTATATGCTTATTTGCATAATTGATTAATAAAAAAGTATAAGCAATTAATTTTTTGAAAATTTTACTATACAGTCCTGTAGTATACATCCGGTTCTACACGTGTGCAAATTTTTGCGGCAGTTGCGCTACGGCCGAGGTCGGGGGGGGGTCAATTTGACCCCGCCAGTACATGTATATGTTGTCTGAAATAGCCCAGTTAAGATAGGGTTGATAAATCAATGCATTTGATCTATAAAAAAAGATCCCATTGTTCTACTGGATTTCACAAGCAAGATATTACTCATACTGTAGATAATTTTTAATTGCTTATTTAACTTTCCTTTTTATTTCTCTTTCTATCAGGTCCCATTGCTTCAATATTTTGGCTGGATGATGAGCTTGGGAGTGAGATATATCTAGATGGTAAAGGATATAGATTTTCAAAGATGTAACCCTTCTATATGAATAGCATTAAACACAGAGACATAGATATTTGAATAGCATATTAATCGATTGGCTATAGGATTTGGGTGGTCACATTATGGTCTATACGTACTAATATGACCCTTGCTGTAAAAAAGTCAATTGTGTTTGTCACTTCAATAGACTTTATTGCAAGATCTTAATGGTTAATTCACCATATTCATTTGTAGCAATAGTGTTCATACTTTTACCTGGAAGATGACCACAATATTGTAAAAATGTTAAAATTTCAAGTATGGTTTACATGCCACTTACTTTTAATTTGCCAAATTATAGCAATATAGAATTCAGTGTGTTAAACCAAACTTGAAGTTGTATGAGGACTAATGTGTTTATCATTTACAACCAGACCTGCATTTTTGAGGAGCGCGATCGCGCCGGCGCTCCTTCCGCGCTCCTTAAAAAAAAACAAGGAGAGCAAATAATCGCGCTCCTCAAAAAAAAAAAAAAAAAAAAAAAAAATTGAAAAAAAAATTGCTAAAATTTCACATCTTCAAATCCATGAAATAGCCTTCTTTTTTCCACAATTCCTTGAAATTACTTTGATTTAGTTGAAATCTATCAGAAAAATGAAGAATATTCATCTCTTTCCCGACTCTGATTTTAATTTAATCTCGGTAAATATTGCAGTCCCATGTAGTCCCATATGTAGATTTTCATGGCAACACCATAGAAGTCTACATGTGGGACAACAATATTTACCGAGGTGAGCTCAAATCAGAGTCGGGAAAGTGGTGAATATTCTTCATTTTTCTGATAGCTTTCAACTAAATCAAAGTAATTTCAAGGAATTATGGAAAAAAGAAGGCCATTTCATGGATTTAAAGATGTAAAATGTGAAATTTTAGCAATTTAAAAAAAAATTTTTTTTTAGCAGGAACGTGTACGACATCTTGTAAACGTATTGACGTGACCCAGGTCTAGTATCACCATAGATTAATTAATAGCTAACACAGCTATTGCATATATACAATGTTAAGAAAAATCTACAATTTATCATACAGTGATTATGAGGAGCTCAATTGAGCTCCTCAAAAAAATAAGGAGAGCTATTTATTGAGCTCCACGAAATTATAAACATGAAGGACTGACAAACCCAATAACACAGTCATGTAAAAAATTGTATTCATGTATATCTTGTTTTCAAATCATCTGTGTTTGTTCGGTAGAAATTAACTTTGAATGGAATTATCCTGATTTAAGAAGAAATTTCTGAAAGCAATGTTTTACCTCGTGAATGATTACCGGTAAACAGAGATACAAATAGATGACCAAGATAATATTTTATACTCAAATATTTATTAGTTAATTTTATTTGTCTAAGATTTTGAGAATGTTATATTGATCCGAACAGAAGAGAATTGAGACTGCTTTGAATCACAAGCCTTTATTTGATAGGGCTACACATGTAGGTGTGATTTTAAACAGCTTAAATGAAGTTTTTCAAGTGTTAGACCAATCAAATCTCATGAAATTAGTTTTAGCAATTTAGTGCATACATGTGATTTCATTTTTGGATAATCTCGCTCTTGTCTTTCCTTTGATGCCCATGATCAAAGTGTTGTGACAGTTGAAGATTGACTTGACATTCTGCCTAATCTTTCTAGGGACTGACAGGTTGAACAACTTTTTTTTTAAAACAAATGATTGTTTTGGTTTTAATGTGCATAGGCTGTAATACTCCTGTAAACACGACAAACATTTGAATACTTTCCGATAATTAAAGCAAAGTGTTTCCAATCTGCATTCACATCTAAACTGAATAAAGCATTGAGGTATGCTATATATATAGTATCAGATTATTTTGTAAGATGTCTTTCGTCATAAGCAGGACTCAAACCTTGCCGGCGGGGACCTCGACACTGTGTTTGGGCTGCCGCAGTAAGGTTCAAACCATGCTTGTTGAGATCTTATGCAAAATAGGGTTAATAGGCAATAATACTGATTGAGCTATACTGCTTTTAATGTATCTTTGGTAATAACCATTTTCATGGGATAAACCTTCATCTTGTTATACAGGTATTATTACTGTCATTGATGCCAAGTTTGGTCTTCAGCATATAAAAGAAGAAAAGCCAGAAGGCATTCTAAATGAGGCTGTCAGGTAAGTAAAAATCATTAAAGGGGAATCCAACCCAAATAAAAACTTGCTTTTATAAGAAAAAGAAAAATCAGACAAGTTGATAGGTGAAAGTTTGAACAATATTGGACAAACAACAAGAAAGTTATTAATTTTTTAAAGTTGTAAATATTGGTAATCACTATATTCATGGAGACTTCAAATTGGCCGCATATGAGATGGCATAGTGATGTAAGGCAAGGACTACTCTTCCATGTACTCCAATACATATTATGGCTAAAATGTCATTTTTCCCAAAAGTTTGATTTCAAATCATATTTTTCTTTCATGAGGACATAAAACAATATGCTACTTGGATTATACTTCGATTACTGCCCCAGGGAAATTGGTACTTAAGAGAAAACCACAAATCCCTGATAATAAAGTACATGGCCTATGGGAAAATTGTCCTTGCCCCTTGTCATAATTTACTTACCCTGTTGCCAATTTGAAATCTACATACTATTAGTGATCTCAATTTTAAAGCAGCTATAACTTTCTTATTGCTTGTCCGATTTCTTTCAAACTTTCACCATTCTGTTTAATTTATATTTCTCCTTCCCAACACATTTTATGGCCAAGGCTGGATTCGCCTTTATCAAAATGCACTAAATCCACTCTAGATCAAAATAGACTTATTGCTGTCATCACATACACCACTTCACTTTGCTGTCTGTTTTTTTAATCAGAGTATTATCCTCAGTTTTGAAAGAATCATGAAAACTACCTTCTAAAATCACTTTCCCATACATACCTTCAGAAATGTGGTGAATAAACACATTTTTTCCTAAACTAACAGTAAACAGAGTAAAGGTAAATGCCAGTTTTGGTAACGATATCAAAATGAGTTTGTACAGAATTCAATGAAATGACCACCAAAGTGTCTCTTTGTATAAATAAAAAATATGTGCCAAAGGATTCTGGAAGAAATTGTGTAATTGCTGAGAAATTAGCAAATAAGCACAGGATTCGGGTCAAGCGTCGGGCACGACATTCAAAGCAATAATATTACACTGTCCCACGTGCGCTTATCTGTGTTGGTGATCTTCAGTGTGAATATTTTTCAGCGTAGATTTCAAGATTTCACAATGTTCAGTTTATGTGACTGTACCAGATCTAGATCCTCGATGATATACTGACAATTAAGCCTGGTTTTACAGACATTCTCATGATATCAGTGTTTACTGCAACTACTGGCATTTCTCTTTAAGCACCTTATGGAAATAGATTATTCAGATATGTATGTATTATTTCATTCTTCTGAATTTTTTTGTGTCATATTGATAATCTAATATGAATTTGAAGTGTTGTGATAGAAAGAAAGCAACTTATTATGATTTATATATTTTTTATTTTTTGTACATTTGTTTCCAGTTATAGGATAGATAGTGCTTTAATTTTATTTTCCAATTAACTAATGTCATCCCCTTGATATGTACCTTTAACTCCTGCATTATCAAAATTTTGTGAGAATAAAAAGAAATGCAGGTCTTGCTAGTGGAGTACAGTCACTTTCAAATGATATAGCTCACCTCCATTTCATGAAAATCAAGTTACATTTATAACTTCACTTACTGATTGGGAATGGGTTTGTACACTAACAACCTTATTGCTGCTGAGTGATCAGTCCCATATTCATTCTAAAAATATCTTTGCAGATAAATAAAAGTGACTTTGTCCACAATTTTCTCTCCTTTGACATGGTGTTGGGCGCTTCATTTTTATAGAGATAGCTGGGATATGGACACAAGAAATATTGTATTATTTATTACTGTGATAAAAAAAGTGATTTGCTCAAAAATTTGAAATATTATTAAAACATGCCATACTATTTTCGATATACTGTTATGCTCAAAAGTTAGTGAATCCCACCACAGAATGCATTCCTTCATGCTAAGTGTTGAATGTAGACAACACTTTAATATTCGGCCAGCCCTGAGAAACAAACTTTATTTAATGTAATAGTTTATCACCTGACTTCACGATTAAATTTCTAAAACATGGTAAAACTTGAACACTTCGGCTCGTCTTCTGAAGTCAGGTTTAACTTAGACCATGGTCTAACTCTATGCTAAAATTATGGGAAGCCAAAAGTGTCAAAATTTTGTATGCTTCTCATGTTTACTGTGCTCTTTCCTAATTCTTTGATAGTGAAGACCGCTATTTTATTTATACTTCCTGGACAATTGAGAATGATTTGAGATTCAAATGAGCTGAAATATATTACATACTTGTATGTCTCTACTGTTAGTGAGGTACATGTATGTCACAATTGGCTATCCATACTTAAACCACAACTTTAAACCCTACTTCAGGATATTGGCCTTTAAATAAACTTAATTTTGTGGTGGGGTTCATTAACTTTTCAGCATAACTGTCTATTCAGGATTGTTATATTTTTTTAATGACCATGCTTTCTCTCTTTTCTTCTCTCCAGACAAATAGCCCTTGCTGATCTTGTCATTCTGAATAAGACAGACCTTGTTAATACCCAAGAATTAGCACAAGTTAGGGACACAATAAGGTAAGATTTTCCTGGAGACATGGTTAGCTACTGTAATGAAGGACACCATAACATTTGAGTTTTTTCCCATAAAGCCACTTCAGTCCACCTCTTGAGGTATTATGTCATCGTGTCGAACACCATTAGCACCACACTTCCGTGCACCTCACCAGTGTAGGAATGCCCTTATGTGCACAACTAAGGGCATTTCTGCCCACATGTAATGCACGAAAGTATGGTGTTAAGGGCGTTCCTGTAACGACATGACGATGTATCATTCTTGTGACAAACAAATAATTTCAAAGTAATGACACAAATTAATGGACTCAATGGACACAATGCTATGTGCATGTATTATGAAACACACAAATAGTGTGTTCTCACACTGATTATCCATTGCTGTAAGAAGAATTTCTATTTGTTATTGATTTTGAAATTTACTTTTCATTGATGTTAAATCTAGTGAGTTTGATTAATGATCTGGTACAAAGAAATGAGTAAGCTACATTCACCGAGATAAAGAGTTAGCAAGTAGGAATTACTATCAACCGTATCCTCAGTCATTTGTTTCATTTGGAATGCAAATCTGTAGGCTTTTTGTGGGATAGTATGTTAAAAGTAATGATATTGATGTCAGGTAATCCTTCCATGCTTTTGTTGTGATCCAGCTGTTATAGTAGTGAATAAGTTGAAGAATGGAGATAGATTACAGTGTGGATCAGTGGTGTTCTGTCATGGCTGAATTGTGGTTTTTGCTCGAATACAATAGTCACATCCTGTCATTAATTGATCCACCAGAATCTCCCAAGAAGAGGTTTTACCTTTATACAGTATCAGCTATTCATGGCAGTAATCCATCCATTGTTCCTAGCTGCTGCCCTTCATCACCCTTGCCAAACTCACCCAAAGCCCCTACCTTTACCTTACCACAGTATACAAACCCCAAAACTTTATTTATATTAATTGAACACTCTTTAGTTTAAACAGTTAAAGAGCTATGGATAAGGTTGCACTTCTGGATTGCTTAGAAAAGATGCAGTGCAAAGGAGGATGTAACTTGTACAGTAGACGCTCAGGTCACATTACATGTAAAGAAGGCTTTGATAGGAATAAAAAAAGAGGGAGAGAGGAACAGGGGAAGAAGGGTGATATGTAATCTGTGGATGCTGCAGATAGTCTTAAAAGACAAGGGAATGAAGAAATTGAAGAAAAAAAAGAGAGCTGATTGTCAGAGTTAAATGATATGACTTAGAGAGAGAGAAAGAGAGAGACACTCACCAAAGGAACCTACATCAACTTGACTTAAACTTTACATGTGCAATGTTGTATTAGAACATTGTCTTAAATTTATATTTGATAATTTGTTTTTTTCATCTCTAGGCATATAAACAGCATAGCAAGGTTACAAGAAACACAAAGGTCTAGGTTAGTAGATTGATGAGTATTCTTTAAATGACTCTTTATGATCAAACAAAAGGGCATGGGTGTCGGAGCAGAGGATTATCTTTTGTATTTAGGAGGGGGGGGGGGGGGGCACAGCAATAGAAGTCCCCCTATGAACAGAGGATAATCCTCTGCATTGACTCCCATGCTGAAGGGCAGTATTGAAAAGATTTTGGAATTTGAAGAGGGGTGTTAAGTATATCCTGCTTTTTGTTAGTGTTAATGAGAACAATAGCAGTATTTAGTTCTTGGTTAACAAATATAAAAAAGTTCCCCATAATGCTCAAAGGACATTTGGTATCTTATAATAGACAGTGAATTGTTCTTATAAGACCCCCACAGTGACTCCTAAACAAACACTCATTTTATGACTTGTTCTGACATGTACATGGTGTAATCTTTAGATCTACAAATTAATCCCTTTACTGTTGCTAAAAGCAGGATGTCTACAAAAGGTGCAGCTCTCAATTGTTAGCAAGTCAATGGTGCAGTTTATACAAGCCATCTACAATAATCAATGTTATATGCCTGAAGATGTGCTTTAATGATCCATTGGAGACTCATATATGCATGCTGGAGTCTGATGAAAACATGAGTTATACTAACATTATTCAGTCTCCAGTAGGTTTATACTTTTTAGGAATTGTAAATGTTCTTATTTCTCAATTTTCAATATAAACATGATAATAATAATAATAGATGCTTATATAGCGCATAATATTCTAAAGTATCTCTATGGGCTTTACAAAAGAGGTAATTAAGTCTAATACAGGTATACTTAGAATAAAATACATAAATACTAGATGAAAATGAAAGATTAACAAAACATTGTCACTCCTAAACAAAATAATCTAAAATGAGAACAAGTACGTTTTTAAAGATTTGAGAAAGAAAGTTTATTCCACAGTACAGGTGCTGCTGACTGAAAGGCTCGATCACCAAACGAACATGTTTTAGACGTTGGTACAGTTAGACAATTCTGGTGAGAAGAGCCTATAATAGCCTAATGAGCCTATAACTTTTGATTTCCAAGGATATGGACATAATGGAGTGATATCATAGTCTGGCTGGCAGAAGGCAGTAGTTGTGCATGCGCCTGATTTTTAAAGAGGTGTTGGTCCAGGCTGAAAATATTTATAGGTTAATACACAGAGTAGAACTCACTGAGCAAAACAGATAATAAAGTTATTGAATTTTAAAGTTTAGCAATATTTTGTGAAAACAGTCATCATGAATATTCATTAGGCGAGCTGATGATGTCACATCTCCACTTTCCGTTTTCTTTTGTTATCACATAAAATCACATTTTTTTCATTATTTCATACTTGTGTGAATAAAATGTCTCCCTTATAATGAAATAAGTTGCAGCAATAAATATCTAATGCACTAAATCAGTTGTCAATCCAATTTTTCTAGTTCTTGGAGGAAAAAATTTGAATAAACCTAATTTCATATAATAAAATACAAAAGAAAAAGTGGAGACGTGACATCATCAACCCACCTAATGAATATTCATGATGACTGTTTTTACAAAATATTACTAAACTTTAAAATTCAATAACTTTGCTATTTGTTGTCCGATTTTGACGAAATTTTCGGCATTTTGCTCAGTGAATTCTACTCTATTTATTAAGCTATAAATATTTTCAGCCTGGACCATCCCTTTAATTCCATTCCTACATGGCTGGTATAAGGGCTGTAGCACATTTTGTGATAATCTACAGTGTGCACAAGTGTTCAAGTCCTGTCTGACCAAGAGAAAGTTACATGTGAATCCTATTGCCTTTGTGCCAGCAAAATGACAATAATAAAAAAAAAATAAAATGAATAAAAGGGGAAGCAGCCACATGCACCTGGCCACGGAGGATTATCTATTGTTACTTAGGGTGCACCCTCAGTATCAATAGAATAATCCTCAGTGGGCATGGCCCTGAACAGCCATTGGAATGAAAGCTTATTGCATTATGTGTTGATGATTCAAAGTCATTGCTTTTAATATCCAGTAATACCCAAATTAATTAGCTTCAAGATGATTATGTCTAAGTATTTGTTCTCTCTCTCTGGATCCAATTTGCAGGATAGACCTGGACCTGATCTTAGACTTACATGCTTATGATGCTCAGGGTGAAGTCAGGTTTGTCTTCTAATCCATGTGACACAAACCATAGTGATCGATGTTAAGAGTGATTTTATGATTGATTGCATTGAGATTACTATAATACATGTATACAATCAAATGAACAAATGAATTATACATGTACAATCAATCACTAAGCCTTATGTTATGGACCACCTGTTTGGTTTCATTCTTCTAAGTTCTCATTGTTTTTTCAATCCCCATTTGGTCCTTAAAAAATAATCTAACCAATTAAATTTATAGATTGCGTTGAATTGAGTGGATACTTAGATGAAGGGAGCATAATTAACCTTTGTCTTTGGCAGCAGGGGCAAAAGAACTAGATCATTTATTTGATATTCCCTAGCTCCAAAATAAATATATGCTATATGGGTAATAAGTTGTAGAAGAGTACAAGACAACATTGACAGAACATAAAGCTCTGTGGAATACTGATGATAATAATTCCGGATTAAAATGCCTTCTAAACTTGCACATTTTGAGTTATTTTATGGTAACGGTTGGACCAAAGACTGACTATGATGGGGCATGTCTCAATTTCTTTAACCAATTTTTTTTCAAATCTAATTGTAGAAGGATGAAGGGCATTTAGTATGGGTGTATCGCTGCATCGTTCATAATTCGCAGTCCTGTATGTGATATTGGCTCATGAGTGAACTCTTTATGCAGAGTTAAATCTGTTGAAAGGTTGATTTTATAATGATTATAACATTTGTAAGGCACTTAATATGGATTATAAAACACGCAATGTTCTGATCATAACTTAATTACTGCAATCAGGTAATCAAAGTGATTGTTGATCCATGGCTGAAATAAACACCCTCTAGGTGATCTTGACTGAATTTCTATGTGAGACGATAATCCACTGGATAATTTTCACAGCAGACAAACTCTCCAAAGATGTTGAGACTCTGTCGTGACTGTAATAACAGTGGCATTTTATTTAATTAAAAATCATTTTGCAACAAGAGCATAAATAAAGAAAAACTTCATGAGAAATAATACTTCAAAAATATGTACAAAAGCATGAATAACCATGGGACTCAAATAACATTTTTTTTAAGGTCAAGTCCACCTCAGAGAAATGTTCCTTTGAATCAATAGAGAAAAATCAGACAAGCACAATGCGGAAAATTTCATCAAAATAGAATGTAAAAGAAGAAAGTTATATGACATTTCAATGTTTCGCTTATTTTTAACAAAATAGTTATATGAACGGGCCAGTTACATCCAAATGAGAGAGTCGATGATGTCACTCACTCACTATTTCTTTTTTTTGTTTTTTATTGTTTGAATTATGCAATATTTCGATTTTTACCAATTTGACGATTAGGACCTCCTTGCCTGAAGCACAAAATGTTAAAATAGTCAATTCCACATGTTCAGGGAGGAATGAAACTTCATTTCATATGACAGTGACGAGAAAATAAAAATATTTCATATTTCATATAATAAAATACAAAAGAAATAGTGAGTGATGTCATCAGTTCCTCATTTGCATACCGACCGAGATGTGCAGATAATTGTTTTGTGAAATGAAGCAAAACTTTAAAATGCCATAACTTTCTTATTTTACATCCGATTTTGATGAAATTTTCAGTGTTATGCTTGTTGAAATTTTCTCTTTATTCAAATCAAGTTTTTGTTGGGGTGGACTTGTCCTTTAAATTAGAGTCATCAACATCATGAAAGAAAGTAGATGGACGGGAAGATTTTTTCTGAATGAAATGTAATTGGATAACAATATGATTTAAGTAGCCGATACCGAACCTTTAAGAAGTGACAGATTAAAAGAAGGCTAGAGAATATGACTTGAATCAGGAATATTATTATGTGAGTCTACTACCAATAATATATCACACAGAAGAATTAACCAAAGTGTCAACAACATTACAAATTCATCAACACTCATAGTCCAATATAACCTTTGGTAGTGCTGACTGATGTTCAACATTTCCCTTTTCTTCCTCCATGCTGGTGCAATTAATTGGTGGCCTTTCAGAAAAAAAGGATGTCACAATGAAATGAAATAATGAAGAATAACTTATAATTTTTGTTCTCTGATTGTCTAGTGGATACCAACTGCTGGAAAAGAAAGGTCTGAACTCTGAACCCAATGCCAAAGGTCATCTGGATCCAGGCGTAACCACGGTAACATTCCAGGTCAAAGGTAGTGTGCAATCGTCAAAACTAGAAGACTTCTTACAGGTGAGTGAATGGAGTTATGGGTAAAGGCCAAATGCAAAGTACTGAAAGCGGCATTAAACAATGTAAGGAAAATTCTCTGAGATAAGGGTTAATTATTACCATATCATCATGGATCATTCATGATCTAATAAGTTCATGTAAAACAAAGTTGAGAAACAATGAAATCAAAGATGAAAAGGGAGGAAACTGAAGATTACCAATACTGATAAGCACAACGTTGCTTTGAAAAAGATCTGTCACCCGGCAGGAGATTCATGCTCATATTGCTAATTTCACAGCAAGTATTTAGTTCTTATCAGAATCATTCAGCATATAATTTCTATTGCTACGTATAATTATAAATACTTGGGTGGTCATTAATTGGATTCTGTTTATACTGACTATTAGATTGTCACAACAGTTGAAATATTGACCAAAAGATGATTTGTCTATAAAGATTAAATCAAACGAATATGAGATATGCTTCTTGACATTCATGTCAATAAAACATTGAGGTGAGTTGTTTGAACTTTGGAGCATGACCTGAAAAGGGGCAGTGTGGCAATCCAGTAAAATAAAATGGTGTATTTCCTCTTATTCAACAAGCAGTAGGTTATTCCGATCCAATCTAGTATTTGGTATAGCGCCTTTTTTTTGGGGGGGGGGGCAGTTACACAAGGCTTCAAATATTATCTTTAACCTTTTCAGATTCATTGTTAAGTAAAATTTTTCAATGTCAAATAGCAGTTATGATTCTAATAATATGTGTTTGCCTGAAACTGTAATCTTTCTTTGTTGAAAAGGATTATTTTCAAAATATTTTGACAGTAATCGGTTTCTACATTTGATTTTAGTATAATTTGCATTGCTGAAGTTTTTTTTTTATTTGAATCATTGGGAATTGATATTTTGATTATATTTGCCTGTTATTCATGCAGTCATATGTTCCAGAATGAAAGGGACCACAATATCTTCTTTGATTGATTCTGTGTGAAAATAAATAAAGTTTGCTGCCCTCTCTTGACAACCTTACTCTAGGCCCTTCCAGCATTTATCCTATGTAGTCCTTGTATGTCACATAGCTTAACTTTGTGCAAAGAAATGAATTCCCCCCCCATTTTATGTTTGAAAAGTTGTTTTGTACAAAGAAGAACGATAACAAACAAAAACTTGCTATCAAAATTTGTACTTCATTTCTGTTGTTAACATTACCTACTGTATGTACATAAATTCAAGTTCAGAATAAAGAGTGAAGATACAAAGTTAGATTTGATAAATTTGATATTTTGCCCATAATCTCATAACGCTTTTCTCAGAGATGTATGTCACAGCACAATGTCATTGCTTTGTGAAAGGTAATTGCAATGTACATAGTATATATTCATAATGTATGTCAGATTTTGAATTGCATCTATCACATAACACATATTTCATGAAAGAAATCATTATGGGTTTCAAGGAAGATCTATGTAAATTTTTTTTTTTTAGGGTCTCTTATGGGATAAATCATTATGCAACCGAGAGGGTGATCCTATGGATGTCATGAGGTTAAAGGTAATTAAATTAATTTCTTTTTTATCTTGTCATTTGATGACATTTATGATATCACTGATCTAGATCTATATGAACCTCTTTCAACAAAACAATAAGAGTACTTGTTAGTGGCTTGATTTAAATGGAAACACTGGGAATATTCAACTTAGCTGTAGAACCTGGATGGAATTTAATGATTTTAACAATGGGGCTTTATAAATTGAACAATCATGTTTTCTTGATTGCTGTGTTTGTTTTTTATTTTTTATTTTTTTACTATAATGGGCACAGACTTAAATGAAATCAGTACACTCTTAGAATGTTGAAGTACAAACAAACATTCAACCTGTAATAATTCAACTTTTGAACTTAAAAGCTTAGATTTGATAAGATTCAATATTCTAGACAATTTACCCAGAAATCTTTGACTATCCACCTATATGAACAATATGACCTGCTTGGACTTTACTGAGGTAACAATCAATGATCAGGGCTCTGTAACAAAAAGGTTTGCAATCAATCGCTAAATACCAATGACCAATCAAGATCATTGTTGCACGCGTACTCTGTTTACAATACTGACTGGGAACCAATCAGTATGGTTCTTTCATATTTGCAATTCATCTTATTGGTTATAATGGTTGTAGTGGATAGCAACAAATTTAAGTTGAACTTATGGATAACTTCTCCCTACACAAAGGAACTTTGATAATCATGATTGTACAACGCCTACTTAGCTTGTTGTACGCGATCAAATGGAGGCTGAATGTCACACATTCGTACCGTTGCACACAAGACGTACCATCCAAAATGTACAATTGCACGGCTTTATAAGGTGACGTCACAATGTGATTTCATTGAATAAGGTGACAATGCGTGTACACCCCGCTGGCTAAATGCGCAACGCTGTCCAAGACCATGTGCGCTTGTTGTGGGCCCGGCTTGTGGGATTTTGCTTTTCGCTTTCAATATTTTTGCTCTCTTTTCATAGATTACTGGAGGGAAAAACTCTTGTTTTTTTATATTTTTGCTAGATTCCGAGCCGTTGTACAACACAAATAGCGAATATTCTTATTCGTGCAATGGTGCGAGATTTCGCATTCACCTCATGCGAAATCTCGCACCATCGCACTCATGCCTATTCGCTATTTGTATAATATACCACTTCATGAGTTGGAGGAGGGGGGGGGTGCTTCATAGAGTTTAGTTATAATAAATACCCAATTGCAAGAATAGGAAAATTTACCAAGTGTGAAATAGATCTACTTCTTTTTGACAAAATAAAGTTGTATACAAAGTACAAAGTTTGCTCAATAGACACATTAATTGTAGCCTGCTTAGACAAGTGTACAAAATCACATTTTATTGTGAAAAAGTTCTTGATTTTTCATTTTAGGAAAATTGTTTAAAGTATGCTTGACCTGGTCTGCCAGGTTTGAATGTGCATACCTTGTAGTTCAGTTTACTTGCTCTATGTGGGTCAGTGGGTTGCCATGCATACTATTTGCTATCTTCTTGACAATTTAGCATTGTTTATCTTCTTATGCTAACCACTTCAAGCATTCATCCTCTTCTTAAATTATTAATTTGATAAGAAAAGAAATACAAAGAATAGATTAAAAGACATGACAAAAAGAAAAGACATACATAGTCATTTCAGTTATCTTCCGCTCAGTTATGATTTACACCATCTAGTCTATCTCCTTTCGAAGCAAAATACCACATCAATGTCAAATTCATTAGATTGAGCACTACCATCTATTGCAAATAAACAAGAGGTTTTTCTTCTCTTGCCGTAGATCCCTCGATAAAATCCTTCAATATTTTCCCTTCAGGAAATACAAATAGTAATAGTGCATTGAGCTGAATTTTGACAGGGCCAAATAGACATTATTCTTATTTTCAAGATAGATAAATAAATATTAGCGAGTTTGATGAGATGACCTCTTCATCCGAGCTCATCAAATTGGCAATAAACTTTGAGAAGCCCGGCTCACCTGGTAGGAATGTACTAATCATTGTTTTGCCAAAATTGTTTTCAACCAATCAGCAAGCTTGGTCATTGTTAGCCGCATTCCAGTAATTGGTGGATAGATGCAATAGAAGAAATGCCGTCCCTCAAAGAAATAAGTGTCTGTCCATGTCATCTTTACACAAAGACAGTCTACGACCCTGTCTCACAAATGATAACAATGGATCCAATGAAACTCAACTGCTGAAAGCTATTAAAGTCAGTACTTGGTTTATATCTTAGAACAAAGAGTGTATGTATATGTGTACCCCTTTTTCAGGTGAGGCACAAAGTGTTTAAGTAATTGACTGTGATATACAAGTATGTAGCAGATCTGTTTTAAAGAGAAATACTTGTGTTGTCTTTAATGTGAGACCTTTAAAGAACATGTAATACATGTTCAGTCAATGACTGCTGTATGGATGGGAAAGAAAGTAGGAGAGGGGGGACATTGTTGAAGTGCAGGGACGGAATGTGATGCAGCATACTTAGACCGCACACTGTGAAATCCCGGGACGGGCCGTGCTCAGGTGTTGAAAGCGCGGCAGGGAGAAAGCGGGAGGTTACTCAAACAAGTCGTGCCCATTTGTAACAGATGTTACAATACTCGTAGCTAATGATGCCTCAATCGTCACTGGGGGACAGGAGGATAGGGTGGGGCGGCGGAAGGGGAGGGGAAGGGGTAGTTAGAGGAGGGGGAATGCGAAGGGATTGGGAAAAATGATTGTTAAAGAGAGGGGCAAGAATTAGGCTTTCCTCAAAGACCTTGAGAGTGTTTCATGAAACAAATACTAGCAATCAATCATTTTTACTGACAACTGTAAGCTTCTGAAATCATTGCTACTGATTGGCTCAAAATAAATTAGTGAAAGTCACATTATAATTTAAGCAGAGGAATATCACAAAGACGTTGCTTAATTAGTTATTCTCAGTCTATTTAATTTTAATTTGTTCCCCCTTCTCTCCTCATCTGTCCCCTCTTCCCTCTCTTTCTTTGAACTTTGACACTTTAGGATACTCGTCTTTCAAAGTAGAATTCATTTGTGTTGGAAGCATTCTAATTTTCTTCATTTATGTTTATTTGATATGTTTTTTGTTTTCCTGTACTCCAAAGTTAGTTTTCAGTCTGTACTGTCTGCATATCAGTTCTTGTAAATTAATGAAGTCAATGTTTTGTTTTAAAGAGCTGACTCCCTTTGACTGGTTTATATCATAATACATGTACACAACACATGGGCGTAGCATATTATTTTATCAAGATGGTGACTTCAGCTTTCATGGATATGATTATGAATGATATCAAGAGCTAAGTTTATCACTGTATTTTCTGTAAATAACCCTACCTTAGCACTACATGTACTTGTTCTCAATATTTGTTAATGTATAATGACCAAATTTCCATCATCGGTCTCAGCCAGGATCAAGACTTTCATCATCATGCCAACTGATTAGGGCCTTGATTTAGAGACTACTCTAAAGTGGGCGTGGCTTAGATATTTACCTGCATTTCATCCATCTAGGATGGGGGGGGGGGTTATAGTAAAGAAATATGGGATGGGATAGAACGGGTTTGGTCTTAAAGTTCGGCAAACCTTCAGTTTTCAAAACACAGGGATCAAGTGAGTGGGCTGTGTAAATTTTTGTTGTTGTTGCCAACACATCACTTGGGCATTATTGATATTTGGAATCCTTCTCTGGACTTGATAGTCTAATGTTTTAGACTGTCATGCTTTTTACTCTTTTTTTATTTGTAAATATGTATCACTTTTTACTATTCAAGTTAAAAAAACCTAAGAAAATTATGTGCAGCTATTTCTGATGTGTTCCTAAATACAGAAACACTGCATTATGTGTCCATTTGTAGGTTGTTGGGTTTCAACATTTAATTACCTAAGCCTTTTCATTTAATTTTGATTGAGAGGGTGATTTTGATGGGAAGTGTCAAAAGTTGGAAATTCTTCTCATAGTCAAGCATAATAGAGGGCTCACAATGACTTGAGCTGTGATTATCTCACATGTAGGCCTAGCAAGCTCAGTCTTGAAACAATATACTTGTACAATTCTTTCAAAACTGAATCAAGTAAAAAAAAATGAAAGGAAATGATGTGATATCTGCATTCTTAACAGAGACTTCAGATAAAGACTATGAGGTCTATTGTGTGCCATCTGTATATATGATCAGTGTTCCTATTTAAAATGAAGAATATGAGATCACAGTCGGACCATGTTCAATGAGTCGAGACCCTACCGCATCTTACTCCATTAACCAGGTGAAAAACACGAGTCCTATAAGCACTAATAGTTGACGCTCTGCTCCCTCAATATTTTGCTTATTCCTCTTGTCTACCCACTGTCCCTCTCATGTTTCCGACAGCCCTAATCCCCTCCATCATAACACCCCCAATTTGTTCTCTTGGTGCGGAGATGATTACCCCTACATCTGCAGCAAAATTGCCGTGGCAACAACAATTTCCCGGCAAAAGGGGGTCCACCTGCAAATATTTTTGGGTCTTCTTACTTTCTTTGTTGCACAACCACTGGAGGATGGGAATTGATGTTGATGACCTCTTTAAGGAAGAGAGAGGGGGAGGGGGGGGGAGGTGATGTGAAATTTGATTTCTCAATTGAATACTGTATTGCTACATACAGAGTGACATGATCCTGATGTCTAAATCTGATACTTGTTATCTTTCTTACTTACTTTTTTAATTGTCTTTTCTTTTATTTAAATATTATAGAAGGTTGGGTTTTGGCCTGTATTGGTGCTCCTGTCTATGAGTCTAAGTACCACCGCACACCTTACAATTATTAATCTGTTACCAGTTTTTAGAATGAAATGTAAAATTTGATGCAAATATTGAGACATCTTACTGTGTAAGGTCCTGAATCATTGTACAAATGCTTATGTTCAAATCTGTGAACATAGCTGTGAACAACTTTGCAACCATCCTTATTCAAATAATCACTAATTGAATATCTAGTTGTTATGGCATCATAGCAATGGCATGATTGGCTACGGTATTAACCAGTTTGGTCTTTACTCTAAGATAAATGCATGCAATCATCTTAAATTGTTATATCAGTATGCTACAGTTAATTTGAACCTAAAATAAGTAAGATTTTTTTTTCATTCACATTTTCAGAAAATAAGCAAAACATGATTTGTTTAAAAATTGGCTCATGGACCAGTCATCGGAGGCCTTAAGAGGTTGCCAATTTAAAATTTTCTGATGCATCCTAGAAGCCAGATCACCATTTCGTTAGATTAAATCAAAGAAGTGTGTGTTTGTTGGGGAGGGTTTAACCTGTATGCCACATTTCTTCTATTATTTCCAACTTGGCAAAATTTGCTCTGAATTAAGAAATAAGAAACTGACCCTCAATAAGTGCTGATTGTTTTTTGTTATTATTCTATATATGAATTACAACTATTCATGAGGATTATGTATTTTCTGCTAATTATGGAATGTGAATATAGGTGTGTAATATAAAGAGTGTAATTTACATTATTCTGAGCAGTGGGAAAGCTGCATGGTCGGGATGCACAATATGAAGAAAGTATTGACTCCTTGTTGCAGCAAGCAGCAACATCATTGTCAGTTTATCATTACTGTTAGAAGAATTTCAAGTCCAGAAAACAGTCACTGTCCCTCCTCTTGTCCTTATTGATACATATTTTTAACTGTTAGAAACATATCTTAAGGCATTTGAAGCAGGAACATTTTGAAACTACTCTCTCTCAAAGTAAAATCCATCACATTGAATATATTTGAAATATTTGAGGGGGGCATTTGTGGAATTTGCTGGCAATTCTTTTGGTAAATAGAATAGATTGGTTTAATTAGGATGGAAGGGTGCTGATAGAAGTGTTTCCTTCTTTCTTATTTGAAACAAAATATTTATAAATTCAGGGAGGAAGGAATGTTCATGTATTTTGGATACTTGATTGCACTCAGTCAAATGTTATGAAAGTCGTAACACATTCTTGGAAATGAGGAAAATCCGAATAACCATTGCTCATTTGATTGAAAGAGTTGGAGAGTAATTTAAAGAAGAATTGAAATGAAATCTTAGAGTCTGGAGTTGGTGTTGAAAGGAGAGGGGATATGGGAATAATTTGTAATATTATTGGAAAATGTGTGAATTCAACCTGTTAATTGAAAAGGGTAACTTACAATATTAAAGGAATATAGGTAATTCGGGGAGGCATATTGGTGGAAAGATGAGAGAGAAGTAAAGAAGGATAGGTTATGGGTGCTTGATGGAAAAAGGAGGAGGAAGAGAAGAAGAAGAAGGAGAAGAAGTATAAGGAGAAGAAGATGAAGAAGAAGAAGATGAGAAGAAGAAGAAGAAAAAGGTAGAAAGAAGATGGATAAGTGTCTTTCTATTTGACAGCAGAAATATTGGTAAGGGTTGGTGCACTGTAAAAACTGTGGTGTTAAAACTGACACCAATTGGTGTTAATAGAGGACCACACCCTGACGTGTTAAAATAACACCCTAGAGATTGAACATAACACCAAAGAGTGTAAATGTAACAACCATAGGTGTTGTAATAACACCTATAGGTGTAAAACTAACACCACCAATTTAACACCGGTGTAAAATACCTGGTGTGGTCCTCTATGTACACTGGTTAACACCACAGTTATTGCTGTGTGTATGAATTGCTACTCTAAATACCAATCCTTGTCTGGTTAACGTTATTTCCTCATATTTTTCTCCACATTATGAGTTTCTTTTAAAGGGGAAGTTCAACCAGACAAAATGTTTAGTGTAAAAATAGCAGAAAACTAATCGAAAATGCTGGTGAAAGTTTGAGGAAAATCCGTCAAAGATTTAAAAAAGTTATTAGAATTTTAACTTTTTTATTATAACATCACATGCGAGCAGATTCCCCATATATCGTGCAGTAAAAACAAAAACAAACAATGGAATGTCAATTTCTCATAAAATTGAAAATGATTTTATTGTTCCTTCAGTAAATCAACAAACAAATTATTTCACACCCGCTCTTGAAAACCTTTAGTCATCATGTACCATCAACAATTTGAAATTAATGCATTTCATATAAATGACAAATGGGGCAGCTGCTCGTATATGACGTCACAAATCCAAAACTTGAATTAATAACTTTTTTATTATTTCATGGATTTCCCTCAAACCTCCACCAACATCTTTTTAAAATGATTTTCTCCTTTTTTTACAACAGACTTTTCTTCAGGGTGAACTTCCTCTCTAAGGGGGAAGGGGGGGGTGTATCTTTCACTTTGGAGCTGGAAATAAAATAAATCTCTTTGACGTGTACTATGTAATATGTAATATTAGGAAAGAAATCGTATTCTTGTGCCGATTTTCCATCTGCTTATATCATGACACTACATAGACCTGCATCATGTATTTCATACTTAATATATCCGCAGATCTTGAGATGATCCTATACTCGCATCCTTTTTCCCTCCTACTTCCCCGTAAACAACCTGTAAACAAGCTGTGCTAAGATACAGAGATAAACTTTATACATCAAGTGCCTCATCTTAAACTAAGGAAAACTCGCTACTTTCCCTCCAAATATTGCAGTTTGACGGTAACATTAGTCTCTTATAGATTCGGATAAGATGGACTGAAAAAAATATATATCCTTTTTGCCGTTTTGAGTTCGCAAAATGTGAAAGGCTTACCTGCAATTTGTCCAATATCAATATAGATGAATATAGGATCAGATATTCAAGATTTTGGTTCGGATAAGATCTCTGGTGTGAGGTATATACATGATTGGCACTTGTCAAGGCCCGTTCTTTTAATTGTCATACAAGTGATGATAAGTATGACGACACGTGTATTAATGTGATAGGATGTATACCGAATAAGTGATTGAACATCAAAATATATGACAGAGAGGGAGAGAGCGAGAAGTCGCATGAAGATGAAGGATGAAATATTAATAAGAGGGATGGGGGAACAAAACAAAGCTTAACTCTAATCTGCTGGGATTTAAAATAATTCCAGGTGGACGGCCGGTAATGTAGGAAGAACATATTTACGTTATCCCGTAACAACGAATTCGGCCAAATACAACCTATTATTTCCTTATTTTTAATGATGTTTATTTTGTCAGTAGAATGCAGAATCATTAAGGCATTTTCACCTTTTAGTTGTATCAGGATACCAAACGAGAGTCGAGCTAGATATTTGATTGCGTAACCCCGATCTTGTAACCAAGCAGAGATTGAAAGAAAACGAAAAACGGAGCTTCGATTGCGCTTTCGTTTAATCCGCCAAGGTAGATGATGTCGCGATAAACTTGCGTAGCATTTTAGGTTTCAGCGAATTTGCATCTCGAAACGGGATGGTAGATAAGTTTTAATAAGATGGCGGAAGAGGGAGGGTATCAATTTGAGAAGATTTGATTGTGATAGGCGAACATTTGCAAGACTCTTTGGCGGGAATCGCTACGGTTTGTATGTCGAACAATGTTCGATCGTCTGAGGTTATGTCGCAGTCGCTTCCTTTGCCTTCGTTCAAGGCTGCGCTCCCAGTCCCAGCCGTGCGCGATAATGACTTGTCTATCGGCGCGCAAGGTCGCCAGCTGCGTTTTGGCAGCGAATGAGACTGGGGAGTGAGCCTAACGGCCCTGAGCACTGAGGTGTGGTGTAATTGTGTTGGCAAGATTTGGCGGGAAGATGGGAGCACGGAGCGAAACATTTGCATTTTAATCAAAACTCTTTAATAACGCGCGAATCTAAGGTGACACCGTGGATGACACTAAGGTTTTGTTCCGTGGTGGACAGGTTACACGTATGGCGCCAGGAAAAGGAAAAGAAAAACCAAGGTTGCTCTTTTATCTCTCATGTGTTCGGCGACAGACTTTTAATTAAATATTTGTCTATTATCCTTGATCTCCTTATTTTCTAACAAGATCGAAAAGTTTATATTCAAACCAGAAAAAAACACGATAGAGAGTGTTTATAGAGCAAGGCACAAGATCTTTTGGTGAACCGATTTTTCCTCCTCCCAACCCAGGGGAGCCCCGACGTTTTTCAAAATGTAAAAATGGCCATCCGATTGTGTGTGTGTTTTTTTTTCATTGCCAGCCCCCTCCCCCTTTCAAAACCGTTCCGCGTCCCCTGCCACCATTCCATTCTTTGGTCTTGGTGATTGATTGATGAATTTTATTTTTCTTCATTGGCTTTTGATACCACATGATTCATTTTTCAGTTGGAATATGACACCCCCCTACAAAAAAAAAATGTTTTGCATATGAGGGCCGTAGCATGCACCTGCATAATTGGTATACAATTAGGAAATTTTTTTTTTTGATATATAAGAACCTTGAATCCAATGACCGCGATGCGAACCTTCTTTTTCGGCCCTTTCTTTTCGTACTACAGATAAAATTTTTTGAGAATTTGAATCAAACCACAAGTCTTGAAATTGTTTCTTTTTGCAGATATAAAAGAGAAAATTTGTTGATTATTCATAGTGCCCATACTGAGATTTTAATCAACAAACTTTGTCATTACAAGTGCAAAGATGATTTCATTGCGCCTTACTGACCAGTTCCTCAAGTAGGTGCAAATTACCTTGTCTTGCGATTTGTGTTGATGAATCGATGTAAAATTAATTGCATTGATATGTTTAATTGCATGTATTTTTATAACCTGCTGTTTCACAATATAATTATGAACATTGAGATGGACAAAATATTCCCAACTCTACTGATTAAATACGATTTCATGTTTTCATCCTCGTTTTAATTCACCCGAGTATGTCGTCAAACCGAATATCCACCCCCTTTCTTAACCTTACCCCGTTTTAATTCTCCTTTCGACATGGTACACCCCTGATTTAAGTCGACTAATACCCCCTGAATGTCATGATACTGTTTATCCCATATTGGTCCCGTCATTCGCACCTAGGAAGCGTTGTTCGTATTTCAAACAGCGGTGAAATTGTATAAATCGCCAACCAAATGTTTACAGTGGATACCATAACTTTGCACAGAGGCACGACAAAAGGAATTCTATGTAGTTTCTGGAGGGAACCGCGGAAGATGATGACAGAGAGAAGAAGATAGGACTGGAATGGAATACATCGGCAATAAGGGGAACGAAAGACAAACTTGACACCGATTCCATTGCCGTTTAGAGTAACTAAACTAGAGCGTGAAAGCTGAATCGGGGTGTTGACAGTGCTATCTCACCAACTGTGTTACTTCAAATCAATGTTTAAAATGAAGACTCTCTGCTCTCCAAACACTGTATTGGGGGCAGGCTAACATCGATGTATAAACACGCTCAACTTCAAAGGATGCGAGCGCTTTAGCAGGGCGCGCGCACGGCATAGTTTGGTGTTGGTGGTCCGTGGTGTATTATGTAGGGATTGAATCATAGGCAAATTGTTTACAGAGAACGGTACAATCATGCAGCGATATGATATTACATTTTATCTTCCGCGATGTAGTTTGTAGGGCAAGAATGTTTTTATGGCTCCATATTGTTGTTTCAGTATTTTCAGTTGAATCTGAAAGCGGTGTGTGCATTCCGCATATCAGCTTCTGCCGCCTTAAAACAATTTCTGGAAACAATTTTCTTCCCATCCTTGCTTTCATCTGTAAAGATGCTCTGTCCGAATACATTCCTTCTGCAAGTTGGAAAATAACATTTTGATTCGGTTAGATTTAGATTGTAACCAGGTCACTGGTTTGATACGTCGTCCCTTTAATTGATTGCATGTATTCTTATACCACCACAGTGTAACTTCGTTCTCTTGGCTTTTGTTTAATTGCACCTAAAACTATATAGACCATAGAGTCGCTTTTGTTGATCATTATAAAAAATTAAGATATATTTTGACCAAAGTTTTCCAGCACAGGTGTCTAGATTTATGGAATGTGCAACAATTTTTTGTCGACGCATATTTGCATTTTTTTTGCACTCACCTGTCTCTCAGAGTATGAAAGTTAAGTAGTTGTTTGATATCACTTCCTTTTCTCTGTATTTTAGGTACCACCGTTGTATAGATGTAAACTTATTTTCATTATAGCAAATAATATTTTCGTTCTCCTGGTCTTTCTGATATATTCTACTTTACCCAATTAGATAAATATCTCCTTAAACGAGATTATTTTTAAGAGAGCTTATTGGTTATGGATGTCAGATTGATATGTAATACATGTCTCCTATAGACATGATAGACAAGTAGATGTTCTGCTTATACTTATGATATACGCATTGATTTTCAGGCCTATATGTAAAGGCTAAAAACTTTGACAACATGTAAAATGAGGGTTCTCATAATTTTCATTCATTTATTTTCTTTACGGCAGCGATATCATCAACGTATTTTTAGCCAGTCTTATCGATGCCAGTATCAGAAACCACCAATAGAAAGCGATGTGTCAAGGCACATGCAGGTTCACAATCGCCACAAAGACACGAGACAAATACACTTGAAAGAGATTACAGGTAGCGCCCTCTACGGAACAGACATCAGCTACCATTATTAACATGTTAAAATTTCGATGTAAAATTTTTATTTTAGATTTTCCCTTCAGGATCTTCGACGTTGTTTTGCTACCATCAATCATTATTAAATAGCCCGTTATTAGCATTTAAAACTAGCCTAAAACTTTCAAAGATGAACCAATCACTGACATGGACAAGAAATATATCGCTATTGCAAGAACAGGGCAAATCGTTGGAGGGCAAAACAACATGATGAGCTTTGTCTTGGTAAGGTTCTTTAAGGATCGAGTTTTTTTGTAGGCGAGCTCCTGCCTGCCAATCAGAGCAACTGAAATGAGAAAATAATTGTAAAGCCTCACGCGTCGGCTTTACTCAACAAACTCCACCATGATTAACCTGTGTTTTCGCTCTTGAAATCCTATATCTCTTTTTCAACTTACAAGGCGAGAAAGTATGGATGGTCTATTGTTTTCGTTTCTTTGCCTCTCTGTAAGTCTTCTGCCTTTCCAAGGACAATCGGAGGCAAGGGTACATAATTATGATATGGCTGTCACATCACACATCCCCAATGCGTCCGTAATTGTTTTCACAGTTTTATTTTGTCGAAAAGCGGGTATGAGCCATCGGACCTTTGCCTTAACCCCACCCCGGACTTCTCGGGGCTTTAACAACAGTCCAAGCCTACTTGCACTCGTTTCTCCTTTAAGACATCCTCTTTTATATCTTTTTTGGGGGTTGTATTTGTCTTTGACCTAAAGCAGTTCCCTCAGGTTCATATTGCTGGTGAAGGAGAGGACAAACCTGGGCTTGGAAAACATAGAATAATCTTGGCTAGAGCCCTGTGTACACATCGCCTTGTTGATGTTTGATCACTCGCTTGAGCCGAAAAAACACACCGTGCCTGAGACTAAAAACATGTTTTAGAAGGGAATATCAGCCCTCATCTGTTCCTTGCGAATGAAATGTAACATGGAGGCCCACCTTCCAGAGACGGGGATTGGTTGAAGGGGAAGGTGACTTCACCTTCAATGTATACACTTTCTGCCCTCGTTTCTTTTACAAAGTGTCACTCACCACATAAAATCAAAATCTTATGATTTCTATAACGCATATTTTAAGCCTATCTAAAGCTTAAGTAAAGGTTAAACAATAAATACTATTATTTCTTTCCTACAAAAGAGTAATGACCATTATATTACCTACTATTGATGGATTTTTCTTCCTGCTGATCAGTGTTAGCGCCATGTCTCGTTCAATGTTTTTATTCTAAATTTATATTGACCCCCCAAAGAACGAAATAAAACAATTTCATTTTATTTCATTTTCATTTTTCTCTAAATTTTGGTTGGATGTTTTGCAAGGTGTACACCAAGTTAATTCAGGCTTTGAGTCTCAAGTAAAACCTCAAACGACATGATGAAAAATATACCAAAAATTGCAGTGATATCTCGTAGGGACTATCTTCGTAATTCTTTTATGCATTAAGAGAGGAATGCAATATCTAAGGATCTTTAGTCACCTTTCCGTTCCCAAATTGCTTATGAACATAAGTAACCTCGAAATGTTTAAGGTTCGGCAGAATATCCTTCCAGCAGTATAAGCGAAGAGCCTCGTCCATTTTCACCAAATGCACCTTATCAGACCTGTCCTTAAAGCCTTAAATCTCGTGTCAATCGTTGTATGGTTTACAATATCACTTACAACCAATGTTAAGCCTGGATCACTGTTTTACACGTTTGTATCCAACATTGTTTCGATAGCTACTTGTTTAGTTTCAGAAGTGCTCGTACGACTTTGTACATTTGTGAATTGTGTTCGGTTATTTTTTCTTTTGGTTTTACTCTACCCTGTTAGGCTTTTATTTAACTTTTCTGTTCCTACACGGGGTTTCACCCCTGTAGGGGTATATGTCTATTTTCCCCACTTTCCTGTGAATCAAAGTTTTTTTCCTCACCGAACATGACTTGTGGTATTACCAATAATTTGATATTTTTATGGTTCAGTAATTAATAAGTTGGTCCTTAATTCCAAATCTGTAAAAATGAAAATATTGCTTATTTCAAAGTAAAAAAAATAAAATTAGTGAGGGACATCATCAACTGTCTTGTGAAAAAAGGCGAACTTAAAAATGTTATAACAAATTTCTTATTTTACATTCAACGTTGATGAAAGTTATGCTTGTTTTGATTTTTTTTCCCCTTGGTTCAAATAAACTTTTTTTTTCTGGGGTAGACGTGTCCTTGAATGGTGATATATTGTCTTTAATGTCC
Organism: Lytechinus variegatus; assembly: GCF_018143015.1. NCBI lineage: Eukaryota > Metazoa > Echinodermata > Echinoidea > Temnopleuroida > Toxopneustidae > Lytechinus > Lytechinus variegatus. Next base: position 34,889,025 of record NC_054750.1, read on the forward strand.
GATATCCGATAAAAGTCGAATGTCCGAGCTTCCATAGTGTGTTCACATCTTATGGTGACGAAAATAACCACAAAATAAATACTTCAGTAGTATGCACTACAGAAAAATGTTAGTGTGTATGTGGGGGTGGGGAAGAAATTAAATATTTTATGTTTTTTCTAAGCAAGGATTCACATTAACTTTCACAGGGGTATAGATGAGAGAAGTGTTCAATAGGTTCACATCAGGTGCTGATGTAACATAATTATCATGTTATTGCGCAATGTCTTTCTGATTAACAATGGGATATTACATTTCTCTTGGTTTTTTTTCTGTAGTTGATATTTTTCACTCACATTTATCCAGTGTCTTGTGCCCGCCACTCCATGATGCCCCCACCCCGACCCCCCCCCCCTCCACCGCTTCTCGATTCCTTTCTCTCTTATTATTGTGACGTGTACGTCAATCGACTGGCCAGGTGAGCCGACAATTTGGCGGGGATCAGTCCGCTTTAATCAGACCGCCCGCCCCTGTCTACAGGGGTAAAACCCCGTGTCGAAACCTGGTCTGTTTTGGAGCGGGTAGGATTAGCGCATCGAGCACCCCCGTGGCTTAATGCCTTCCACATGTGTTGAGGCTTAGGAAAGGAAAATATTGGAGTTGACTTTGCAGAAACAAAGACAGCCTACACGGGCAATATATCCTCGACAGAAATATATCGGTTTCATATGATTTCTCCACCTTTCTTTTATTCTGAATTATGGGACGTGTAAGTATTTTAGCCTTAACATGTTTATACTCTCTATTGAATTTTACAAACCCACGTTAGATTTCGAAATATGTGAATTAAAACCTTTTCCCTAAATCCTACCTTTTTATTCAACACCCCGGAGGTATGTTATTTTCTTTCAACAAGCGACCTTTCCGAAACTGGGCTTCCTGTTATAGATAATGTATATCCGCCAATTTTAAACTTCTGTAGTTTTGTTTCAATTTAACATTTTGTCCAATACTTCACATATTATATACACAACAAATTCAGAGTTAGGGATATGATTAATCCACCACCTAATTGGAAGGTTGAATTCAATTTTGAATGAATAGATTTGTTCGAAAAGTTCAGTATCTTATCAATCTACACACACATTCATTTTCGTGTGATCCGAGATGTGATGGAGAATTTAGCGAATTTTCACAACCGCTACGCAAACGATTTCTGGAACGTGGAGAATCTATTGTAAAACGCCAATCATGACAAAGCAGTCGAAAAAGCGGTGCTTTAATACAACAGTTTTGCCCTTGAGTCTTGACAAACTAAATATTTGCAATTTTTTGGCATCACCGAATCCTTGCCAATTTTCGACAAAGACCTCTCAGCTCAGCTGTTGATTGTAATTTTACGGCCATTTTCAGTGCATTTTCTATGTTCTAGAATCCGTCCTCAATTCAATCGCGAAAACCCGCTAATAACCCAGAGACAACGAAGAAAGAAGGGATTCCCTGAGTGTTTGTGATGTAGGCGAGCAACAAAAGAAAGCAAGAAATAATTGCCAAATGATACCATCATACCAACGACCTCGGTCAAAGCTATTACGTTATTACCAATGACATACCATCGGTCGGTTTGGTTGGTGCGTCTATAGAATAAATCATGGGTGAATCAAGACAATGAGATAGGTCTGAGAATGGGGGGGGGGGGGTAAAGGAGAATGAAGAAAGGAGGAGAGGGAAAGAAAGGAAAATATAGGGGGATAAAAAATGTAATATATAGACCAACATGCCCGGCGGCCGTATATCATTAGGGTAGAGGGCTGGATTTATACTAGTAGCACGTAATACCCATATAGCTGGCGGCTGACTGAAGTTTAGCAATTACTATTAGCCCAGTTCATCCGTTTCTTTAATGGCCCTCGATCGTGATCCAACCAAATATTGACATGCGATCATCATTCATAAAGCTATGGGGGTCAGTCACAAAGTCAGAAGAAAAGAAACAGAGAAGAGGGTTATGCCCGATGCCAGTATAAAGTTGCCAATGACCTCATTAAGTTGCACGAACTTGTGGATGGTTTTTCATTCTCTATCTTGGATACATATATAATACACTTATCATTTCATTTCATATTCGCATTTTCACAATATGTATACCGAGATCATAATTACAATCCATTAAATGATTGCTTGGTATTTCTCTTACGTAGATTTAAAGGTCAAGTCCACCTCAGAAAAATGTTGATTTAAATCAATAGAGAAAAATCAGACAAGCACAATGCTGAAAATTTCATTAAAATCGGATGTAAAATAAGAAAGTTATGACATTTCAAAGTTTCGCTTATTTTCAACAAAATAGTTATATGAACGAGCCAGTTACATCCAAATGAGAGAGTCGATGACGTCACTCACTATTTCTTTTTTTTATTGTTTGAATTATACAATATTTCAATTTTTACGAATTTGATGATTAGGACCTTATTGCCTGAAGCACAAAATGTTAAAATAATGGAATTCCACATGTTCAGGGAGGAATGAAACTTCATTTCACATGACAATGACGAGAAAATATTTCATATAATAAAGTACAAAAGAAATAGTGAGTGAGTGATGTCATCAACTCTCTCATTTGGATGTAACTGGCTCGTACATATAACTATTTTGTTGAAAATAAGCGAAACTTTAAAATGCCATAACTTTCTGATTTTACATCCGATTTTGATGAAATTTTCAGTGTTATGCTTGTTGAATTTTTCTCTTTTTATTGAAATCAAGTTTTTGTTGGGGTGGACTTGTCCTTTAACAATGAGATTGTGCTTTCATTTTTTTTTCTTGAAATGCGTTTTTCCTGAATCATTGAGCGATAGTCATTTTTTCAGTATTATTTTAAAACGCCGATATGATTATGACTGCGTTGCATATTGAATACACCTTTAGATTATTTTATTGTAAATTGCAGTATATTGATGTAATAAATCGAAGGAAATTTTTTCTATAGTGAACTATTACTCGAATATGGATACGTGATATTTTCGGGTGATTAAGAATGGATTAAGCGTTGAATATTTTGACTTGCTATATATCGTGTATACAAAGGTTATTTTTCTTTATCAACCCATTCATTTTTTGTTATGACTGTGTGCCCCTGGTATTGTTGACTTATCAGGTAGTCCTATTACTTAATGACTGATTTGGAAAATGATGATTTGAGAAATATATATTTTTTTAATTGCGTATCTTTGTAATATTTGTAGTCTGTAAAGGTATAATGATCTTAATTGAAGAATACTTTCTATTAAATAAAATTATCATACTCTTTAGCATGTTTAGTGCGAAATCAATCGCAACCAATTTCAGTTGTAAGAAATTAATGAAAAATCTAACTTATTTAGAACTTGTGAGCTTTTCATATCAATAACAGAACCCATGCGTGCCGTTCTGCTTCTATATCATGACCAAAGATGTCATCCAAGTGCTTAGTTCAAATAGATTTAGGTAACCGATCTTCATATTTTAACACCAATTCGAAGTTGTCATTCAAGGCCATAGGCAACACAATTTCAAGGTTTCCAGATGCATTACGGGTAATTTCTCTCAAGATTAGATGGGGAAAAAGGAAAAAAAAGTTCGAGGGCAAGAAGGTGATCACCTCTTCTCCAACCGATTTTTATTTTACCTTGCTACTCTTTGGTTGCAAACATACACTTGTCAAATCCATCCAGGCTTTTTGGTGATTCATCATAAGTAGATTTTCAACTGTTATTATAGCAAGCGAGGAGGATTTTGGTGTTAGAGAGTACCCGGGTTATGGGGATTCCCGGAGGAGGAATTAAGATCACTTTCGATACAAGTGGATAATGGAGAAATTGCTTGGGTTACCAATCGCGAGTTATCGTTGACTTTGACCTCAGGTGACCTACCTTAGCTTGTGGCTTCAAATCGTCTTAGTCTGGCCAGCTAGACGTTCTCATTTGTAGTTTGTCCTTATGTAGGTATATCAGTTTTTTTTAAAACATACAGTGACGTTAGTTCAGTCGTAAGTCGCTTGAGTATTTTCTCCTGTATTTTCATGTATCTGAAATATTAGTCCTCTTTGCATTGTCCTCAAGAAATCGAAACGTTCTTGTTTAGGAACTAGGCTTCTCTAGGCAAGATGAATATATCTGAGAGATAAAACTGAAATGAAGACGATCATGAGAAAGTAGGCCTGTAAACCTAAACACTTAATCTCGAAATTTTTTGTCGTTGTTTAGAAACCATTATCCACCCTAGTCCCTGAGACGTTTTGATTGTAGAGAACTTTGTAAATGGTCATTTATCAATAGCATTTGTCTTATAATTGGTATAAATAAAAGTAAATTTTCAATAAATGACCTCTCTCTCTATGTCGCACTGCGCAGACGCAGCTGTACAAGATTGCCACGTCAATCATTAAGATAACATATATTATACTTCGCATAGCTGATGTTACTGTGTGTGCATTGTCATGTTTTATGTTCAAAATTTTTGCCTAGATGGTTTTGGATAATTATATATGTCTCTATGTGTCATTGGTTTCATAGCAAATATGTGTTTTATTACTCGTAAGGGACCAGAGGAAACACATTAAAAAGAAAAAAAGGAAGATATTTTTTCCAAGTTTCTGCCGATTTCTGTCATCGTTTAGTGTTTCTCTCTTTTGCATCAACGTGACTGATTAAACCACCCCTCTTCAGGATGTATGCAAGCAGAACAGCCATGTCTTTATCATGTAACTGACAGTGCCAACAAGTGCCACAAGGCACAGTCAAATCACCTTGTTTGGTTCGATCATACACGTTACTGACAGGTATAGAATACCGATTCAAATACAGTGTTGTCAAACCCTGTTCTCTGACTGCACAACTCTCCCTTGAGGTCTCCTACATGTGTACACTGGCACTTGTATCCAGTTAGATCATCACTTCAACAGGATCATAGGTATTTACCTCCCTCAAGTCGTGGCGGAGCAGTCGGGTCCCTCTGAAGTCGGCCAGCTTCCCAAGTCCTGCGGCTGCCAGCCCACTCATCATAACAGCGATACCCACCCTGTAATTCTAATTCTTTGTAGTTGTATTTTCTTTCTTTGTTGTCAAACTAGAACATGTCTTTCGTTAACAACTCGGTTCAATTTACCTACCTGTGGGGCGTTAGAGAGAGGGAGAAAGCAAAAGGAGTGGAGATGGGAAAGAGAAAGCGAAATATTTAAGCGAGAGCAACACATTTTCTGTTTACCAAAAAGAAATGCCGCGAGAATTATATACCCAATACGCCCAGTGAAATACCTTATTTGCTTAGGTTTTTATGTCGATGACAGGCATACTGATAACCCGTCGCTTGCGTTTGATCTTGTTACATTATTGGATGTATCAGTTTTGATTGCCCTTTTCTTTTTATTCCCTGACCACTTGAGAAATCGAATGAGTTGACAGGACGACTCATGCTTTGACGAAGGGAACCTATATATAATCTCATACTCCTTTTGTTTTTCGCTGAAGGCGGTGATGTTTACGCGAGTGAGACGCCATTGATACTAATTGGAATAGTTTGTAGGTTTGGGGGGATGTGGGGAAGGTTTGTAGAACGAGGTGGTAATTGGTACCGACATATGGACGGTCCTGGGGCGATGTGGACGAGGGTCAGTGAGGGAGGAGTTTGCTTAGTTGAACGGAATCTGAGTACACCATGTAGATTGCAGGATAAACATTGAAAATATTGGTTTTTGCCTCCAGACCAATTTTATTTCCTTCAATGAATGAGTAATATTAGTTGAGCAGAACCCATCAATGAACTTAATTCAAAGAGAGAGAGAGAGAGAAAGAAAGAAAGGAAACGAAAATAGCAATTTTGTTAACACAATTATTGATAGAAACGAGAATTTGCAATGATTTTAGTTAAAATAAATCATTTAAATTGTTATGAGTGAACTAGTGAAAGGAGAAATAGATTCATGAAATTATTTGAAAAAAAAAGATTTCTTGTTTATTTACTTGCCGGTGCACCACGTTACGAATATTGTCAGCATTATCAGATTCGCTTCAAAGTTCTGGTGAAATTTCTTGTGTTTTTTTTATTTGATAAAAATGGTGCCCCGAATTATCGTGACACAATGTCACGAAATTGTCCTCGGACTTAAAATGCAGATATACTAGGATCGCACCCGGCCTTCTAAAACAAGGCTTTTTATATCAACGGAAAAGGGCTCATAGTGTCTTAACATCTTCTGAAGAAAGCAAATTCTGGATATATTTATACAACTTTACTGTAATTAGTCGAATTAGTCATTATTTAACTAAAAGAAAATCATTCCCCACCTTCTAAAACAAGGCTTTTTATAGCGATGGGGGAAAAGGTTAATGTGTTAACATCTTCTGAAGAAAGCAAACGACATTGCGATGCTTAAACATCCATGCACTCTTGACACGGCATGTAGTCCAAAGATCCAAGAGACAGTCACCTGATAGGTCTCAACCAATGCACTTTATCTTTCTTTCTGTCTTTGTCTTTCTGCCCTTCTATCCATCCTCACCTATCTCTGTCTCCTTCCTCTGTCGTCTGTCTTTAAGTATGTCTCTCTCTTTCTGTCCTTCTGACTCTTATTCTCAAAGTTCTTGAGTTGTGCTTATCGGAAATCGGTTGTGTAAATCCCACTGGTATCCAGTTACTCTGGTGGACAAACAAACGCACAAACTCTGGGGATAGTTTTCGTATTTAGGTTCCCCAACAGGAGGAATGATGACACGGGGTAATAACCCTTAATGACGCTATGGTATTATGTTAACGTTTAGATAGACTTTAGCAAAGGGTGTACTTGTTGAGCGGGAGGTAACGGCATACCCAGTGCTCAAGTGCTTAGAAGCCATAGAGGTAGTTCGTTACCCTCCGAAGGTGAAGTTCCTAGGGTGTTCCAACTAGCGTAGGGGCGAAATGACCCTTTTAACTTGAGGTGGTCGCTGTGACTTTGCTATTCTTCTTCAAGTCGTCATCTCCTTTGTCTTCCTTGTGGTTTCACAGTCTGTCTATAATATAAGATACGAATCTACAACTTATAGAACAAGTAATTAGTGGTAAACACAGATATCCGGAATCCTTGATAAATATCTTTGACGACACTGACGAAAGCTGGAAAACATCTCATGAGGTTGCTTTACCATGATGCAGCTATGGTAGACATGGTAGAGTTACAGATATTTCTTCTCCCACCCCCTTTCACCTCCCACTCCTCTTATATACCATACCCCATACTACCAATAATTGCTGGGGTATAATGAGCTTGTTAGTGATACTGTATTCATTTATGACCCCCTTGTCATCATCTTAGATACTCAAGTCACCTTGGACTAAGTGCTGATGATCGGTGAGGATTCAATGCTGAAGTACTTTACCCTTGTCTTAAACTTCAGGTCAAATTCGTTCATCTCACATTGCTACCAAGATTTTGCTCTCATTCAAACATTGCGATTGCGAAGATGTGTTAGCAATGTGAGGGGGGGGGGTGCATGCTAAAAACTTAAACACATTTTAGTATTTACGATGATCTAAAGGAACATTTTGTCGAATTTCTTGCCGGTATATTTTTCCTTCAAGCTTGTTTGATATGTCCATATGCACAACGTCTATATGTAGGCCTACATGATGTAGGTACTATTATATTAACTTCTAGATGTGTTTGAAGTAACTGATAGGTACTACTGCTAAACATTCGAAAATGTTATTGGGAAATGGTTAATACTGCTGTTTAACCACTTGATGTGACGTTTCATAAAATTGATCGGATAAAAATATTTATCTCATCCAATATTCCCACTGTTGAGATACAAATTATCATTGTTTTCTCAAACCGAGATATGATATGTTTCGATTTAAAAAAATCTGATGATCTCCTGAAAGCTCTCTTTTATCTGGAGACGTTTAAGAATAGTATGGAATATCATGGAATGTATATTTCTAGTAATGATGAACGTGATCTGAGAGTAAACTAATCGTCAAGATCATCTTCGATGCTCTCATTCAAGGAACAGCAGAGTAGCATAAGTTATAAAACAAGGAATATACCAAACAAAGTCGACAGCCTTAGAATTTTTGTTTTCTTTTGCCGATGTGTCGGGCACTCTAAAAATATGGAAAACTGTCAACGAGTATACCGAATGCAAACAAGATTAGCTTGTGGACTTGCAAGAGTCAGTCAACAGATTCGGACGAGTTTCTTTCACAAAGTTCTCTTACGAGAAACACGCGGCGTCATCACCTGTCATGACGCAAATGTTTATACGCGGGACCGAAGCATCTTTTCAGATCTCAAAAACTTCTGTTCTGCTTGCATGCTAAGCATTGGGATATTACCATGTGATTAGCGAGGACAGCAAACAGACTTTACAGTGTTGACTTCCAATTGGATGAACAATATGCTCAGTGGATTTTCTCAGGCTCTTACTCGAGTTGTTCCACATGGAAGATGTCAGCGCTATGTTTTTGTATCGTGTCAATAGCGTTTTAAGGAAATTAGTTCGCGCTGACAGAGACCCGCGCATCATCTGGTCGGGAGGAGAACTTGCTAATGATACACAGGCAGCTTAAAGGTTCAGGTTCATCGATTGATCTGATATGAATTAAAACAAGCAACATCATGGCTAGAATAAAAGTCAAAGAATTGTCGAGCTGCATGAAACATACATTTTCTAAGGCATGCCCCCCCAAAAAAAAAAATTGTTTAGGCCTTTGACCACTTGACCATCCATTGAGATAAAGGAATATTTCAAATAATTTAGGTACTTCCAACTTCTTGAATGTGATGCCACGAAGCAATGTTCAACCACAAAAGTGCGTTTCATACTGCGACATGTTTAAGAGTATTTTTTAATCTTATAAATAAAAATAATAGTATGTCAAAAACAAAACACCTAACAAAATCCTGCAATTAGGCCTAGGAAAAACTTTGACATCATAAGAATTCCAATTGTACTCAATAGAGCCTATTCTCGGGTGATTTTTAGGTCTTCTTTCTGATTCATATTATCACTCCTATCTTATATGTTTTAAGAGTGCCTGCACTCGTCGGGATATGATCTTGAGCTTCTTTTGAGAGATTCGCAGGATGGAAACGTATACAAATATTGATGAAATATCGTTTGCCTGTGAAATGAAATGGATAAAAAATCAGAATATGTTATACATCAAATGAGTGCTTTACAGACGTTTTTTCAGGAAAGAAAATAATAAGTCGAATGCTGCTGGCACGCGACCCACATGGCGAACGTTCGCCTTTTTATCCTACCATTCACAATGTCCGTGATCAAAGGAGAATAGTCATTTCGGAACACACTTCGCCTTACTACAATATGTTTATAAACAGGCGTCACCCATTGTGACACTCTTTTCGTAGCACCACATTTTAAATATCTCCGCTCATTCTTATTATTTTAAATGTCTGCTCTATTATGCAAAAGACATTTCCCTCAGAATACCAACTCTTTTTTACAAACTAATCGAAGTTAAAGGAGAAAAAATAATAACTAATTGATTATGGAGATGCGCCTGGGATATTTCCAAAGGATATTTTCCACCTGATAAATAAGCAAAACTTTAATCCACAGATCTTTTTCCCGTTTCTTGGCCCAGGTGTTTCCCGTCCGAGGCATTATTGTCGATGTTCTAGACATGCACCAAAATACGGACTAAAACAAAACCGTGACAATTTACGTAGCTAAAAATCCAGACCCCCTCTTCCATCTCTTGATTCCTATAGCTCGTATGTCCCGCTTGCCGTGATATTTACTGAATACGTCAGAGCGAAACAAATCTGTTTGGAGATTGCTTCCAATATTTATGGATGGCATCTAACGGACCACCACCGATTGCCTTCGAGAAAATATTGACGGTTAAACCACGACGCGAAGCCACAAATCGTCGCTAAGTGGTAGCCAAACCAAGATTGCAACTCATTGGAGAAGAGACACTCTGATCACGTGACTTACCGTTTAACCGATATTGTTTCCAAGTCGTAAATTCTTTTGAAATGTTTTGGTTGATGGAGTTGTGTAGTTTTCCAAAGTAGTGTTAAGGGGGACCAATCGGACCATGTCTTTTCAACATGTTCAAGTTTAGAAGTTCACCGTATGTTACGTGTTATTCAGTATGCATATGCGTTGTTTGATAGTTGTACCAGCCTACATGGTGTTTAGGGTTACTGAGTTAAGGGGCATGGGAGAATGCCACGCCCATCCTGTCTCCGATAATAACATTTAGACTACTCAAATGGTATAGAACAGATGCACCAAAAATGTCTAAAATACAAAAAAGTTATTGTTGACATTATATACTGCAAATTAGACTTGGTGCGTGTAGTTTGATGAAAATAAGCTTACACTAAAGGACTCACTGTAAACATGAGCTTGAAATTCATATACATCAAATATTTGTTATATTGATTTCGATTTTACTTTCTGTTTTGAAGACTTTGCTGTCTGCACTATTATTCAAACATTAGTCACGGGAGCAGTATGCATCATGTTTTGGTCCATTTCAATTCATCGTAATCATGTAACACAAACTAATCACGGAAAGACAAATTCTCATCCTTCTTTTCCCCGTATTTGCCGTTACTTCTTTGTCATCAATGCACTTTTTTGTTTGACGAGTATTGATGAGATGTGTGTAGATTTCGTATGCAAAAATGCTCTTTCGTCAGGATTCCCAGATTTTCCATCAGTCATGCTTGCTTCTCACTCTACCATGTACATGGCCATGTAACCAATATCCATTCAGTATGAAAACGCCCATGATACATCCTCATCTAGTACGAACAGTGACGACGAAGAAGAAAAACTTGAAGCTGCGGTGAAATGAGACGGTAGAAGGACTAAAAAAGGAGATGGTGGTTTCATTTACGCTTCTCATTTCGTCAGCTTTGAGGAGCGGTGTAACGAAATCATTCCAGACTCCTAATTGTGATAGATGAATGAAATATCCTAGTCTTACCCCTTGTAATGGACACGGGGTTCAGTTCTCCCTACTCGCATTATAGCCAGCGAGAGATTCAAGCCACCCAAATAAGGGAGCGAAATTATAGCTTGGAAGGAAAATCCAACGCCGGTTAGGTAAATGTTGGGAAATATGAATCAAGGGTATACATGTATGGAAATCGTTTCAAGTGTACCTTGCGGCGATAAATGCTTTTAACGTCGTTTCCAGCGCCCACATCTTTCTCAGGGTATGTCTGGCAAGGAAGCAGTATGGATGTCAGTTGTGTCTTAGTAACGCGACTTTGCACACAATCGAAAACAAAATCCACGTGATACCGTGCTTTACCCAAATCACCAACATGATCAACACTACCTCTGCCTGATCTGCTCCGTTGTTGGACTTTTACTTTAAGGGCTGGGGAGGTGTGAAGCGGTACGACTGAAATCGGAGCTTCGGGATAGAATGTACAAAATGATGGGTTGGATGTTTAGAGACTAATTGTTATACTAGAAATCGACAGGATAACACCGGAGAATGACGACTGTTTACTCTGCGTCTAGAAACAGTCTAAACATGATACTGTTGTATAAACCATACCTTTGCCTACGTTCCTCTCTTATATTTGTTTTTGGATGTATCTGTGTTCCATATCCTTAAAATATTTTCGATTTGTGTGTTTCAAACAAAGCAAACTGGCTAAGTGCAGTATTTTCAGGTCATGTTAGATATTCTTGTTCTGTATTGTTTCATAAATAACAGTTTGCTTACAATTCTTTTTGTTTTATTGCGTTAATAATTCTTGTCGCTATCGTATTAAGTTCCATCCGAGTTCATGGTACATTTTCCTTTCACGACTGTCTCTTGTGACACTTGACAAGGGAGCAATCTTGTACCTGAACTTGGGAAACACGCGAGGCACACGCAAATGTATTTGTGACTCTGCAACCTTTAATTTACATCTGCACCCTAAAAATTGTAAGTATGCACCTTTAATAGCTATAGTTGCACATAGGTGCAAAATTGCACCTACCGTGATGGGTACTCTTTCAATAATTGTAAGATTAAGTTCCCTGATTATGGAGCTCAAAGTTTTGATATGTTAAACACCACACCTTATAACCCCTTCTTCGCTGTATGCAGTAATGCAATGCAGTCAAAAGAATCAATGCGTTATTACGTGTTATCTTCTGAAGATGTGTACTTATTATTACGTTGGGATGAAGTTGGTTATATTTGTGTAATGACCTCAAATAAAGAGGGAAGGGTGGTGATAAAATGATTACAATGAAGAAAACCTATACCAATAGTACTTTTGGTGCTTAAGTCATCTAATTAGAGCATAATTGTGATTTTCTATTCACAAATAAAGGTGATATTGATATAGTGCATGCATTATTACCACAGTGTGAAGCTTGTTTCACTGTTTGGAGTTGTGTAAATGTCGATATTTTCCATGATTTAAATTATTTTTGAAAAAAGCATAAATGCTATCTTATTATCATTAAAAAAAATTATATTATGAATCAGTCGTAACACGTGAATTTTTGGGGTTGATTTTCTTAATGGGACAATCATCCATAGGCTTTACATTATTCTCGAGGAAATGTGGAAACTGAGTAATGTCGTTTGTGTCGTGAAATAATTGAAGTTAATGTGTGAAATATTTTACCGTAGTTACCTTGAGTCAATCACGATGGTTTTTCATGTCAGTAACCATCACTCATCTGAGCTCTTATCTTCCTTCTCTCATCACTCTAAGCACTGTCAATGTTTTCTCATCGGATTCAACTTGCAAGGTTCACCCAGGATGCCGCGCGAGACTATGACCCAGTATTTATCCGCAATTCGTCTATGTATCCACGTAAAGTGAAAATGTACTATACAGACCTCTGCTATGCCAAGGAATAAGAGACTTGAATCAGGAGTATGGTATAGTCTTGGACACCAGGTTCTAACTGCTTGGTACTTTGCTTGTAATTACCAAATTTCTCAAATTTATGAGTATATTTTTATAACGAAAGAATAAGATTTTTCTAAATCTTGTAATGTTTTAGCTTTTTTCCCGAGCAAACTAACTTCACTTTTAGGCATTGATTTTCTTAATGAAATTCAGGTGCAGTTGTCATTTCTATAACTAGGCCATCCATGTTTTAAATCTAAGTAGTATATGATTGAGCGATGTAACTGAAAGGCTTAAATAGTCTAAAATAGACTGAAAAGCCTTCAAGCATAATAAAAAAAAGATCTTACGACTATGATCATTATTACCATGATTAATAATATCACTATTCGGTAGCAGTACAGTATTATCTCGCATATTGTCCCAGCTAATCTGTAGATCACTCTGTAACTTTTTTTTATCAAACAATTAAACAAGTCATAAAATTTAAAGTAAATAGTAAAATCTTTTACACAGCAAAAGCTTATTAAAATAGACCAATATTCATAGAAAAAAAGGAGGCGGTTAACGACTGGATTCAAGAGTCTAAACCGAGGTACATGGATTCTTAAGATGACTGTCTGTTCTAATATTTGTTCTTGGTTCCTCTGCTGAATATCATTGCGACATACAATACTGTCTAAATATTATGAATCGGGTATTGAAATCCTGTCATGTTGTTTGGGTCTTTCACTAGTAGTCCAAGCAAGCATCCAATTACATACTCCCTCCCCCTCCTCCCTCCCTCTCACAAGACTACTACCCCAGGGGTGGTAGGGACACGGGAGGCACCACAGACCAACATTTCGTTGCAGAAATATAGCATTTCATTTTAATAGCATAATTGTCAGCAGATTTTTTTCATTGATTGATAACCAATAAGCATGTGTATCTATGATAACCCCCGATTGGTAATCAAACGCATTCTAACTGGCATTTCAACCAAAATCAGATAGACGTTTGAATTATGAGTTGCTCCCAAACCCAACCCTTTTTTGCAATGGACTCGTATTTTGACCAAGAGAAAACGGTCGCAGCAATATGAGAAGTGTCAACAACAACAGTTGCCGCAGCATTAGTAGAAGTAGAAGTGGAGAGTTGTGGCCCGGTGGATTGGTCTCCCGGCTTAGAAGCAGAGCGTCGCGGTTCCGAATCCTAGCCATTTCCTTCAGCAAGAAGTTATTGATCCACAATGACTCAGGTGAGGTAAATGGGTACTGGCAGGAGCTATTAGTAATTCATGTCAAAAAGCTCTGAGCACCGTAATCAGCTGCTGCAGCAGAATTAGAAGTACTAGTAGCACAATGAGTCCTGATGGGGAGAGTTCGTTGCATGTCGGATCCCATTTCTATTACGAAGAGGAATGGGGGAGGGGTGGAGGTCCAAAATATGAAGAACAGAAAAATGTGAATAATAGAAAACTTATAATATGTAGATTTTAATTTAACAGATCGATGAAGTTTGGAGGAAGGGTAGGATTGTAGAACCTTCTTTAAATTGTTTAAGTTTAATACTTTCTGTGATACAATTCTTGAATTTGATGCTGTGTAACCTCAACCCCTCTTCAACTGAGAGACTAGTGTCCGACCCCACCTCTGGGACGTGAGCCAGTGTTGTCACAGTTGTACATCCAGTGAATAAAACGATCGATCACCACTCTATCCAGTGATGATACTATAGCTCGTCGAGGCAGTGATAGCTCTTTGCATAGTTCATGAAAGGAGATTACCCCCTTTCATTCCGCCTTCAATTACTTCTTCACTTTATATCTATCCCATTGTCAGCCTTTCTGTTTTCTGTTGTGTCTCTCTCAATATCTACATTTCTCTTTGTCAGTCTGTCGATCCATTTAAACTGTCTTTTAAATGTGGTCTCTATCTCTCATTTCCCTCTTTCTTTGTCCCTTTCTCTGAATAATATTTTTAAAAAACAGTATCAACAATTATTTAGTGGTTACACCCTTAATATTTACCCTATTTTTTCTTTCCTTTCGGACATTTGCCCGGCTCTCTTTCTTGCTCACTTTCTCTTTATCCATCTCTAATTTCTCTCTCGTCCTCTCTCCCAGTCTCCCCTTCCTCCTCATCCCTTTCTCAAATTATGCGTGATGGTTTGCAGTTTCACACAATCATTTCTATCTTTCCTACCTTACTGCATTTCCCGCCATTTCCCCGTCATCTTCCCGCCAATCGCTTCATGCATTAATCAGATGGGAGGGTATCACTTCCAAATCTTCCAAATTGAAAAGTTAAAAAAATCCAATAGATTCGCGATGCACTGGCCATGATGGCTTCGGTATTTACTTAGCTACACTCATGCATGCTTCATGCTATTCAACCCAATGTGCATTGATGGCAGAGCCGACTGTTACAATGTTTTCATTGACGACCCTGATGGTGGACTCAGGCTGAAGCTGGACTGAATGACAACTTCTGATTCAGCTTTGTCATCCATGCTGGCCATTCAACTTTTCAAGCAGTCAAAAAATTAATTCTATAACAAATCATCGTCATGGTTACTCATCTTATTTTTCGTAATGTGTTTTGTTCTCCCCTCCCCGGTCATGTCGATATGCTGTCTACACTACCATGACTACATCAATGTTATGATTTAAAAAAAAAATAGACGAAACTTTCAGTAGGAATATCACCTTCAAATGTAATTGGCCTTTCAGATTTTTTGGGGTATTTATATCGTAATGGGTTCCAACACCAATGCTTTGACTTCTGTTAGTGCCATGCCGCGAAAATGTATCAATGACGTCATGGGCATGGGAGGGCAAGCAACACCCCTTCCTATATTTGCTATTTTTTGTCAAACGTCCGAGGCAGTTTGTCCCTTACTTTGTTAGATAGCAATACACCTATAATTACCTTGGGACATGGGGAAACGGCGGACTCGTTCCTGTCCCCGGAACCTAAAAAAACATTTTCAGGTAACCTACATGGATTCTTTAAAGTTGAAGAAACTCAGAAAAGACCGAATATGAATGCCTCGTTTGACAGATAACGAAGTCATTTCCACTTATCTGTTGAACTTTCGAAGTCTAATCTGTATCGATGACGAAGAATCCATCCAGTGCATTGAGAAATATAATATTGTTGGATTTGGAGCTGTATTTAGCATGCAGGATGGCACTTCCGTGAGATGTTGCCTAACCCTTTTCTCCCTTCATACGTAATATCATCTGTAGCCAACAAACTGTGCCCTCCAAAAATGAACTCCCAAATCAGTTATTAGCGGGGGTTCTACTGCAATCCATCCCTCCTCCTAACACTTCTCTTGTTAGCACCCCATCCATATACCTGTCAAAACTGTGTACGCTGCATTCGAGAGCTTCCAAAAGCGACCAAAGTGACAAAACTTGAGTCGATGTTTTATCTTTGGACGGGGAATGCTTTATCGGAAAGTTATCACCCTTCCCGAGGGAGCTTTTACAATTATTTGTTTCTAGTATTTACCTCTTATGCATTTGATCTTGTATTCCCCCTGGTTGAGTAGGAAAGTGAGTCTAGCGTTTGGATTTATTGAGGATGCCGTGAGCGCCTTTGACCGAAATCATTTCTCATTGTGACAGTACGACAGTGTCGATAGGAATGCCAAGAGGTAGATGATAAAAGCAACGGTTGAAACTCACATCGATGTCTTAATTGCAGTTCGCCATCGGATGAACATACTCAAAACAATAAGAGACAGTTTGTAATGATGATGATGGTTATCATGGCAGTATCTATAATTAAGCTCATACCTCATTCACGTCATTCAAAAAGTTTCGTTTTCTTCAATCCAATAAATCGATTGATACCCGATAAATTTCTGATAAAATCATATTTCGCGATAGCAAATCGTTTCGCAAGAGAGTGGGGTACATACAAAGTCATTATTTACTTTATCGTTTTTCATTAATATTTTTATTTGATGATATAAGCATGTAATACTATCGGTAAGTGGTTACAATCAGACCTTGGTGTACATGCAAGCAACAAATTTCTAAGCCAGCCTCCCAGACTATCCTTGGTGTTTAAAGTTTTTTTTCTTTATAGTTCTTAAGTGGTTTCAGAACAATCGCATTCCATTTATGTAGATTATTTTCACAGAAAAAGAAATGATAAATTGTTTTTTCCGCGATAACATGGCCCTATGTTTATGTTCTCTCCATGCGTTAAGAAGGTGTCTTTCGTGAAGGAATTTTGTTGCAACAAACAAAATCACTTCAAGGGGAAGAGTACCCAATTTTCTGTAACAGAACTTTGTATACACTGTATTCCGAACGTCTAATCTGTTCGTGTCAGTTTGACTGGTGAAGCTATAGGGCTCACAGGCCTAATTCATTCCCCATAGACTCGTGTGTTAAAGTGGCACTTAAAAAGAATTCATAAAAATAAGGAGGAAATTCGAGGGTTGAATGTTTACTACCAGTGGACATTCCATATCTGACCACAAAAGGGTACCTCGACCGGCTCATTTTAAAAATTAATCAGCATTTACGAATACTGCACCTGACGGGACCAAATTCATCACTTGAGAGAGTAAAATGGCCCTAATTCTTCCGCCAGTAAAAATATAGTTCTTCATAGTGGTGAAATATCTTTCCAATTTGGAAAAAGTAAGTTCAGTAGGCACCCTCCCTAGGATCAGTGTTGGATTGTCGATCATATTCATTAATTTGTGTCAATCAGCAATATCAAATTAAAAAATTGAGCAATGGGTTGGCTCGAATGAATATCTTTGGCCTGCCAGTTGTGATTAGGCCCTTGCAGCCTATAACTAGAATTTTCTCGTCATTGTCATGTGAAATGAAGTTTCATTCCTCCCTGAACACGTGGAATTCCATTATTTTAACATTTTGTGCTTCGGGCAAGGAGGTCCTAATCGTCAAATTTGTAAAAATTGAAATATTGTATAATTCAAACAATAAAAAACAAAAGGAATAGTGAGTGACATCATCGACTCTCATTTGTATGTAACTGGCTCGTTCATATTAACTATTTTGTTAAAAATAAGCGGAACTTTGAAATGTCATAACTTTCTTATTTTACATCTGATTTTGATGAAATTTTCAGTATTGTGCTTGTCTGATTTTTTCTCTATTGATTCAAATCAACATTTTTCTGAGGTGGACTTGACATTAATTATCATCAAAACAATTTTCTTTTTAAACTCAAGATAGTCATACGAATACGGGAATCTGAAAACGATACACGTTTGGTCAAAACTGCTCGCACTATTGAGAAGTCATGGAATTTGTGCAAAGTTGCGCAAAGGGAATAAAACAATTAACACCCATGTCACTAAAGCTATATTGAATGAATCTTAATGACAATGGTTAAAGGGGACCAAAGGTTTAGGTCTGTAACGATAACGTAGTACGTCCACATTATTTTCATGGCCCATGAGAGCCAGGTTTTCATAATAATGAAGTAAACAATGAATATTAGAGTGCGTCATTAAATATATCGGTAACAATGCGTATTAGAAAAAATAATTACAATGTTTTTGTGCGTGTGGGGGGAGTTGAGGGTGCAGTTTTATATGAAAATGCACAGACAAGAATATTATATCTGTATCGTTCCAATGTGATAAAGCACAATATTATAATCAAGCTGAATATTATTATTAAGAGACACGGTGAAAGGAAAACGGGTTGAGTTTGAAAGAGATCGGAATCACCTAATAACTTTGAAAAAAAAGAGAAAAGGTTTTAATGATGGAGACGAGCTAGAGGTTGACACAAAATATGGCGGTATTACCTCGGTGGCAACATGTTATCGAGTGGCTCGTCGTATAGGGAGGAATCGTATATAAACCATCGTGAATAAGTGATGAGAAGGCGAGAATCGGACTCTGATATTGATCCGCCAACCAAAGTCAATTCGGTTTCTCTCTTTCCAATTTTGCGTATTAATGATGATACCGCCTCGCCGGAGCGGGGGCTCACTTACCCTTCGGTTTAATCAGAATCATCAACATTTGTTATAGGTCTCAGGCAGACTCTCTTTTCCATCGTTTCTTATATTTTGCATGAAATCCGATTGTTTGATTCGCCATGGAGACCGGCAGAGGGGAATCGTAGCAGGAGGGAGAGAGATGAGGAGGGAGAAAGAGTTATAAGTCCAAAGTTACAGACAGTGGGGAGGAAAGGAGAGAGGGAGAGAGAGGGGTGATCTTGACATCGGCATCATTCCCTGATTTTGGAAGGGAAAAAAGGGAAGATTATGTAAATGTTTCCACGGCAGCGTGAATATTGATAGAGGGCCGCGGTCAAATATCATACTATGAAGAAAAGATGAATATTGGCCGGGCAATGCAATTCTATGAGATCTAGAAATCGCTCTACCATATTTTACTTCTGTATCGCTTTCAAGTATTCTATTTAGAGGTGCGATGCAAATTGCTCATACCCCGAAGCAAGGGATTTGTTTCCATTTTTCGAGCGAATGTTTAGAGTCAGACAGTGGAACGGCTCTGCCTTTTTGAATGATTTTTTCCCAAAAAATTCGAAAAAAAAAATCATGGATGCTCCGTTTTTGTCTGTTATGAGTGAGTTGTCGGCGTATATCGCTCACATTCTCCCTCCATCTTCATTTTAACCTCTTTCCAATTTTCTGATCTTCGGGGTTTCAAATGTACGATTTTCTCCCCATTAGTCAAATACTTTCTTTGTCCCATAGGCTTTCATGTCTGACCCCCCCCCCCCCCCTCTTTCTTACTTGGGAATCTGTCTCAATTTTATTGCATTCAAGTCTGTCCAGCAAAATAAGAATGATTTTTTTCTAACTGCAGAAGATATTGCATTATAAAAGCGTTTTGTAAAATGTCCGCTTACAGCAGCATTTCCCAAACCTGCAAAAGGGCCTGGCCTGTAAACTCATGGTACTATGAAAATCAATCAATACGTGAATACTTGAAATAAAATTGACCAGATGAGATTTTAGTCTTGGTTTATTCTTTTTTTGAGGCCGTACGTAAATCTTTTTATGGGCTAAGAACACGAAGAATATGATCAGTGTTTGAAAACATAGCATCACAAATGTTGGTGAAAAGAAAACAATTTTGGCCACCCTTGCATTTTTGTGAAATTCTGCATTAAGGTTGTGCCATTAAAATGGGAGGGGGAGGTAACACCTACCCCTTCCCCCACTCCAATGTATACGTTCATATTTTTATTTCATACTGTATTCTACTTACGTTTGAGACCCTTCCGATACTTTGTTTTATTGCTTCATTTTTATGTAACCTTTATTCATTTTTGAAAGAAATCATTTTTTTCAGTTATCCATGCATACTGATACCGAACGTCATATTTTGTGCTTATGATATCAGATCTACCAGATAGAAGGGTAGAGAAAGCGATTGGGATACTATCTTCGAGAATGACTCGTAAAGAACAACAATGATAACGGCGCCCTCTCTTGCCGGTGAACATTTACGTTTCATGAGATCAGCATTCGTCAAGGTGTTTGTCTTATGGTCTTATTCGATTGCATGATTCAGTAGAGGAATTTACCTTTCAAATGAAAGATGTTCATTTTAATCTTGAATTTATATGTTTCAGTCATTGTTTAGAAATATGAACAACTCTGTACCTTGGATACCAGTCTGATGTCAATATCGAAGAGTTTTACCATGTTGAAATGTTGTGTATTGCGTATGAATGGTATATTAATAATAGCTTGATAATAAGAGGGACATTTTGAAACAAAGATTGAAATAGGTAGTTAATGCTGAAGGGATTGATTGTTGATGATTTTACAAAGTATTTTGAATGTGCGCGATGATTATTTCGACTTTTAACTCCGCATTCTATGAACTAGGCGTGAACATGTGCATAGAAAGAATATTGTTATAAATAGCATGTTGTCTGATTCAGTCGACTAGTTGGATTCTTTTTTAGTAGAATATCGCCCCCTGCAAGCGAGCATAAATTATTTTCTGAGATGGTTACTGGTTCGTGAATATTTTCAAGCCAAATTGCACTTCGTCCTGGTTGTTAAAATGCTGCCATCTTGTGGCGAACCCGAACAATGTTGGCATCATCTTTCTGACAGCCAACTACAGTTTCTCTGAGTTTCGACCGCCGTAACCCCTGGCTGTTGCCCCTCCTGACATCCCCTCCCCTTCAGCTGGTAATTCTGTCATCACCGCCTACCATGTGTGTATTGTTTATGGAACTTCGCACCTATATCTGCCACAATATAATGGGTGATCGCGTAAAAATAATGCTCTTCCGACCGACACCTTCCAGTCTCGTATAGCTTCCCCATACAAATACCAATAAAAATACAGAATATAGAATATACAAAAGATATTTATATGAATTCACTTGACTTGATATCATTATGACTGATGCATGATTGACGGGTGAAGGGCCATAATGTCTCGTTGATGTAAGAGGTGATATTCGAATTATGCTTGAACCAATATAAAGGTGAACGAGTTAAGGGATAAGGAAAGAGACCTGAATGAAATCAGTGGCTACTGACCTGAACCTTCGTGGTACAAACTCACAGATATAAAATAGAACCCTAGAGGGTTTTTTTTATTCTGTATCAGGCCTTTATTCGTATGAAGAAAAAAACACCCACAAATTTCCCCTGTTAAGTCTGGTCTTTGTGACTTCTAAAACGAATCATCGCCTTAGAATGTCATTTTGTTAAGTGAATAACATATGCCTCTGGTTCAATCTATATTTGCAGACTTCAGAGAAGTCTTAATAAATTCAAAGCAATTGCCCCTTAGTATGTTGCTAACTTACAACCTCTTCTGAAAGCCATCGGTTGAAATAAATATGATTTGATACTCATGTACTGTAGTCATTGTACTTTTGTATTTAATCTACACATTATCTTCTGATTCGCTTTAATCAATGTATCATCATTTCACCATTTTTTTTATTAAAATAGTATTTTAAGAAATTATATGTTAACCAAACTATATATCAGTCCCTCTCACATTATGCATGTATTTGAGTCCTATTTGTTTTGCATTATTTTTCTTTTGCTCGCGGTGCATACACAAACTTGTGAACGTTGGTAAACATATTTCTGTTTTTCTCCGTATGCAGTAGGATCAATCCGGGAGATCTATGGGGGTAATCCGCGGATAAAGAGAGGGTCAAGCCGGGATAACAAGCCCCCTTCAAGAAGATCTTAAAGCTCGCTACGGTGTTGATGCCATAAGATCTTCATATCAAACAACTAAAGTTGATAGAACGATCAGACCGCAGTTTCAATCGTAATCGCAGAGTGTAACATGATTTTCGTAAGGGTGCCATGTTTACAGTACTTTACAATTTTTTTAGAGACGCCCCCTCTGCCCACTGCCCCTCCTCCCCCCAGATAAAAAAAAACATTGTTGCTTAAATTTCATTCAAAACCACAATAAGTGAGAATGGAAGACTGAAATTTATTTTGATTATTTTCTCCTTTTATGTAATGACACCCCTTCTATCAGATTTGCCGTCGTTTTTTTGAAATGTTATATCACTGCCTTGTTTTGCTCGAAGAATAGCCTACTATACAAAGTGAAATCGATAGTAATGAACTAGACTATGAAATGATCTTCTCATATAAACCTGTTGTGGTATGGGGAAATTGAAGTATTTATTACAGAGGGACTTTCTGCAAAAGTGTGTTGCTATGATAATGATAATGATAATAATGAAAATAATAATAATAAGGCAAGCATACATTTCCCATATAAATAAATAATACATTAATGGGATTATTTTGAAAGATCTTTACTTATTGATATGCATTCAGATTTGCCGTGTCTTTTCCTTTCAATCAAATTTTGTAAAAGACGTGTATACCTTCTCACAAACCATGAATGGGGTGGCATTATTATCATTATCATGATGGTTAGCACAAAACATTGGACAGCTTGGCTTTCCATGATTGATACTCTTATTTTAGACACAGTCCTGAACATGTGGAGGACAGACAGACCATGTTTTATGACTAAGCTCCCATGGAATTCCATCTATGCCAGGTGTGTAAAATAAAAGGTTAAAGGTAATGCATTATTTTGAGAAATGTCCAAGAAAATTGACAGTAGGCCTACTTTCAACACTGCCGTTTAGATTTAGCACCTTTTGCATCAAAGAAATGAAACTGGTCATAGTTTTTGCGATCTACATCTTAGATTGGTATCTTCCAAACGGAAATTTCTGCCACTTTGGAATTCAGCATCTCGTGGTTTAGAGTAGCCGGAACATGTAATTGAATTCCATTAAACCGTTTTCGAACTTGTAAGCAATGAATACTTGTTTTACCGGTAATGAATGATTCTTTATTGACTATTTAAAAAAATGCATTGACTACCTAACCATTTCATGATAAAATAATAAACATTTATAAAGCGATGGATACATAGAAAAAACAAGTAGTTGTAAGTTGAAGAGTTGGAAAGAATTAACGAAATATAAGATATATAAACTTAAGAATATCGAAAATAAGATGAAAAATGCATGAATGATAAATCAACAAATTACAAGGAATAATATAACAATGAAAATTACGTTAATGAACGTTAGATCTTGTTATATGTTTTTTTTTCTGCAAGCCTGCATGCTTTGTCATTGATTTTTTTAAATAGTCTGTTAACGAATTTGATGATTTCAAAGATATCTACGCGAGGATTATCTCGTGAAAATGTTGGTTGCAGATGGTACCGTTATAAAGAAAGGTTATATCCGTGAGAATAATGCCGTATCTTGTCATCGCGACATCAGAAATTATATTGGATTTCAAAATTAAATAAATATTAGCCCAAAAACATAATTCGGCAATGTAACTTGTTGACATATCCCTTAGTTTGGTTTCGTTTCTTTGAACATTCAGAATATTGTATTGTCAATGTTATTTGAAGTGAATGGCTCGGATGGCACAAGGAGACATTGTCCCTGGGTGATGACGTATGCGCCCTGTTTTATCCGTTGTGTGTTACAGATAAAATAGCATGCAGTGTCTCGATTCGGCAATTTGCTCCTGAGTCCTTGATATTAGTGACGGAAATATTTATATATAGTGCCATCGAATTCATACCTTTATTTATTCAGGACCTAATCAAAGCATAGCTTCGAAGATTATTTAATCCATATATTAGTTTTTTTAACGGAATGTCATCCATTTTGTTTTAGGACGAGAAGAAGGCCCTCCACGTGAATCACATTGTAGCCTTTCCACGATCATCTCGTTCGTTCTTTGGACTACAGTTTGTAGTCCTTTTGTGTAGATTGATTCACTTGATTTTGTAGGTCTGTGGTATAATAAGGAAATTGATATGGTAACTATGAGAAGAAAGATTCAATTGAACTTTCATGTCATCATGATAAATTTTAATTTCTGTGTTTACGGCTTTATTCACGTCTTCTGGTTCTGTGTGGCCAAACGGAAAAAGCGGAAATGTCCTCATTTGAGTTTTGGCTACACTGTACTTTATACACAGCAAACACTGTGATGTTAACCGGTGTACATAGAGGACCACACCAGTTATTTTACACCGGTGTTAAATTGGTGGTGTTATTTTTACATCTATAGGTGTTATTACAACACATTTGGTTGTTACATTTACACTTTTTGGTGTTGTGTTCAATCTTTAGGGTGTAATTTTGACACCTCAGGGTGTGGTCCACTTTTAACACCAATTGGTGTCAGTTTTGACACCACAGTTTTGACAGTGTACCGAGAAAAATACCCTTGAAATGCAATAGAATTAAAGATTCCACTCTGATTTTTTTTTCTTCAGATCGTTGGAGAGGACACCCCTACCCGCAGGTCGATTTACTATCTCTCGCGTGGATTTAAGAAAAGTTTAGATACTTTGTGTGGCATCACGCTTAAAATTCATTTTTTTTCCAAAATGACTGATTTTGAATTTGACCAAATGATTTGGCTTCAAATGACTGGTCTGACCTAAAATAATTGGATTTGACTTTAAATGTCTGATCTGAGCTTTGAAATGACTGATTTGTTGTATGGGAGGTTGGTACCTCTCGTAGGATATCATGCATACCTGGATGATGGTGGTGATGATGGTTTAAGATCCGGAGGCGAGATGAGTTATGCCCTCTTTCTTTCAGGCTATCTTGACCTTAATGCCCTGGTTTGTTTTTGACCAGTTATTGCTTGTCAAAACACTGTCACTGCAGCTATTATTCATGCTAGACTTTCAGGGCGATAATATGCAGGTGTGTTAATGGCGTAGACATCAGATATAGGGAAGGGGGGATGGTGCCCCCATATTGAATTAAATTTCCACATGGATCTCCGTTTATTGTTCACTTTAAAGAAAAAATATACGCTGATAGGACGTCAATGAAAATAATAATAAATTGAGAAAAAAATCTATTATAAAGTTTGAGAGTTTCTTTACCCCTCACCCGACCCCATCTCGTATTGATTCCTCGTTACTCCAATTTTAGAAGGTTACTGATGTATAATTAATACTTTGCTTTAATCGAAATGATTATGGATGAATATGTAGGTATTGTTTAGGGGCATTTAAGTTAGTTTTGAAAATTTAGAACATATATGGAACTTGAAAGGGATGACAAGGGGAACGGGACAGTGCTATAGTGGTAAGTGAACCAGATGGATTCTTATTCGAAAAATATATTGTGATTTAGTATGCTTCGTATGAGCACCTACCAACCCTTCGTCACGTTTAGGACTCCTAAGGACTCCTTTTGACCACCTTCTAACCATGGACCTTAAAGGTCCATGGGTTATGAAAAATTTCACTCTCTCTATAACTGGACTGTCAGTCTTCGTGTAGCCCCACACTTCACAGGTTAATGCCCCATTTTTAGGAAATCTGCTTGAATTTTAGAAGCAAAAAAATATCTTCCTGGTATTTTTTCTCGTCTTTTTAAAGACATCTCAACCAAATGAATTTGAACCTTAAAGCTTTCAGAAACAAAACAATTCAAAATGGGGGTTGAAGACCCACACGTTCATTTAAGATTTTATTTTTGGAAGAAGTAAAGAAAGGAAGAAGCTTGCACAAAAAACCCAAGGTAGGCTAATATTGTTTATTTTATATACGCCCAGTGAATTTGATATAAACGGACTGACAAATGCATTTCATCTTGCATATTAGCGAACTGAATAGTTTCGATCCTATGTTTTGAGCGCCAAAACCATGGACCCAAACTCTTTATCCCCCTTTGTCCGTACCTTTGTCAAGTGTACTCCGGCGCTACGTCGCTCAAATGTAACCCAACCCCAACGCCAATGCCAACATAGCCTTCCCCAGTCCCACTCATTTATTATCGTGTTTGCTTACCTTCTTATTACACGATTAAAGGATATAACATCCAGTACTACACATGAAATCAATATAGGGTCTCCCTGAGGTGTAATTGTTACAGTCCTGCTCCAGTTGGGGGCCAATTTTACGCAATATGTGCGGGATAATACCCTTGCGATATTATTACCAAGGATGAACCATAACCCTTAGCTATCAACAAGGTATCATAGAGCCTTTCCAAGCGTCTTATAATCCCGAGAAGGTCTTGATTAGTGACTACCATACACAGATATGAATGGAAGATGAAACCAAAAGTGACATCCCTATATCTCCTATCCTAATCATTAATCTTTGTATATTTTTGGTATAAGCATCGATCGGCGAAACTGAGCGTGCTCAGCGCTGTCTCAGGAATTGAACAAAAGGTTATTGATGTTTAGAAGAAAATCAGTTTGATCGCGGAAATGTAACAGTTTTGCTGCCTCTGTGGAGAATGATCTTTCATCCTTGTCGGATATGGACTAAAAATAGGTTTCGATTGCTCCTATCATCGTGAACGTATCAGTTGAAGCGATGTATGACAAGGTGGAATGACCGGGACAAGCGAAATAAATAGACGATTATTAGCAAGAAGGGTTTAAGGTTGAATCAAGCAGAAAGAAATTGTCAAAATCAATACCAACAACATTTTCTTCATTTTGAAGTTATTGAAAATTATGACTTTACCTCGAGTTATAACTGTTCTTACTGTTCAGCTACCGATGCAAAAGGCTATAAAGGAAATTAATTTGAGGCTGGGTTCGAATATTTGGTTTCAAAAATCACAAAAACCAGTATTGCCCCCTCAAAACAAACAGACAAAAAAGACATTTGTATCAGGTAAGAGTACTAACATGATGATGACTTGAAACATTATAGAATTGCGAAGGAAGAAGAATGAGAAGTAAACTTGCAGCCAGGGGGTTGGGGATCCTCTTCGACCGGGCAATGCCCCCATGGCATTCTCGTTGCACCGAATCATGTCATGTTACGAACAGTCGAATTGAACGGAGTGAAAACAAGAACCTCTATAAAATATTTGAAGATCAGTTGCCTGTGCAGTGGCATGTGTCTGTGAGGTTTTCAATAATTGTATTCGGTAACGAATAAACGCCCAAAGGGTGATGATTTTCCAATGCTACCGATTAATTTCTTGATTTCCGACACTCAAAATGAAGAAATAAAGTAGCGAAAGGTTAGGAAAATAGTGTGCAATTGGGCGCGGTTTTTCCGCTCTGAAAATATCAAGGATAATTGTGCGTAATACGAGGATCCGTTTTCGCAGTGATATACATGGGTTTGACGAAGTACTCCAAAGATCACACTTTTAGTGTAATACTTGGGAGATTATTTCATTTCCTCATGAGACTTAAGGTGCGATAGTTTTGATGATTGTCATTTTTTTTGTCTAGGGCTTCAACTCTTAAAGATATCCAAGACAAATTTGAGAATGAAACGGTAAAGCTCCACTTCCACGTTTTCAACTCTATACCTGCTACACAGTTAGTGAACATTATTTTGTTTGAAATAGTGGCATTACTAATAGATTATTTTCGATATGACATCATGAGGTAGACTAAAATATAAATACCGCGAACGCGCTGAGCGCTAAGAAAAAATATGTATACAATATGATTATATAAGGTGCTATATCAGGTGGCTTTTTAATGTATACAAAGTGGAATCATTTGGGAAGAGGCTTGGGACTAGGTGTTCGATGAACTAAAACCACTACCTTCTTTTAAGTTCTGTAACTCTTTAAGATTAATTTTGATCTTTGAAATATCTTTATTCTTAAATATTCTGTATCTTTGTAGTGACATAGGTGGTCTAGAATGAATAGTGATACTCGTCTTGCTTGATGAGCTATAGATATCGGCTGGTTTATGTTCCAAATATGAAAACTCTCGACCAACCTCCGAAAAAGGGAAATAAACTTTAAGTACTATAATCATTGATAAAACATTTAATTTCAACCAAGGTATTTTTGTTTTTCATCGATTCGAGTGCCATTGAATCACTTTTATATTGTGATACCAAGTTTCAATTCATTTTTTGCATGTGGTGGTGCCATAACAAATAATCATTGACATCAATCATGACTTCCTATTTTTTTTCAAACCTCCCATCATGATTTGTTGTTTTTCTTTAAAGTTTTGTGGCAATGAGCTGACGTCATAATTATACGTGTCACAAATATTATTGTGGTCAGGTATGAATCCGCAAGAATAAGCCTCACTCCTTTTCCGTCTTAGAAGGGAGGGGGGGGGGCGGAAAAATATTGCGAAATGATATTTTTGAAGCTGAATCCATATATCTCTTCCTACAAATAATGTTTGTGATATGCTTTACATTGAGTTCCTTGGCTTTGCCGTGACAGCGATATCAGTTCATCACTGTTGTCAAGCATCGCATTTCCACAGAAGTTGATTACATGTTAGCATAGGCATGATAGGGAACCCTCTTCGTCCAGAGCGAATGAAGATTTGAGATATTTTGCAAGAGAAACATCAGCCGGCACAGACGCGCAGCTGTGCGCTCGCAGCGATATTCTAGTCTTCTTGTCCCTTTTGCTGTAATATTTACACCCGTGCTGCGTGACGTAGCCTCAAAACAACAAGAAAATCTCCCATTATTTCTCTTTTTAATCATAATATTGTATTTCCTTCCCTGATGTGATCTTCGTCGATCATTAAACAATATTGCCCGGAAGGTGAAAGGGAAAGATTGGACTTCCTTGATATTTAATTATTTCGCGACTATTCGCTACTGGGAAATTTTTATGAAATTGGCTCTTGAAATCCGCTACTAAACATTATTATTTTTTTGTCTTTGTAAGACATTCCCGATATGAATATTGCTACCACTAAGACTTTACTTCAATGTGATATATGCTTAAAAGATTTTAAACGAAAGTAAATCACGTGCAAGTGGTGCCTGTTCTGAACTTGAATAATTATCAGTAAATAATGACGGGGCCAAATCTCTTTGAGGGGGGGGGGGGACTAGTAATTGTTGTTCTTGTTCTATTTATTATGTTGACGATGATTATTGTAAATTTTAATGATATCTTCATTGTTAGCATCACTTTCATCATTAATATGGTTATGATTTTTGATATTGCTCTTGTTATTAAAATGCGAATGGGAATTACGAGACTGTGCATGTCAACAAAATAAAATGTATGGAAGGGTGATTATTTGTGGATGAGGTGTACGGTGCATGATGACCGCCCTTGGTCTCCAGGACGCGCAGCTGAGCCCTGTGAGCAATATTGTCTACTCAAACGTTGTCAAATAGGCTTGTTAAGCGCCTTGAAAACTCCCCCGGTGACACGACCTAACGGTTGATGTTTCATCAGACATGTTTACAGAAACAATTTGGACAAGGGGTGTTCATCGAATCAAGAAATTTACACCTATGGCGCGAACGCTCTTCCCTTTGATTGATCTAAGCCGGTCTGCTCTGTGTGTACAGGGTGTGCTATGAAAAAAATGTCATTCGAAACTGAAGGAGATGAAGACGTCACAATGAAATGTGATGAGAGTCATAATGTATAGTTCTCTCATTGATGAAGAGGTCAGACCGCGTCTTGTTGCAGATCAGAGCCTATAACTAAGAGATATTTGCAAGAATCACTTAGGAAAATAAGTTCAATCGCAATCGGTTTTTATATAAAGTGAAGTTTGTCTCTTTGTGGAGTCAATATTTGATATTTCCCAATGATACTCAATATTTTTTACAACATGGACTAAGGAACAAAAGCACATTGAGAGAGAATGAAGAATATTTTGGTTTGGTTAAAAAAAATGGAGAGTTGCCCATTTTGAACCCTATAGCAACTTTACCTATTTAAGGTTCACTATGGAAATTTGATCTATATAACTTTATTCATTAGCAGCAAAGCAAATAAAATCAATCATCTGCCGTTACGGTATTTTCAACTTTAAACCAGTGTGAAACGCATGCATCTAATGAAGATGTAGACATGATATTCGGATTCATCTTCCTAAATATAGTGATTTGTTCTGAAGTTGTAAAGTTATTGTATGTTGATGTTTGTCTCGTTTTTGTAAAGAAACTTATTCATTTTTCTTGAGATAGCATGTAGTTTGAGAGAAGATACATCTTTAGACGTAGGGGCATCCCAAGAATACGGTCATGCTGAGTTTGCTCTCCAATTTCTAGCTTAGTTATCGCTACAGGGCACGCGCCGTGTATCATTGCAAGGTTTAACTGATATAGGGAAAACAATTTATCACAGTTTCATGCTTAACATGGTCAAGAAGTCGGTTTTTCCACCCTTTTCTTGTTTTATACCCTCACTGATTTTCTCACTTCTTGTTCTCTCTTCTCTTCCATGTCTTCCGGATTCTTGCGAACCGAGACCGCCATCATTACGTGGGCATGCATAATATATCTCTATTGTTTTCATAATTATCGTCATCCTCGTCACCATCGCCATCGTTTTATCATCGTCGTCATCATGATCGCCATCGTCTTAGCATTGTCGTCATTAACAACGTTATCGCCGTAATCGACATCATGGTCACCTCGTGTTCATCATTGTCGTCATCGTTATCCCATTTATCACTATCATGGTCTCATTACCATAGTTATAACCAGGGAATTGTCGGGAAGTCTTTCTGTATACCTGGTATTATAGATGTCAAACGTACAATTATCTTTCTACATTGTGTACGGAATGTCGGTGGCGGGGGGGGGGTGGGAGGTTGGGGCCCTATTGAAAACTCTGAACATGTACCTAACTAACTCTACCCCCTGCTTTCCAGCAGACAAATATCACACTGTTCAAAAATAATTTAAACGACGCTGCTTTTGTGAATCACACATTAGTTGTTTAAACAGTTAAAACAAGTGATTAAAATCTTAAATGTTTAAATTATTGATAACTAAATATTTGAATTTAAACTGTGGTTGTTGTTTTTTTTATAGATTTTAAACACTTGTTTTAAATGTTTAAACAACCCCTGTGCGATTCACATAGTAAACAGCGTTGTTTAGATTATTTTTAACAGTGTACCTCCCCCTGCTTGCCAGCAGACAAATATTATATGCATTTAACTGAAAGTTAGACAAAACTTGGAGGAGATATGAAAATAGTTTACAAGATCGTTAGGAATGATTAACATAGTTGAGAAGATTTTACTTTTTACCATGAAATATTTTTGTTTGATACAAATATTTGAATTATAATCCTTTTATAAGTTGGAACTTGAAAATAATGTATTTTACGGGAATCGTGGTGTAGTAAACAGTTTTTATTGAGGAACTTGAAAAATTCCTCAAAACAAGGCATCATAGTCTCTAGCGATTTCGGATAATTGCCTCTAAGATTTACCTATTTTCGATAATTCGAACAAGGATAGTAGGTGGCAGCTTTTTTGTGGTTATTGTTATATATGCGCTGATGTTGGGGATCACTGATAATATTTATTTTTACAGTTTTATGTAATGCTTCATTTCAGAGATTCGATCTTCATTAATATTTTGACTGGAAAACGTTGCTTGAAAATGGGTTAACCATTCACACCTTTTCATCCCATCGACTAGCAAAAGAAGTGAGGAGAAATAACGAATTCGGTCCAGATGGCGGAGCGCACAGTGGCTGCATACGAAGCGACACGTCACACACACCCCCACAAATCCTCTCCCACCCACCCACACACTCACGCATACCCCTCTCGTGAACAGCAATAGCCCCAAGCGGTGGGCTCGGTAACAGGGTTCGAGTGGGTTGCATCCAGCCCGACGGAGCAGGGCGATGTGCCGATGTGGTAACCCTACCCCTCCATCGGTTTGCAACGTCAATATTATGCGACAGAGTCCGTTTCAGTCTCGCCCCATAATGACAATGCTTCGACATGGATGCTTGTCATTTTGACGATGATAGGACTATGATCTGACTAGCTAGCATTGAGACGGGACATGATGGGCATGATTAATCCACACCAGAGTGCCTGCCTGCCATAGCACTTCGTTGGTTCTTTATGAACAATGGCTCGAGAACAAAAAATTGTTCTATTTGATATGACGATAGTCCGCTGTTGTATATCCGTTATGTGAAAAGTGTACAATATATCTATTTATTTCATTTGGAAGAAGTATTATTATAATTGGACCTTATTGCGTCGCTTCAGTGCACTTTAAAGCTTTTTAGACGCTGTTCGGTCTCGGAAAATTTAATTTACCATTTGGTTTCATTCTTTCTTGATATAGATTCAGAGCGAGGAAAGCGATGGCGATGCCTATCAAGAATTATTTCACTTCATCTTTTTGTATTTGAATTAGAAATTTATATTACCCATTAGCTCTATCATTTATATTTGTTTCATGTTCAAATGTATGTTTTTTTAAATGAGTGCACTGTTATTCAAAATGTCCATCTTGAAGGCTTATATTTTGGTCGATGCAGTAAAGTGAGCAATCAAGGCAACGTGGGACTTTGAATACCTTTCTCGTTTTTCATAAGATCCTAGCTGACTAAGATATACCTCTCTGATGAGAAAGAAACATTGAATGGAAGAGAAACATTGAAGGAGATGAAGTCATCAGATGGAATTCAGGATGTCATGCTGATGTTTATTTTTCAGGATGATCACCGTGTCGAAACTCAATCGTTAGACAAATTCCACTCCAAGATTCAAATTCTGTCGTGGTGTCTTCATTTACCACTGACGAGGTGCCTATTACTACACGCGATCCTCAGTCCTCCCTTACTCTCTTTCCTATTTCTTTTTATTCTCTGGCCTACCCTTACTCCCATCTTATTCTTGTTTCAGTAGTACTTTCGAACCTTTGAATTAGAACTATCACTTTTACTCCAGACTGCTGACACGACATTCGCTACGGTCTTAATTTATGTCAGAGGTCATATGGTTAGGGTTAGGAGTGTAAATAGACTTTTTGGTTCAGAATAATGAAAAAAAAATAGGATTATGGTTTATTTAGTTTTGGAGGTTAGGTTTTAGGTCTGGCTTAACGTGCAGACTTTACATCGGAACAATTGTCTCCGGAGCAAATCAGATAAACAACTTTGAGAGAAAGAAAGATAATTTTTTTTATGGAGGCGGGGGGGGGGGGGGAGGATTGTACATATGTGCTGTTTTTTTTTCTTTTCCCATTTCCACCTTCTTTTTGAAATTCAGGAAGATTTGTTTGGCCTCCCATAGCAAAACTTGTAGCCCCACGACCAAATTAGAAAAGGCCAGGGTCTTGCTTTGCCCTTAATTACTCCACCCATTGTTCTCTATATCCATATTCCCCTCAATCAGTTCATTATGAAAGATTTCTGCCTAAATGAGACAGAAAATCGTGTACAACTCTTGAACGCACACACAGGTCACGGAGTGACCCTGAGTGCAAACAGCTGACTGTCTTACTACGTAGGGGTGATACATTTTCACAATAGGGGTGATCAAACTCACTGGAGGGACTTTAATTCACTTTATGTGTACTACAGTACTCCTGTTGAATGCTCTGATGAAAATTATATGAGGTTCACATTCATTTGAACGAGAGGACAAGATTATTGTATATATCGAGTACATTATGCATAAATCATATACCATTGCGACCCCTGCCCGGCCGATGGTTCAGGCATGACGATCCTGAGTGACGTCACCGATAGAGACCTCAAATGCCAGGAGAGCCTATTCGACAACTAACTTCATCTAAAAACACGTATTGAAGATAACATCCAATGGGGAAATGGCTTTCATTTTCATGAAATATACATTCCGTTCCTCAATAAATCTTTAACCCCGTCGTTAACTGCCCATTCATTCTCGAGCAATGGGGGAATGAATACAGAGTGTCTCAAAGTTTGTGTGAAAAAAGGTGCATTTTCCATAGAACTTCTGCCAAAAAGCAATGCGTAAGGGAAAGATTAGCCCCAAAACACGAATAGATGAGTTAATCAAATGGAATGAATCATGAAAATCAGTGAAATATACTTTCTCTTGTACTCATTACTGAATACCCCGACTTGATACGATTAATTTTTCCCCCTCTCCATCAACTTTTAAGAAAAAGGGTGCATATTTTCATAAAAATATCATGTGTTATATCGACGGACGCCCGTGCGTACGAGCAGGAGGAAGCCAAATGTCTCGTATTTTTCATAATGTACTCTACTTACCTCCCATTCTTACCTTCTTGAGCTATCTAGGTGTTTGAAGTATTTCAATCATTATTTCTGTCCTCCCTCTCTCAGTCTGACTCACTTTACATCCCCCTCCTCTCTCTCGCCCTCTCTCTCTTCATCTCTCATCTTTCCTTCCTCACTGGCTCTCTCTCCTTTCCCTTTACCTGCCTATCTTTTCCTTTTTAGCCGTGTCTAAAACATCTTCCCTGATCAAACGAACACCCTCTCCGAAGTCGATCGTGTTCGACGCGTTGAATTCTCTAAGCCTAGATCTGGACGAGGAGGTTGATCTCTTCGACATCGACACCACTGGTATTAGTGCGTTAATCCGTCCATCTCTACATCGAGCTAATCCAAGTATAAACTATTTTGCTCCATTTCGCCTACCTTTCCCCCATGACTCTCGTCACACTGTCTTCGGCTAGGCTTTGCTTCCAGACCTTGGTGTATGTCATATTCTTTGAAAAAAAAAATATATATACATAGTTTGGCTAAGAAGAATATGCATCTGTGATGTATAGAGTATACTTGTTATCGAAAAGAAATTTGTATAATTGTTTTCAGAAAATTAGTGTAAGTTTTGCACAAAATAGCAATATTTAATATAGACATAGCTGAATGAACTGGGAAATAACAAAAATCATTGCTAATGCTATTTTAGGCTTTAAACAAATATCGTTTTCGAAGAGTTTTACACTGACGAAAGCTTATGTAGATTATAGATATACCTGTTCATGATTTTGTTTTATTCAGTTACCAAAATATATAGTACAAAGAGCGTTCTTAGTAACAAAGATAGAATGCGAAGCCTGATAATGCGTGTAAGGGTTCTTTATATCCTAGACTTTATTTTGAATGGCATTCGCCTTACAGTTTGTTTTGGTGAGTTTAAGCCTTGTCCAGCCCTCGACTGACATTGCTATTTCTTCCCAAATCCACTCATTCCGAAATAAAAACATGCATAAATCCTACAAGAAACCGACCCCAACTATTTCAATTTGGAGCGCGTGTAGAATTAGGTGGCAAAAACAACGTCATTTTTAGACAAAGCCGTGAAGATGAAACGTTAATACGACATGTCAATCACAAAAACTGTCAGTTTCTTCTAATACTGTACAAATATCTTTCTTTCTATATAGAGGGCGCAGTGTTGTAAGAAGCTTAGTAATATTTCGTTCAAGTGCGAGCAGGTGAATTGGGTTGGATGTCAAGTTTATATAG
This sequence comes from Lytechinus variegatus, assembly GCF_018143015.1. Lineage (NCBI taxonomy): Eukaryota > Metazoa > Echinodermata > Echinoidea > Temnopleuroida > Toxopneustidae > Lytechinus > Lytechinus variegatus. The sequence continues at coordinate 34,924,592 of NC_054750.1, forward strand.
TGGATTTCAGAGGGTTAACAACAGCGCTCCCTGTCTTCATTTTCATTCTTTGTTACAGTAAACTTAATGTATACGCAGACTGTAAAAGCATGCATTTGTGTCGTCCACTATAAGTCTGATAAGCCAATATTAAACTAACCTTAATTATGGATGGTCAAAAGGTTTTAGCCTTCATTCATGATGTTAAAAATCAAAAGAATGTAAAAAATGAGAGAACAATTAAATAAAAGAGGAAAGAAATGAGAAAAAATAAACAGTTGAAAAGGAAGATAACGATGATGGGGAGGAGAAGAGGAAAGATGTTATTTCCACCAAACACCTTGGATGTAGCATCAAAATACTCTTGTTTGAAACATCGCTTTACCCAGGAGGGTAAGTTCTTATTAACTCCTTTTGAACTCTGACATGTCGGGGGTTCCCCAGTATTAAGACCACCACTCCTCCATTCAGGAAAAAAGTCTAACAATTTAGTATCTTAAAAAAAAATCCGCCTATCGGTGCTTTTTAAATAATCAAATACGAAAGCGCATGCATAATTCCACAAGATAAAAATAGTTTTATATCTACCTTAGATTGTAGTGGAAACGCGGATATAGTGTCTTGAGCTCGTTTATCTTTTGTCTTAAAGTTAACAATTCTGAGTACTTTGTTCTATCATTGCCGGTATTTATTTGGGATTTCTCTGAGCTTTTGATGTGACTGGTCACTGGTGTCTCCATGTGTTTTATTCCTTCTCACGGCCATAACGACCTTACATTACATGTGATTCATATTTTGAGATTTCTATTGAGTTATTGGTGCTTTGTGAATTATTTGAGAGTGTTGCATGAAAGTAAAAGTCTGTGATTTTCACCGTTCTGAACAAATGAGATGCAAGGTTTATGGTAGCATATAAAAATTGTTGGTGAAAATCACTGACTATAATTATACACTCCTCTGGATTATATTGATCACTTGGGGTTCATGGTGACCCGTATATTCATCCCCTTCTCCTTCCCACTCTCCCTCTTTATCTTTCACTCTTTATCTCTTTTTTTATCTCTCTCTATTCCTTCCTTTTCCGTTCTCTTTTCCCCTCTCATGTCTTCCTCCCCCCTCTCTCTCTCTCTTGAATGATTTTGATTGGTTCGTAGTTGTTTCAAGAGTTGATCACCTGCCTCCGACTTTGTTTGCTTAAAAATAAAAGGGCGGCATTGTTGCTCTCTGCAAATGTTGCTGCATATCATGACTGAATGGCTTGTGGCTGTTTTCTTGCGCGATTTCTGTTTCTTTTTGCGCTTTCACCCCAGCTTGTTTCACCTGAAGGAGACGGGGGCTTCGTGTTTTGTAGTTTGATTATTACCGAGTTTTAAAGAGCAGCAGCTTCTCACAATCCTTAGAGGGGGGTGGATGGGGGGAAAAGCGGCTTGGAGGGAGGCGGAAAGGGGCTGCATAGGGAAAGCAATCGGTGGGGTTCAGAAGGTATCTTAAGACAGGGGGCAACCGGCCCGCGAGCTACCCGATCACGTTTCATTACCTCTCCAATCATGGTGTATCATACCCATAGAAAAATGAAGCAAGGAGGGCCCACAATCCGTCCCTATTGATGGTACTGTAAGCGCGTTCTGAATGTCATTTTTACAGGAACAAAAGACCCGCACCGTTTTTTAAAAACCTCTTCCAGTGCGGACACAGAATGGGAGGTAGGATAGTTTTCATTCGCGCTCCTATTCACTAATGTACTTCAAGAAAAAAACCTTATTCAAAAAGGGTATCCACCGGAGCGGGGTCTCCCCAACTCACTTGTTTTCCACCTTTCTTTCCTCTTCATCTCTGCCTTGTTCTCTTATGAACTCGAACTTGGGGAGTGCTATCGTGTAACTCGGTCGGTTTAAGAGAAACTGTTATGGTTCCTATTTTGTTTTGTTTTCTCAAACTCATTGGTTTCCCCCGCCCCGTCTGTCTAGCGAGGAGTATGTATTTCGGTCCATTCATGCTAGGATTCTGTATCATGTTGGTGATATAGGGGATCACTTTCAGCCATCTCAGTCTACTCCAGACCGACAGAATTTTGGCAGGAGTTGTACTCTGCACCCAATGTCTACAACTTGACCCTACCTTTACCCTTCTTATGCGGTCTGTCGCCCTTTTCACCCCATTTAAAACATATTTTAGTTTGTTATTCTTATGTATATTTCTATATGAGATAATTTAATTTTTCTGCTTTTTTAATGTCTGGACCCCTCAGAGAAGACCAACCACTGTGGCATACATGAGAAGGCTAATCTCATGAATCTGCCCAAATATGGACAATTGAGAAATAAACTAAATAATGAAACAATCTCTTTCTCACACCTTCACATTCATGACATTGCCGTCGCTCACTTTACGAATTCATTCATTTAAATAAATATTGTGGACAACCGTCAATATCTCGTGAATCTGTACATGCTCTATGCACATGGAAGGTTTTCAACTTCGGTTGGAAAAAAGAAGACATTTTATAAAATGACAAGTTTACAGTTATTTAGCAATAACAAAAAGTATACTCCATTGAAAATATGTTGCAACAAAGGAAATGTATCATAATACGAAATACAAAGAAAATGTTCTTGTCTCCTTGATAGAAAAAGCAAAGAGGGATGAGAAAATATAGAGTTCGATGGTTTGAATAGACAAAATTATTCTTGCATGATCGCATTTCAATCGAATTGTTGTATTGTAATTAGTTTTAGTGATTGTTTTTATTTGTTCGTTGTTATGTTGTTAATGACATCAATACAACATTTGATAACAAAAAAAATTACAAATGGAATTAATGAAAGACATTTTGAAAAGAAAAGAAATTTTTCTGGAACATGATTGTCCTCACTATAAATCTTATTTTTGCTGCAAAGCACACTCTTTAGTCCCACTCTTAATTATTTACAGAAATGTGTCATGAATTTCATGTTACGAGGAATCGCTGGTGCTATATATGATATTTTTTTACCTTGCTTATTTTTTTTTCGGCTGTTGTGAGGAAATTATTTTGCCCTGTATGAGGGTGAAAAGTTAAACTGGTTTTGACACCAAATTATCAATCTTCTGCTCAACCATTGGCCTAAAGTGTAAAGATGTCCCCCAACTCCTTCCTAACAACTTAAAAAGCATGCAATTCATTTAATCACTGCAACGAGCGAAAGATGTTTGCAACTCATTAATCATGGTTATCTCTATAGTATTAATTGAATCATCCTTGTCATAGCTATGATAGCTGGATTGGGAAATTTTGGTTTGTTTAATTAAAAAAATTACAACAAATTTCTATTTATTTAGACGTAAAAATTGAAGCTGCAAAATCACTTTTAAATCTCTATAATTAAGATCTTTAAATTTGATGTAATATGCTTTACACAATAGGATTATCAAGATGATACGAGTTCTAATGACGTTGTATTTTGTTCCGTCTTAACAATCCCAAAACACTTTCCTTTACATGAAGGTGTAGTTTAAAGCATGTGGGTCTGATAAGCAGGATAAAGTGTATATAAAAAGTCTCTAGAGAGATTTCTTTGCCAGAAGCGTTTGGTTAGATTGACCCAAAATTTCATATTTTGTCATTGTTGAAAAATGCCATCAGTTTTCCTGTTTTCTCTGTTAATGGAACTTTTACTGCTTGTTTTCTATATAAATATAAACTTATATTGCCCTTAAAAATTATCTTTATCATTCCTTCTGCTCTTTCATTTTCTGTCCTGTTCACATAACATTCAAAAACATTTACTCAACTTCTTTCCTTTTTATCTCCTATTATTGTCTCCATCCTTCTGTCTACCTCCACCCATCCATTCCTTCTCACCCCCCCCCTCCTGTACAGGGTGAGGTATCCGTGGTCGACGAGTCACGACGGGTCATCGTTCAGGCGGTCCATGAACTCTATGATCGGGAGGTCACCACACCGTGGCAAGACACAGAAACAAGAACTTGTACCATCGTCTTTATAGGTAAGAACTATCAAATACTTCTCAGTATATGTTCTATATTATTAGGTGTGCTTTGAAAGCAAAGGGGAAGAGCAGTATCGAAAAGGCTTCAGATATTTTATTCAAAGCAGAAACGGTACATTACAGATTATATAATATTTACCGTAAAGAAAAACCTATTTGAAAATGACCGTATGATGATGAATCTTTTTAACGATTTCATGTAAAATCAGGCAAGATTTTTCCAGATAATTAATAATAATATTACTTCAAAAAAATAATTGCCATGATTACTATTGACGATTTGTGACTCCATTTACTTATTCACAATTAAATCAAGGGTCAGTGTGTATTCTTAATTCACATCTGAATAGGAAGTACCACCCCCCCCCCCTCAAAAAGAATCGGTTTCAAACGATACTCGTGCCTGGCCGTTGTGATAATCTTTCCGCCCTCAACGTTAAAGTATAGTCAATGTAATCGGTATCGCAAGTTTTTCTTCTTCTTCAAGTATGATCTCTGACAAAGTGATGAGTGCTATGTTGATCAGCAGTTCAAGTTTCATTGTTTCAAATGCTGTAGATTCAACACAATGACACAATGGGAGGAGGCTCTAACGAATGCAAGACTAGTGTTTTGACAAGGTTAAAGATACTTACTTGGGTTGAGGAAGTTAACAATTAACCTTTGTGCGGAATCGTGCCAAGATATGAACATACCCCTAATACTTCCAAATGCTGCGTCCTACAACATTTGTTAGAGATAATCAAATAATTGTAGGCTTATGGATCATTGTTTTTCTTGACTTTTCCCTATATTTTTGATCGTAGGGGGGGGGGGGTGCCTCCTGGAACAAACGCTGTGCATTGTGGTGTTGGGATTCTGTAATACTGTATACCAATTTCAGATAGTTACTGCTTGTACGTGGAAATTATGAAATCTTATTGTAGTTCTATTATTTTTTAATATCAATTCTGAATTGCTGGGGGAAAACAAATTTATCAATGAACCACCCGAAGGTTTAAAGGGTTTGCGAGATATTTTAAGGTTATTGTTGTGTCACTGCGATGGAGTGTAAGACATCGGCTCTTCCTTGTTCCATGCAGAACCAGAAGAAAACGATAGCTCGACATGCTTGAGGTTCTATTACAAGTTTTCTCATCATTCAAAAGAAAAAAAAATTCTCATCATAACTTTCGTCATTGTTGGTATTTCATCTTATTTAGTTGTAATTTCATTCTATGAGGAAGATTTTATACTGGTTGTCATCCATGGACATGAAGATAAGTTGTGTAATTGATGAAGATGGACTTTGATTAACAATTGATATTTACGTCCAGGGTTACAAGGGAACTGTTATTTTGGTGATTGAATCTATTAGTTTCAGGATCGGGGTAAACAGAATGCCTATTGGCACTCTCAAACGTGTTATCAGATAGGGAATGTTTTTAATTTCAAGGATGTTTGGTTTACGATGTAAGTATATCTAGAACAAACAATTATCTCCTAATTATACAGAGGTAGTTGGCCTAATTCTAAACAGGAAAGAGTGAAAATGAAAACATCCAATGTGATAATATCGTTCATTTTACATCAGACAAAGCCGACAGACCCATGTTTTGGTTTTTGATCAGATTCTTTGTAACTGTTTTCCGTTGTTTTATCCGAACGGTATCAGCACATAATCCCTTTGGTTGGCCGCCATATCCGTCCATCCATCAGCGGAGAGGGACTTAGCCGATCTGGGACTCTTTCTTCGCCGTCTCTCTCGGCGTGCAATCGTCCTGACGACCGCCTCCAGTGTGGAGAGCCCGCGTACAGTCGCTCGAGGTGGGGTTTTACGCAGACTCACAAAAGGTGGATGAATAAGAAGACAGGGAGCAAAGCACCCGCTGTGTTTGCCGAGCGGATTAGCGGCCAACCAAAACTTGTTAACGGGGGATCAGCCGGCTCGGAAGTAGCGCTCGATAGGGTTACTGCCAACAAAGTTTCAGCAGGGGTTCCTACCGATTATCTCGTTATATTCACACCTGCGTGATAAAGGTCTTAGTTGTGATAAGATAAAACTTTTTTGATGGACGTAAAAGACGCCGTCCTATCTGACTGTGCCTCGGTAACCCCTCACAGAGTGATTCGTTCATTTGCATCAAAGCACTAACAAAAACTATTTTGACAAGCTTTCAAAACAAAAGAGAAGCCTCGTGCGTTTGTAATCAAGATGGGATCAAAACACCATTTCTGTTTGATGCCGCTGTGTTGCGGTAAGATTATTATGTTGCTTTGTAGGCTTATCATTGCTTTAACTGATGTAATCAAACAAAATACCGTTCATTTACAACAGCTTGACTAACCGCTGTTGACAAGGTACTTGTGTTTGCTACTTTAATGGTTGGTTTTTATAGCGGGTTGTTGTGAAGTACCCAGTAATGATAGTGTCTTTGAAACAATATCAAATTGGAAGACAGACTTCAGTGAGTTCATTATGTCATTTTATTTAATGGAAAACACAGGGAAACCTAATAAAGAGTCGTCAATAATTGATAAACTTCAATCTTTATTTCTTTACAATTTTGAGGACTTTAGGAAGGCTGATTTGGGGTCTCTGGTGATGTGTTGTAGCTATGCAGGAGCACAGGGTTTAAATGTTGTGATTATTGTTTCATAATCCCACACTGGTTGAGGACCTTGGGCCTAGTTGGATAATCCTCCCACCCGATCCCTCATCAATCGACTCTCCCTATGGTACATGACTAAAGTAACCCCAATGTAATTTAACATGAACCTACATCCTTCGTGAAAGTAGGCCTAATCCTATTTCTCTATGCTGAAAGTATGACCTTTCTTTCATTTTTGGTTTTTCAGTTGTATCTTTGTTATCTAATAATTGGCCAGTTAATTTCCTTAGATAAATAAATTATGGAATAAATCATTGATTAATTTCATAATAAACCCTCACGATGTCATAAATGCGTGCACAAATAAATATAATTCTTACCCAGTGTTCCCTCTAGGTCTTTGGGTTGCTCATAAATTCATTCTTTAAATAGTTTACTTTAGACAAGATTTGTCCAATCCAACCTAATCATAATAGTTGATATTATCAGATAAAGTTCACACTTCCTCCCAAGTAACGAGTGTTTTAAGGTTGTTATGCAGGTGACAAAACCGTGTTATCAAGAAGAACGAAAACGAAACATTAGACATAATATCGAGAATGAATAATTGTTTGAATATTGTCAAGATGTGATGGGACCAAGGAAAAACAAGGAACTTTTACAACCCTCCCCTAATGGTTATCTTCATTTGGCATATTTTCAGTTGTAATCATTTATCTGGATAGTTACATGAACAAAGATCATTTGATAAGAACAATAACATTCGAAACAATTGCACACACACACACTCAAGTTTTTTTTAGTTATTTTGAAAAGCTTTAATTTACTCATTATGTCAATGAAATCATAATTAATTATTAAGATAATTCAGTTTTTTTATCTTTTAAACGCATTTTGCGTTATTTTTTTAATTTCGTTTCGTTTACATATTGTTAATCGCCTTTAATACGCAAATTTATCAGGCAAAATGTTCTTAAAACATAATAATACCACTATTACCACTAACCCCATTTCTGTTCTACTGGTAAACTGTGGAAATTTCTCAGTAATCATTTCAAATATCCTGTAAAAAAATATTCGAGTGACCTTGAATAAACTTGACTTTGATCGACCTACTTCTGTCGAACCTCATCGAAATCCCCGTCAGAGGAACCAACCCCAACCAATCAAATATGTATGACGAATCGCAAGATGAATATCCCATTCATTTTATTTCTCTCAATCTTCTTCTTTTGTCGATGCGATGGTCAAGCATTCATAGATGAGATTCTCAAGTGCCCTTTAATCATATACAATAGTTTATGAATTTATTATGTGGGGCTTGTCAAGAAGTGATTGACATGTTGTATAGCTTGTTGAATAGTGAGAGCACTGGCCTACCATACTGAGAAGGATGGGGGGGGGGGGTGTCCAGAATTTAGAGGGTATCATGTTGCATCCATTGTATGTCTTCCTGAGCAATGCGACTTGAACTAGACATACCTGTAACAACTGGTGTTACGCCCAGTCTGAAGAATCAAGCGCCTCAAAGAGAAAAAATGAGCAAAAGGAGTTTTAAAAAATCTTGCAATTTCATTAATGGTGAGATGTATACTTATTCAAAGGAAATAGGGGTATACTATAAGGCGGAAATCATTAAACCCCACTATTCTGTAACAAAAAAAAAATGTGTCACTCATTAGACACTGTTACGTTCTTGATGAATCACACACTCACACACTCAACACTACCCATCATGCCCCAACTCATGGATACCCCGTACCACACCACCTTCAAAGGTAATAAAAACATTTCTTTAGACATTTAGAAAGGATGTGCGCAGTTGGGTATATATCTGGTAGGTAGAGGAGCTTTTACCATGCGGTCATGATTTGTTGTTAGTTAATTATGTAAGGGGAAAGAATTAGGAGGAAGAATGGGCGATAAAGGGATACAAAAGAACCATCCCCATTTGACATAACTTCCATATTCAATATAACCTAAACCAAAGACCAACCTCTCCTAGAAAGTGGTCTGCATAAGACGTTTGCTCATCACAGTGGCCATTGAACTCAACAGGATTTTGACAGACAGTTTAGATGTGCTTCAAAAAGTGACCATTATTGAAATGATAAGCTAAGATTTTTGAAATGGATGACGCGGGGAGTGTATCACGTCCCCTCGTGAATGAATATTTCAAAAAATTCGTCACATAATGCGCGTCTTCCATAATTTCACGTTTTGTTTTACAGCTGTTAACATCGCAGCATTGCTGGCTGTAAGTGAGTGTTCCAAAAGATTTATGACTCAGATGAAGTTTATTCAAAATATTTGATTTGTTCGTCCCTCACTTTCTCTCATTTTGTTTCCTGTCCTTGTTCATCATTCACTCTTCAAACTTCTTGTCCTAATTAGCAGCGACCCGCAAACGCGTTTTTCTCGCAGAGTATCGCATCGCAAACAAAATATTGCCGCCCTTTTCCCGGGCGAAACAATTTTCGAGACCTCCACACACAAAAATGTACAGCGGGAGAAAATGCCTATCTGTCACCACGCCCTAATTCTCTCATTTTCTCCTTATTGCTGCGTATTGTTTTACCTCAATTTCAAATCCTATTTTGTCCAACGCCTATGGGAGAGAGTTTTCTTCTCTTTGTTTTGTTCTAATAGTAATAACCTTTTCTTGAAAAAGCAAGCTGTCTCTAATCTCTCTTGTTTTGCATTCCAAATGGGTCATTGGTACCTGTGAAGCTAAATTTGAGTTGTTTTTCTTTCCATTTAGGGTCTCTTTTTCTTTTACTTTCTTTTGATACGTTATACCAATGACCATAAGGTTAACCCCTAAGGAACATGGGGGCAGGAGAGTGGGTAAAAAACCCGTAATATATACACGGTACTGAATCATAAAATAAGTTGTGAGTTGAAAATTCTGATTGTAAATTCAAGCTAATCAGTTGTTGATAAAATATATTTGCAAATTTGAGGTTCATTTTCCTGAAATGAATTGCGACGCATCCATATTGTTAATTAAGTAAACATAAATTATGCTACCTAAAGGCAATGTTATCTATGTAAAGTAAAAAGGAATTTTCGTAGAGATATTGTAGCATTTATATTTCATGTAAAATGAATAGCACCTTTTTGCAAATTTATCTTATTAACAATTGAATCGGCTCGAATTTAATGTATTTTTATTTTCAACGATATTTTCAATTTTTTGATTAACTACAGTATGTTTCTGTTGCAACAACATTGACATAGTATTTTCCCAAATCACTTCAGCTTGTGCAATATTTGCAAAGTTGGAAAACTAGAAGTACATACACTTCTCTCTGTTTGATTACTATAAGACCTTTAAGAAAATTGCAATAAAGGTAGGTTTTTAAAAAGGCATTAGAGAAAAGAGAGGGTAGAAAAGAAAGAGCAACTTATGTTATCGAGAAAGAGAAAGGATTCGAAGAATGGTGAGGAGGGCGGGCGGGCCGGGGGGGGGGGGGTGAGTGGGTTGTTTCTAAGGTACGATCATAAGCAAAACTTGTCACTGATCCACCCACAATCCGCAATAAAAGGGTATCAATTCCCCCACAACAGCCCGTGTTGAAGAAAACCTCATCTGCAATCGGGAGTGTATTTCCCCCTTGTCTTTTATCTTGCCTCGTCCAGTGCTTGTTCAGTCTCAGTTTACGATCAGTTACACCAAGTAAGCGGGACAATGCAACCGCTACATTTTATGAAGTGTACTGAAAAACTTTAGCCCCAAGCTGGTGGAGAAACGAAAATGTTAAGAGGCGTTAATTCGAGAACAACCATTCAAACAATAGGCGAGGTAACGCTTTTTATGCCAGAGCTATACCTCCACCCCTCACTACTCCTAACCTTTCTATCACACCAGAGTTTGACGGCTTGGGGTATTATGGTGGGCTCGTGGTGTTTTTAAGAAAACTGCTTCTTTGCCGTCTTTAAAAAACATTTGTGTAACAGGAGAAATTAAGGCGATTTATTCTAAAGCGTTTGTTATCATTGTTTTATACATTATCGCATTATCGAATAGCCATCAGCTATCGGCTGTGTGTAGTCGTTCCGCCTGGCTCTCTTAAGAAAATCAAGTGCAAAATAAAACGGTGAACTTATAGCAGACAGACGAATTAGCGTCTGGTGATATGTTAAAAATATAAGAAAATTATAAAAAGTGATAAAGGAGAAGATACTTTCACAGAAAGTTTAGAAAGATTATGCCAAAATTACATGATTTACATACAATATACGAAAACAAGCCAAAAGACAAAGTATGAGGCTAAAACCATTTTATATTCATTATAATTGATGATTGGAAATTCTGAATGTCACTTCAAATTATCTTGTCATTCCTGTAAAATTGATAATAAGTTTACTACAAGAAAACAGTTAATTATTATTTTTTGAGATTTTGGTTAAACATAAAAGATGATTAGATGTCAAGTATATTTCAACACATGCTTGCAGTCGTAAAATTATCATTTATTCGGTCAAAATGATGGACGAAATGACAATATAAAAATCAGTAGGCATGCTAGATGCAATTCGTTAGATTGAATATGTAGTAAACAAATGAGCGTGGAATGCTTTTTGAATTTGTAAATAAATTGTTTCTAATTAGTTATGCATATAATTGACTTCCTGTTGTATGAATTAGTTTCTTATCGATGTTGACCACTTTTCTTAAGAATGTTTGCAGATTGCTCTTCTCTCGAATTGTTATCAAAATTTAAATGTCTGAACATTTAAAAGTCCGAGGTTTTGCGCTGACAATAAATTTCAAACAAGAAATCGTTTTGTCATCTTAATGTAAATCTTTCAATTGTATTTTCATTCATCATGTTCATATTCCACTTTCCTTTTTTTTAATCTGTATTAATGGCGTACAGTATCGGCAAAAGACATTACAATCTAAAAGCTTGTTCGACACCCAATTTTGTTACTTATCTTCGTGCCCTGATAGTCTCACATAAAGGCACGGGTATTATTTTCAGTTGGAGATGTAGCTGATAACTCAGATTCAACCTCCTTACCACTCCCCATCAACCATTGGCCATATGTCACTCTCTACATCTCCACTATCATTACAAATTTGCATACCTGCAATACCCAGTTCTTCACGGAAGCATTGGAAGGTCTATTTTGTTGATCCGAGACGCTCGCTGGCGACTTTTATCTGTTTCTTCTACCCTAGACATCAGCCATCAAACGACTGAAGAACGCCCTACAAACATGGTTTCATTGAGAAAGCAAGAGAAATCTGAGCTGTATCAGTAACAGAGGAGACGATAGACACTTAATTTTTCAATAGCATGCAGCGAAAACTAATATTTTCCTCCCGCGCATATGTCTTGTTTTTAGGGGGCGGGTGAAAGGGTGTGACGATTGCTCGCCGTCGTCCTCATAAAGAACGCGGAAAGGAAAGAGTGATTTGATTGAGAAGAAAATAAAAGAGATAGCGACTGAGTAGGAAGTATGAAAGCATGATTTTGAGGCGGAAAAAAAATCATCGAAAGGGTACTTCGTAAATTATTTTATTTTGGGTTAAGGCAGGTTGCGAGGGGAGGTTTGTGAAGCATTAAGAGGTTGTTCGCTTCGATAACCAAGGCTGGCGTGCTTCGCCTAAAATAAGATGCGAAGCTTCGATTGATAAACCGCAAAATCTTGTCACCCTCGTATCACATTGATCATGTTGATGGAAATGGTAGCACATACACAAAGAACGAGAGAAAAATATTGACTTAAATCGCGATTTATTATTTTTTTTTTTTTGGGGGGGGTGGTAATCACCTCTATTCCACATTGTCTGTGGGAAGCTATTTTTTATTCAATCTTTATCATATCTTCAGTCAATCAAGATGCGGTTTCTTTTCTCTTGATCAGTCAGTTGAATGAAGTTATCTGCATAATGTGTGACAAGATTGAGTTATACAGCTACTCGAAACAAAAATCGTTTTACATCTTCCTACGACCATCAGGGTGAGACGAAGATAGGGATTCATCAAAGCCGAAGACAGCATCAGACTGTTGTTGGTATCCATTCTTCCACCACATCCAGTAGTGGAAGTACCCATACATTAATTATTGATCTGCTGATACCATAAGTGGGTTTTTATTTTTATGATTTTGTTGTAGATGTTTATTACTTAAATCAACAATGATTACTTCTATCATCCCCATACAGTATTCCTTTGGCATATATATCTGCGTCGCTATTGATAGTTGTACAGTATTGCAAAATATTTACGAGATAGGTTATAAAAGATGTTAAGCCTTTAAAAGCGAATTATATGGTAACAGGTTGGGTTGCTGATGCAGACAAAATTGATATAGAAGTCTGGTAGTCATAGTTGGGTAAGGGGAATAGGGATAGGGCCTACGTGTAGAGGCTTATTACTCTGCTTAATTTTTAAGATTGACCTCTCAATATTTGTAAGGTCCAAGTTGTCGAAAATGGCTTGGGAAAAAATTAAGAGAACAGGGACGGATTGGTGCAGCAGTATAACATGGGAACTATCATGTCAATTGATGTTTGCATTCATATTTGATTAAGTTAGACTCATTTCGCTTTTCTACCTTCCAAAGAAGTATTTTTAGATCTTTTTTGTTTCACATGACTGAGGATTGGTGATGTGTAATCACTTTATTTTATTAAACCGAACGCTTAGACAGTAATTTGGCTCAGATGGACAACACACAAGAAAACGCCGTTTTACACATCAAAACATGTGAGCTTTTCAGTTACGAAAAAAGAGTACCATGCAGACCAATGATATCTTTTGAAGACAATAAGATGCTATATATTGTTGCCCTTGATTGAATCCCGAAGATGAAAGCGTTTAGAAAGTGAAGGTTGATGTGTCTATACTATCTACATTCTTACATTTCCACTCGGTCGCCCTGTTCACTCGCATCGAGTATATAGCTTGCTAATCCTCACCCTTCTATGCACAATATGAAAGTTGTGATTTGTTTTACTTATTATGGAGCGTTGCGAGAATCTTACACCCAAGAACTCCCCAAACCGAGCGTAATATAGGGCAGTGCAAGAAAGCTGTACCCGTTAAAAGCAAATGTACTGCAAATTCTTGTTCAATCAAATTACTTTCCCTTGGTTTGAACTTAAGTTTCTTGCAACGCGCCATTATTTTGTGTTTTATATATAGGGAAGGCGGGGGTAAGTTGTGGCACTTTTCGTATTTTGCATGTTAGAATTGATATGACTTATAATATTGCAGTATGAAGTACCTTGCCTTTAAATTTGATTCTTTGAAAATATTATCACCTATATAACTTTCTACCCCCACACTGAAAGTCATTGTGACCTTTGAAAAAAATGATGTCAAATGGCTCAACTTGCCCCATCTGTGGGGTAAGTTGTGCCACCTTCTGGGGTAAGTTGAGCCACAAAAACTATGCACTAAAATGTATGCGGGAAGAACCAGAATGAGATTTTTTTTATGTTAAGTCTTTTCACTCGCTAATTCTCTATAAACACTAACATCTTCTAAAAGTAAAAGAATTAACATGTAAATTTGCTCCGTTCTGCCTGCATATCAATGGCTTTTAAGGTTTGTTTGTGTTTTATTATACATAACCATAGGAATTACCATGGCTCAATTTGCCCCATGTTGGCTGGCACAAATTATTCCAGTCCGAACTTAATGCGATATTTTCACATCCACACATTTCTTATGCATCCATCATAAAAGACTATGACAAAAATGAGAATCCATACCTGGACTATAACAATATTGTTCTTGTTTCTCTATTATTTTTAAAGATATGTGTGGTAAAAAGCACTGATCTATTTCACGACCTTTTTTTTTTACTTTTTTTGGCTGAAATTTGTATTTTTCCTTCTAAAAAAGTACTTTTCGTTTCAGAGTTGAAAACAATATGGTGGGGTCAATGGTTATGTAATGGGTGACACAAACACACTATCTGACTTATTCATTATTGGCCTGGGGGTGGTGGCTCAACTTGCCCCTATGCTCAACTAACCCCGCCTTCCCCTACATATAGCCAGCCTTTCTTTAACAGTTCAACCATGGAGCTATGGTTCAACATTTGGAAAGTAAGAGTCTTCTATAGACAGAACTACTTGGGAAGGATGTATGTAACCTTTAAGCAATATGAACCCTTGTCTCGCCGCCGAAAAGTACGCTCTAAATCCAGAATGACATCTACTGTAAACAAATAAATCTAGGGTTTTTCTTCAAGTAGGCTGGTAGATGCTAAACTCAAATCGCTTTTGATGTATCACTCCCCACATCCAGTTCAGACGGCATAATATGAAAAGGAAATCTTTGAAATATAACGTCCATTAAAGGCCTACCTTTCCTGTTTGTCTTTTGACTGCGTAGATTGTTTCAGAAGAGAGGTGTCTTCTGGAACGTCTTCAAATATTCATTAGCTATTTGAATCTCAAACAACGGGCGAAATGGGTCCCGTAACATAAAGGTTAGCGATTAATCGCACGTTTGATTATCACGATCAATTGTACATTGTAGTCAATGCAATCAATCGTAGAAAAATGTTCTACGATCATTGCCTAACTTTGTGTGATGGGCCCCTGGTTAGGAGATGTTCTTAATCTCTGTTGTCAAACTGTGCATTAAGAAGCTTTGCCAATTATGTATGAAACATTTGCATTAATAAGATACTTATTCAGTCCCCCGGGATTAATGTTCTACATCTGTCATGTAGGGCTATAGGGGACTACTATTGAAGATTTTATGGAAGACGAAATTGCAACGCGGAAATACATAGCAAATTGAACTTGACGTCGTCGACAAAAGATACACCTTGTGTGAACTGTTAAGCTCTTTCCTAGGTTTCATTAGAAAATACTGATCCATGGTATCATTGAATATTTATATATGAGTGAAATATCGTGGAAAAAACTCAATCACTCCGCCCATTTTTTTATACAATAAAACTGATAATGGTTTTGAATGTATGTTTAGATTGTGGATGTTGTCTTCACGGATTAAGTTTTTCACGGATTTAGTCTTTCACGGATAAAGTCTTGAAATGTTACAGAGACGGCCCTCTACGACGAGTATCGGGAAGATGAAGACTTGATCATGTTGAAAAGGAAAAAAAGGAGGCGATTAAAAGAGAATGACGCAGTGGACACGATAACAATTCTGATGAAAGATGAAGTTAGTCTGCCAATATGTATTCCTAATTAAAGATATGTCCGATGTCTGTGAGATTTGTTTGTCAATAATTCAGGGAAGCAAATTATTTTCGGCGTCTGCATACTATATTATGAAATTCAAAGATGGCAACAGATCGAGAACTAAACCCGTACGCTATTATATATTAATTTATGGTTATTTAGTCATTAATAGATCATTTACATTATAAATGATGTAAACTCGGTTTTTATACTGAATCTCGCGGAATCACCCATATCAAGAACTTATCTCATACAGCATATGTTATAAACATTTCTGATCGTTAATGACTGAATGATTAGTCAGGAAATATAATTTTTTGTTCGAGGGCAATTGAATTTTATTAATGCCCTCGCATGTTATCGATAAGTAACAAGGAGATTACTTGTGA
Source organism: Lytechinus variegatus (assembly GCF_018143015.1). Taxonomy (NCBI): domain Eukaryota; kingdom Metazoa; phylum Echinodermata; class Echinoidea; order Temnopleuroida; family Toxopneustidae; genus Lytechinus; species Lytechinus variegatus. Next base: position 34,940,721 of record NC_054750.1, read on the forward strand.
TTATGTTGTCTGTGGTTAGTTTGAGCTTAATGGTTAGCCTTTAACTATCCTCTGGAGATTAAGATAAATGGAATGAAGACCCTTCGAGAGCTAGCTACGTCTTGCCCCATCTCAACCAACATGACCAATTGGATTGGATGCTTTATTTTCCTTCTTTTTCTCTTTGTTGCCTATTGCAATTTGTGTTTTATTGCTCCGGCGGAGCTGACTGACATTTGGACTGGATACATCAGGGGCAATTATCTGACGACACAAATCAACCGTCGTAAAAACAACATTTGCCACATTAACCCAAATATCGGGGCCCATCCAGCGAAGTGCACCGACGATGTCTCAAGTCGTAGACCCACCACGACTACCCGAGCTTACAGTGTCCACTATCTGGGTTAGCGACATCAACCATAGCGAGATCGGTGAATGCACTGTTGGGTAGACGTTAACCAACGTCAGGAATGTTTTTATACAGGATAGATTTACGGAGTAGAGGAGACAAGCATGATAGGAGGATAGGGTGTGTAGGGGGAGAGAAAGGAAAGAGTAAAGGAATAAGAAGAAGGAGGAGAAGAAGAAGGAGAAGAAGGAGGAGGAGAAGAAGAAGAAGAAGAGGAAGAAGAAGGAGAAGAAGAAGGAGAAGAAGAAGAAGAAAAAGGAGGAGGAGAAGAAGAGGAAGAAGGAGGAGGAGAGAGAGGAGGAGAAGAAGAAGAGGAAGGAGGAGGAGGAGGAGAAGGAGGAGGAGGAGAAGAAGAAGAGGAAGAAGGAGTAGGAGAGGAAGAAGGGGGAGGGGGAATGGTGTCGATGAGAACGCGGAAGAGGAAGGACGGGGCGGGAAGCGGAGGGGGGGGGGGGTCGGTGTGGCACATTATGTATACTATTTTCTTTTATTTCGTCTGACCCCACAACTACTTCAGGACCTGGTAATATAAACATGATTAAGCTTAGCAGTTGCATTTCTAGGAATGATTGCATCGATTATCAGCTCCATTGTAATGGCGAAGCTTCATGTACTAAAGGGGGCTGATCATGCCCTCCTCTACCACCCAAAATTACCACCCGAAGTCCCCATTTTCCCATTTTCATTCCAGTACAACTGATGTAGAGAAGGTTGATAGCTTGACCAGCGGTTCAGGCGCCATGCGTTAATTTGCAGAGCATGGTATGGGTTTAGGCGGGTCTGGGACGGGACAGAGACGAGGTTGTGTGTTTTCTTTAGGGTTTTTTTTTGTCCGGTAACCTGTATTAATAAGATATCCTGGCAGTGTACAAAATAACGTAATACGTACAAACAGTCCGAGCACGTTATCACGGAGCATCTTGTATGTGCTTCATATGTTGTGCGCGGCATAAAAATCTTCCCTGGTGTCCATTTCAGTATTTATAAGTCATTTCTGGATTGAATTTCCTTCAAAGGAGTCCTTCTAGGATTGTCACAAGTGACATAATGGCCTACTGACCGATAACAACTGAACATATTTATCCCATAATTCGGGCAGGTAGAATCTCCGTACAAAGTCGTATGGGAGTGATTTGAGAAAAGAAATACACTGTATGTGCAATATAGTAGCGTTTGAATAAACAAAAATTGTTTTAATTGAAGAGGAGTCTTGGTTGAAATTTACGCGTTAATTATAAAAGAAATATTCATGTTAACAATTAAAACCAGAAACAACTTTACCTTCGACTATACCAACTGCTATGGCAACTTCAACTACTACTACTACTACTACTACTACTGTTACTACTACTACTACTACTACTACTACTACTACTACTACTACTGCTGCTGCTGCTGCTACTATAACAACTATACTTCTAATTCTACTTTTACTTCTACTACTACTACTACTACTACTACTACTACTGCTGCTACTACTTCTACTTTTACTTCTACTACTTCTACTTCTACTGCTACTACTACTTCTACTACTTCTACTACTACTACTACTATGATAATAATAATAGCGGTATTTATAAAGCGCCTTTTGTCTGAGGATACAAAGCGCTGCTATTATTACCCCGGCTTTAGCTCGAGCTGCCATCACCGGCGCTCAGTGCATGCAAGGAATTCTGCTGCAGCTTCTGTTTCTGCTTCTATCACTACCATTGCTTCTACGATGCCACCTCTTCAACCACTACGTCTACATCTACTGCTGATAATGATTATGGTATTAGTGATATCTTACGAATTTACTACTGGAAGGTTATGATAATAATGATAGGTATTTGTATAGCGCCATCTATCTAGAAATGATCTATTCCGAGGCGCATTGTTATTTTTACCCCGACTACTTCGATCCTAAAAGCGTCCGATGTATGCATACGGTTGCAGACGGACATTATATTTAAATAGCTGCCACTTATAAGTTGTATACACAATAAAAACTCTGTTTCAAATATGACTAGGATACTACGGACTACTCCTTGGTTTCTTCTTTTTTAATTTATTGAAGATTGAATATAAAAATAAAAACTTTGTTCTTTAGGATTTCAACCACTTGTTTGAACTGTGAACAACTACTGCCTAATTCAGACCATGAAATGCCCTGTGTAAAACTTTTTAACAGCAGCATACTGTGCAGAAAACTAGCGAGTGTACACTTCGTACCCCAAATTCATTTTAATTTGTTAGGATAAATGACAAAATAAAATAAGATGAAGAAAATCCTTTGTACATGGATAGTAAGGAATAATGTAATGAATTTATAGCGTGTCTAGTTGTAAGACAAGCTTGGTTGGGGGGTAATAACTGGTGACTGCAGATGTACGTCCGGCGTAGGATTAGAAACTTTCGACTTTAAATGAGAATCGATTGATTCGAATAAGATGAAGTCGTTTAACGGGGATAGAGTTCCATTTGGCTTTGGAAACAGGTAGATTGATTTGAAGACCACCGCATTGCCGGTCTCAGTTTGACAATAGACGAGCAGACCTGTGCCCACAAATTTCAAGATGTCTAATAGATTGATACAAGATATTACCCTTTATAACCCGAGCGATAAATGACTTCTGTTTGATGAAATGACCATGAGTTGTCTAAAGTCTTTAACTCTCTTTTTTTTCAAAAAAAAATCCACTCTCCTATCTCCCCTTTCTCTCCCTCTCTCTGTATCTCTCTTTCTCTTTCTCCGTGTGTCTTACTTTGTCTCTCTTTGTCCTAGTTTCTCCCATTCTCTGTGGACGTCTCCCGACCCTCTCTCTCCCACTTCTCTATCCCTGACTCTCCTCTATATCTCGTGTGTAGTGATTGGTAATGCGATACAGTAAACGTATGAGCCTCCAGAGATGGATTGCCCCCATTTCTGAAAATTACAAATCACAACATTATTGCGTCTGGCCTGGGGAGGGAGAGTGGATGGCACAAAGTGGGACAAATCACGTGGGTGGACAGACCTTACCTTTAAAGAGAGAATCTCCATCATATATTTTAAAAAAAATCTACAATAAAAGAATGCTCCGAGCGAGAGGAACACGCCGGTTCAGGGTATCATTCAAACTGGCATAATCGTGTAAATGTATCGTCTTTACTTTGGTATACATGAAATTTATGAAAGATATTAGTCTTTCCAACCATAGATACATGTAGCTGTGTTCGAAATGACCACTTATTACATATATATTTCAAGTGAGAGGGAACAAGGGAGGTAGTTGAATAAAAAAAATTACCGAATGTCTTATTTGCATTATACTGTAATTTGCTCTGAACTGTAGATTCATCTTCGTTTGGTGAATTTTGAAAAATCTCTTGTAAGTTGATTCTTTGATCAGCTAGATTGCACATTTATCTGCAGGTCTATATTAGATGAGCTTTGAGTTGCAATATACCAGTAATGCCCCCATTACACACTTTGCTTCTGTCTCCATTTTCTCTATTCTTTGAAAATGATAAACTAAGTGTAAACGAATTATTTTACGTGTTCATTCCTTTTCCTCTCCACCATTAAAAAATACCTCTTTAAAAGTATTTCCCCCTTTTTTGACGGGGATGGGATCAGTATCCTCGATGTAAATGAAAGGTGTTCTATAATGTCATGATTGTGTTTGTGTATATATGACACATCTTAGTCATTGAAGGTCAACTCTCTGAATTTGTCTATACTGAAATATTAATGAATTTGAATGAATTAAATGATAAACGAATTAGTCAATAAATTGATACATGAATAAATTGAATAAATAGATAAGCACTTAAATAGATGAATAGATGATTTAATGAATATCTCGATAATAAAGCTTTGAAAAAGGAATATTCTAGTGTATCTTTAAGGTCTTGCAGGGGGGGTGTATATTATCGCAAATCTGACGTATCTAGAGCGCGCAGTATACCGTACGGCATAGAAACATGTTTTGCCTATTTGAATCCAATAAATCAGACATAACTTTGAACTTATGCGGGATGCGATCTCTTTTCTCTCAATCTATTATTATAGCCATGCACTTTTCCGTGGGGCAGTCAGTCCACATTTCCTCTCGGCTACTAATTCATTCCAATTAATCACTGCAATCCAACGGCCGTATTTGATAGATCTTGGGCCTTGTTTCAATTCAGGTCTCATAATTCTTAGATTAGGGGCTTCGAAGAAAGTTAACACTTGCTTTCATTTGCTTCTGTCCTCAGCCGGGATTCGAGAATTTAGGTTAGGGCTTATTTTTTTATCCAGTCGCAATCTCAGAAGTCCAGTTTTTTAAAAAGGTTCACGGGGGGACTTGATTTGTTAAGCATTTAACATTCTTAATATAAATCAACCAATAAATTTGCTTTGGGTGATACCTATCCTGTGGGGTTATAGGATTCATTTTGTTAAGCTTTGAGTATTCGTAAATCCAGTAATAAATTGCCGTTTTCTGTATTATGATTGTTTTATTTTGACAAAAAGTAACACTGTAAATGAAGACTGTCTAGACTCGATGCTATATTTGAAAGGGAACGATACATTCGAAGATTATGCATATTTTTCATGATGAAATAAGTGAGTTGAGTAGGATTAAAGAATTAGTCTCTCACGTCTCGTTTGTAATCAATCCATCAATTAATCGTGAAAGTTCGATTATAAAGTCGGTCAAATCTGCAGTGCATGTCTCATATGTAAGTAGGTCACGTTGAAACCGTCGTAAGGTTATACAATGGTTAATGTTTCTCATGTTACTGCCAAATTTGTTTTGATAATTTTGATATATATGTAATCTTGGTGAATTTTACCTAGTTGCTAAGGAAGCATATTCGTAAAGTATCGTTACCATTGGCCTTTAATTATTTTTTCGCTGTTGTTGATTTTGTATTCCTCAATTACGAAATCAGTCAAGATTCCATATCATATCATATAGAACCTGTAACACGGTGCATGCCCCCGTGACGATTTCTCTGTCAGCTTTTTTTTTAGAAGTGGACCCTTGATTTATTACATTTAATTTCCAATATTTATTAGAGACAATTTGGTGATAGCCCGTTACCATTTCAGTCCCATGCCGATATCTATATGTTAATAATGATAATAATATTATGGCCCATTTATATAGCGCAGCTACTATGATTTCAGATACTCTACTGCTCTTGATACTAAGTATCATGTACCCCAGCCGGCTGTAGATGAGCTGCCGTATATAGGCGCTAAAGCATTCAAGGAATAAATCCTACCGGGTACTCATTCACCTCACCTGGGTCGATTACAGCGCAGTGTGGGTAAATTTCTTGCTGAAGGAAACATGCCATGGCTGGGATTGGAACCCACGACCCTCTGATTGAAAGACGAGAATCGTAACCACTAGACCACGACGCACCCACGTTATGTTACTACCACTGTTATATCCAAGAGGGCGCTTGCCATCCTGTCACAGATGCGCCATCTCTTGTCATGGATATCCATTGAGTTACAGTGTTCCGGGTGACTCTGGCCTTCTGCTTGACACCACCCAAGACGTGTAAGACCCCTGGTTGACAGTGAGGACAATCCCATCAAAAACAACAGTGATCATGGTGAAAGTTTGCTTGTTGGAGTCGGGAACTGTAGTTCATTGTTGACAGATATCCTATACGCTACGTTGAGAGGCTAATATTTGAATGCCGTAAACACGGGTTTCATCTTACGCATCGCTAACGTCCCGATGATGTTATGTTATAGAGTCACAGAGGCCATGTCAGGTTTATGTGGCAATTGGTGCGAAGTGAAGCATAGGGGCATACCGTCTTGTCTCGTACCTTACATTATTGTAACACAGAAGATTGGATTGATGCAGCTCATGATAAAGACATCAATCGCATTATGAGACAATATCAGGAGAGAAATATGTGAAATGTTTGTTGTTTTTTTTGTCAATGGTCAAGACTCATGTCAAGACCAAATTGTCACATTTCTGTCACATATCCAAACTACCTTCAATAATGGTTTTCGTGGTAATTTTGAATACATTCACAATATTCATTTATCTTCTCTTGACCCACATCTTACCCCTCTCCCACCCCTTACCTGATACAGGTCGCAACTTGGATGAGGACGCTTTGAAGAAAGCCTTTAACAATCTACTAGAAGGGCAGGACGAGACTATGGCTCACTGACATCCACGCTTCACCATTGGTCATTAGTTACCCTCAACGTCGCTTCTTTTAATGTCATCTACAAGACAATTCTTAGATCAGTGCTACAAATAGCAATTATTGTTCCCTCGAATACGATATTGACAAAAGTTATGGGCGAAAAATGAACAGACGCATATTTCTGTGGCAGCGGTGGGCTCTTTCATAAACCTACAGGTCACTTTAGGACAACGAGATTCTGAATTGCCTTATTGTTAACCTACATTTGTTTCATTCAGCTTTAAAGTTTGAATATTTTTCAAATACCCTCATCTAAAATGTGGCAAACGAATGATTCGCATTCAGAAATTTTGTGTTAATAGTGATATTATATTCCAACTCTTTGCTTTTGCGATTCAATATAAATAAAGGCCTTCGTGGACCTTCTATATTCCAGTCTTTCGTAAAGTTATGTGTAAATTTACAAACGATGTCCTGAATCCTTGTTATGGGTACTAACTCGGTTATTTCAAATTATCAACCGTGTTTGAGTGACTGTCGCCCCAGATAATGTCGTTGCATAACTTGTGAAGGAGGTATGGATTCATGTAACCCAGGAATTAAAGAAGGAACATTGTCCTCAGAGTTTATGTGGATCGGAGCAATGGTTGGAGATGCAGGATTAGAAGTTTGATAAATTATTTCATTCAAAAGTCAACAAAGTGCGCCTGATTCGCTTTCCATTTATTTTATGCCCTTCGTTCATTGTCGTTCGCACAACAATCGTGACTTTCTTTGGCCATTACCCCTGTTTCACAAAACTTATCAGTAAGTTTATATCTTCCCCATACATACATTAGTTGTTCATGGTCAATCAAATTTTGGTGAATTATAACAATTTCTTGTAAGGTGTCACTGCACCATGTTTTGTGAAGCAGGGTCCGTGATGCAGAATAGACAAAGTGTAACCAGGCAAGTCCCACTTCCCTAGTATATAACCTACTTTAACTTGCAATTTGCATACCTAATACTATGAATTTCACAATCGATAATCTCCCATCATCTGATCATGTTCAAATACCAAGCAATATGCATTGAAATTAGGGGTAGGAAATGACAGTTTAAATCAAAATACGACAAGAAAAAATGTATTTCTTTCTTAATTATGTTCTAAAATTCACCCTTTTTTCATTTTCTTTGACAATGAATGTTATACATGCTATGCAAGAAAGATGAAACCTTGCCGCATCCCACAGAAATGTAGACTGAATTCATATCAAGTCTATACTTACATCTGTTATTGTCTTAAAAGAAAAATACTCAAGAGGTTTTGATTGGAAGCAACATGATCAAGTATCTCATGGAAAATGATATTTTTCCATCACCCGCCGGGTGTACTTTGAACGCTTCGACTTATTTTCAGGACTAAACACCATAAATAAATATTTATTCATGTCAATTCAGCACAATCTTCTCCATCATTGTATCTTATGAAACAAACCATTTGGATAAAATAACAATTACTCATTGAGTTGAGCTATGGACCATTAGAAGGGCAATGACCCGATAGGTCACACACCAAAGCTGTAATAGCCCCATGGGCATATTCGTTTATTATTAACTCAAATTAGTGTGTTCATTATGTCAAATTACTGAAGGTAAGCGAGGGAGGGTGATTAAATAATTGATGTCTACAATTATTTTGAATATTTTCACACTTGTGTTCATCGACATGAACCCCTGATTACTTTAATATTTTATTCTGGAGCATTGTTGAGAACAGTGCGACAGATTCAGTCATTATTTTACCCCTTCATGGCCTTCCTTCCCCTTTAGACCAAACTAACCAAGCGAACCCTAGCCATTACAATGATAACCATGTTTATACCCTTATCCATAACTAAAATAGGAATAGTGCGTCCATTCTATTTGTCATACATGTAATATATATATATTAATGTGTTACATATGCGTGATTATTTCTGATGAATAAAGACTTTTATAGAAAAACAAATGTAAATATCTATCTTTTACTATGTGTCTTCAATTATTTGATGTTTCTTGGCATCTTTCTCTTCAATTTGTGACAGTGAATATATCGATCCCGCGTAATTGTAGTTCAATTCCCGACACATCGAAGTCGATATTTGGCACCATTGTGTTATATGATGATTATCAGGATGGTGGAAATGATCAGGATGATGATGATGATGGTGGTGATGATTGTAATGGTGATGATGATGATGATATCGGTGATGTTGGTGGTGTTGATGGTTAAGGTGATTTAAGTTGATGACGATGATGGTGAAGATGAAATGGAGTACGATGGTGATAAATACATAAGACAAAGCAATAGATAATTTAATGTAACTATATAAAAATAGCTCAAAGATATTTTTTCAGGAAGAAAAGAAGACACCCACCGTCCCTCCCCACTTTCACCAACCTTTGTTTAAGTCATCTCAAATACATATTCATGAGACTCGTAAGAAGTTTGCAATACCTGTCCAAATTATGGACATGTACCTGTAAAATGAGTTCATTGTTTGAAATGTATACATGGCTAAATGCATCCAGTAGCTGCACTGATTACCATGGAGCGGTAATAGGAGATTTTTATGAGAATCATAAATCAAAAATCGAGGCAATATTTTTACAGATCGCCCACTGTTGGCGAATAAATTACCGTGAATACCGGTAACCTTGTTCGAAGCGAGGGATTTATGATTGGAGAAAATATGGCGCGAACATCTTGAATTGTGATCAAAACGCCACCAAACCCAAGGTGAAGAACATAAATACCTCATCCACTGGGTTCCCATTGGTATGGTATTAGTCTCAATATTTGAACCACTGAAATCAAAGTTATGATAACCCAACAATCTTTATTTAAATTTCTCAATGGGTTGAGGCAAGGAGCTTCAAGCTCCTTGGTTGAGGGTAGCAGGGGCGTCTCTTTCCATATAACACCACCCCCCCCCCCAAAAAAAAAAAACTTAAAGGGCACATGGCAAACATCGGGCGGAAAAACATTTCGTAGGTGTCTGGTAATAACCGTAACTGCTATTTTAATGACGTTTGAGTTCTATGCTGATATTTTTCTCATTATTAAGCCTAATTATAGGTTCCAAAACTTTGATATCTACGAAAATTGTAGGCTTAATCATTGTAGATAAAATGGAGATTTGATAAGAATATAGCTTCCTGGAAATTGTATTTGGAGAATGAGCCGAAGTATATAAAGGACTATTTTTTCTCAAAAGAGTCATTTAAAAAATGTATTAAATAGAGTACCTACTTCACATAATAGAGGGAATGCATCAAACTTAAAAGAAAATTGACATTTATTTAATAAAAAAAATTCTTTTTATTATTAGGTCAAACCTATCCAAAACTTGATTTTTATTTTTGAAAAATGCCAAAATTTGGCTCTACTATCGCCATTTGTTCCCCACAGAGTAAAAGCAAGGAGTTCTATCTCCCATCTCCCTGGTGAAAGGGTCTACATGTAAATTCTAACTATTACCGTGTTTGATCTAGGTGTGTGACGATAGGGTCCCTAACGTCACGACCAGATATTTCTATACACCGGTCATTAAAACCCTGGTTCGTCGTAAAATAGAAGTTAAACCCCACAAAATGTAAAGAGATTGGACGATGGTCAGTATAGATGACCGCTGTGCATGTCTGCTCCAAAATTTATGGCTACAGGGTCGAATGTTGACATATTTTGAGATGATTTACATGATAGGTTTTGGTACAATTGTAAATAAAAGATGACGTTCAAGGTCGCATTGCTTTTGAAAGGCTTTTGGTGAAGATTTCGTTTGGCAGTGAACATGGCACAAGTCGTTCAAATGCGCGGAAAATGGAGCAACAAGACTGGAATTTTGAAGTGGTACGGCATGGCGTATGTGCATGAAGGAATAAAACCAGTCATGAAAATAGATTTTACCCTTTTCCCTTCCATATTTTGGACATGGAACTGAAAGGGGTAGAGTACGCCACGTACATACACCTATATACACCAGAGAATATGGAGATATATAATGTGGGGGTATCAAGAGAAAAGGTCAATCCTACAAGTAAAGTTAGCGTGCATTTTAACATGATCGACTCACTCGTTTTCACATCACCCTTAGCAAGTATATCACTTGTAATGCATCGTTTCAAATTCTAAATGTTATGCTCGAGAAGAAGAATTTCGAATTTAGCGAGCGGTTTTGGAAGTATACGAGCAAAAGAAACGATCGAGCCGAAAATTATGGTAATTTTGAAATCAATGTACAGGATGTAGACATGACGAGATTTGGTCATCTGACCATCTCTCCTAAAAGGTCATCTGACCATCTCTCCTAAAAGATGTAGACATTATGACATCACAGATCTCGTCATCTGATCATCTCTTCTAAAAGATGTAGACATGACGACATCACAGATCTCGTCATCTGATCACTATGATCTCTTCTAAAAGATGTAGACATAACGAGATCCGAGATCTCGTCATCTGATTATCTCTCCCACGGGATGTAGACATGACGACATCACAGATCTCGTCATCTGATCAATCTCTTCTAAAAGATGTAGACATTATGACATCACAGATCTCGTCATCTGATCATCTCTTCTAAAAGATGTAGACATGACGACATCACAGATCTCGTCATCTGATCATCTCTTCTAAAAGATGTAGACATGACGACATCACAGATCTCGTCATCTGATCACTATGATCTCTTCTAAAAGATGTAGACATAACGAGATCCGAGATCTCGTCATCTGATTATCTCTCCCACGGGATGTAGACATGACGACATCACAGATCTCGTCATCTGATCAATCTCTTCTAAAAGATGTAGACATGACGACATCACAGATCTCGTCATCTGATCATCTCTTCTAAAAGATGTAGACATGACGACATCACAGATCTCGTCATCTGATCACTATGATCTCTTCTAAAAGATGTAGACATAACGAGATCCGAGATCTCGTCATCTGATTATCTCTCCCACGGGATGTAGACATGACGACATCACAGATCTCATCATCTGACCAATCTCTTCTAAAAGATGTAGACATTACGACATCACAGATCTCGTCATCTGATCATCTCTTCTAAAAGATGTAGACATGACGACATCACAGATCTCGTCATCTGATCACTATGATCTCTTCTAAAAGATGTAGACATAACGAGATCCGAGATCTCGTCATCTGATTATCTCTCCCACGGGATGTAGACATGACGACATCACAGATCTCGTCATCTGATCAATCTCTTCTAAAAGATGTAGACATGACGACATCACAGATCTCGTCATCTGATCATCTCTTCTAAAAGATGTAGACATGACGACATCACAGATCTCGTCATCTGATCATCTCTTCTAAAAGATGTAGACATAACGAGATCCGAGATCTCGTCATTTCATAATCTCTTCAAAAGATGTAGACATGACGAGATCACAGATCTTGTCATCTGATCATCTCTCCCACGGGATGTAGACATGACGAGATGATTATATGAACACCTGGGTGGCAAGCTTCGATAGAAATGGTTGTATCGGCCAGATATTAAAGTAAATTCGGTACAAAGTTTGATGCTGCAAAACGAAAAGTTTACTAGGGTGTTGTATTATCAAGAACATTTTTGTGTGTGTGGAATGAACATAAGATGCGCGTCGCAAAAATAATATTCATTGAAGAAAATGGGCCCTATATGCTGTCAATTACACGTTCAAAAGGGGTCTCTATCCAGTTGAGGGAGGTGAGGTTAATGATCCCCTTTCTCATTTTGATTTCATCGGACAATGAACCCACCATTACCAGGAGGTGATAAAACAGGGTACACCATTAGTTACTACCTTCAGCGGGTGGCAGCACTTCAGACAATGCATATCCACTCATCGCCTAGCCCACCCCACCCCCTAACCCCGACCCCCAGGATGTTAATGTCTTGTACCTACAACTAATATTATAATTGCTTATTCCATGTTATGATAGATTTATGGCGTAGGGGACAACTGTTTTCCTTCTTCATTATTATTGATTTACGAGTTCCATTTACGCGTAAGGAAAACACTTGTTAATTGAGCCACTGCGGGTCACGTGATCACGATTAGCCGCCCTCATTATGTTCAATACAGCAGTACATTTTCCGAAGAATATTATTTATGTATCGCTGTTGACGTATTGTCTCAAATTTAAATGGATCAAGATTAAGACTATTGACTAAGACTTTTGTTTCACCTAGCCTATGATCAACTTGAACTCATTGCATACATTATATTTTCTGACTCTAGACTTTTCCCAGCAGCTTAACGATAATCAAAATATTACAGATTAATTCTTAATTAGTAGAAACAAATTAATTTTATCTATTTAGAGAATGTGTGATTACATCATTAGAATTTAATCGCAACAAGTCTATTTATCCTGATATATATTTAGATTTGGATAAACATTATCATAACAGACAATACACAATAATATTTCGATTTGTTTCCTAATATATATAACTGGTGATAAAAATAAGGCATTACAATTATGGAAAATACCTTTTCAATCCCCGGCAATTTGGTCATACCAGCCACGGTCAAATCCTATCATACTCGGCCAATGAGGTTAGATAAACACCCAGGATTTACCTGAAATGGGCCCCTCTCTGAAAGTTGATTTCTTCAAATCACGCTAAGTTTATGTTAGTTTTCAATAATCATTGGTCTTTGAGTGAACCGACAAAGACAAATCTTTAAAAATAAACAACAAGCTATTTGAAACGTAAAACAAACTGTAAATATCGATGATCATATTTACACGGATTACATTTCTCAGTTATCATCCATGGCCGTGCGATAAGACTGCAGTATTAAATCCTCCCGGTCGGTAACTTTGAAGTTTAAATACCTTTAGTGGAATCAAAGAGACAAAAAAAGGGTCAGGATTAGGAACGATGAAGAAAGAGGGGTAACAAGGGGATGAAGAAGTTTGAACAAATATGCAATCAAATTTTCTTATCACTCATTGCCAGCCCATTACCCCTGGCAAAATGCGTAATAATAGATCAAGGAATATACCGCAGAGACAGACAGTCTCGCCGTTATACAGGTATACGAGGAGAAAGAGGGAGAGACGGAAGGGCGGACGAAGGTGAGGTCTGGAATTAATAGGGAAGAGGTTGACCGGAAATTCCTCCCCGGGGAATCCCCATTTGCACAACATGGGGTCCACTCGTTATCCTATTTCCATCTCAACACTGAATATTCAACCAACAAATGTTTTATGGGAAATTGTTTTGTCATTCATTCATTCGTTGGTACGTTCTTTAAACCATGGACCTATAGGTCCATGTTTAAACAGAATCTCGTAAGGAAGAACTGTCTCCAGCTGGTTGATGGAAAAGTCATTATGATAAAGTTATTAAAGAAGGGATAAAATGTAGATGGTAAAAAATACATCTACTCAATCTATCATTCTATGGTAGACGGTGTGTCGAAGCATGGACCTATAGGTCCATGGTCGATGCCAAAGAAAGCATAAACAATGAAGAAAACCCCTCATCAATAAAAACGGTCCTCTGTAAATCAAGCATAATTTGGAGCTACAGGAAGCTATTTGTTGTCTATAAATCCATATGGTTACTTCAGTAACAGGATTGTGCTATTCTGAGTTTGAAAAGATTTTTAATCCATGTTCCAGAGGGTAGTTTGGTACCTTCAATAAATTACTTGCTTGGGTACTAGGGCATTCAAGAGCTTGGGATTTAGGGGAGCCGGGAACAATTTAACCCCCCCCCTGTCTCGATGCTCCATGTCCCATCCTCCTACACCTTGTGCCTCCCCCCCCCCGGCCTGGTGACTTTCCTTAACACCCCTTTGGGTGACCAAACGATGACCTCATCGACCAAGTATGTAGATATCCTATTTCACGTGCGCCCATCAAGGGACATCGACCCCAGTCTAAGATTGGGCAGAGACCTGCGGGTTGATGATGTAAAAAAAAATGAACTAAATAAAGGATAACAGGTAATTTACTTTGTCTGGAAACAATTGCGTTTAGATGCAATTTGTTTTTTGTCTATCATGGATACAAAGCTCATAAATTGTATGAATTAAAAAGAAACGACAGCGCCAGCTATTGTCGCGAAAGAATTACAAATTCTTTCCAGGCAACACACCGTTCTCCAAAGGTTAATGTGTTAAAAATGAGAATTCATAAGATCACTAAAAAGAAGTGTTAATAATGCCACGATTCATACCTTTGTCAGCTGTTGCACCGTTTTACCATTGTCGCATACAATATCACCAGCACGTATTCAATTTTTTTTTTCAATTCAATTCTTTTATTTCATTTCCATTCAAAACATAATACAAAGTAATATAAAACAATACAAATCAGATACAATTTTACAGAAGGGCATTCTTACTTCGTAAAAAAACAACAGTATAATATATAGCATAAATGGAAATGAGGGGATCCACTAAAAAACAAAGCTTGTAAAATTGTGGATCCCCTTGGAAATTGCCACCAAGCCCACTTCGACTCCTATACCACTACCATAATTGCAGTTGCCTGCGCCACTACGATCTTCAAAATTCTTCCAATCCAAGCTTCATCATCATCATCATTTCATCCTCCTTCTTCCTCTATTTTAGAATAGGTTTTGGACGGGTATACCTTTTCTAACTCCGGGTTCTTATATGCTTTTCTATGTAAAAAAAAAGGAGAAATGAATTTTTAAATATATAGGCCTATATATTAAACAAATACGTTTCTATCAAAGAATTAAATGAAATACAGATAAAAGGTTTTTTAATGAACAATGAACGGCGATGAAACAACTCGCTCAAGGACTCAACGAGGTTTTTTTTTCATTCACACACGGCCAAATAATGAATAACGGTGTTGATTATGAACAAGGGATTCTACCTTTAATAATCATAAACCTGCCCATTTTCTGTGTCCTAGTATTCGTAATATCATGGCCCTATTCTAACATACATCCACAACAACCATTTAAAATCAACACTGCTCAAGGCATTCAAGGAATAGTAGTAGAAAAAGCACAATCATTTTGAGGTGATTGTTTCGTTTACCTGGAGGCTGTATACCATCTCATTGGCCCGGATCTCATTTACTTGGGATTTGTTGAAGTGTCTTTTGATAGTCAACTATACAAACATGAGGATTTAGAAGAACTCAGATGATGAGCCCTCTCCAACCTCATCGTATTCATCGTCATCATCGTGGGATTGGAAGCCGGTTTGGTTTACTCGTGTTTAATCATCATCATGCAGGTCTTAAAGAGAAAATTGACCTCTGGGCTACACGATACCCAAGACGGATAGCAGAGCTTCAATGGGTTCGGAAAGCATCATATACCCCCACAGACGCCCATCCCTCCCCTCCCTCAAAGACCCCTATCCCGAAAGGAATAAGAAACAAAGATCTCCTTTCACACAAAGGTGATGATAAAACACTTACACTTGATTTGAGTCAAGTAACAACCATTATTGGTCAAAGAACAAATGCAGATTTTGATATAAGAATGGAGGTTTCATCCGTTTCATTGATTATTTCAATTCCATTCAAAGCAAATTTCATCACAACATGGCATGTATGGGGTGACTTCGTGTCAAATTTGAGAATATCTACGAATAAATAGAACATGGCGAGAAAGCACAAAACTTGATCTGATTAATAATAATCAGATCATGGTAGGTAAAGATGCTAAAATGTCAGAATACGACATTGTCTTTAAGGGAAAGATATCCACCGTCTCCGCCCAGTCATATCATCCCCTGGTGCCCTAGACCCTATGGGTGATGTCCAATGTAGCATCATGATCCCACTCTCCGTCACTGTCCCGTGGGGTCGACCCTTAAAGTGATGTCTTCTAGGGATTCCTCAAGGAAGATCAACCTGTATGCATATGAGATGTGTACCGTATTTGACGACTTTGGAATGAGAAAATGTCACCCATCATTATAAAGTTGCAAATGAGTAAGGGGAAAGATTACCAAGATAAAAGATGAACCTTGACGTTGTCCATGTCCATCCTTAACCCAAATGGTAAATTGCCAATTCGTCTATTGCCAACACGTCAACACATCACATGGTCTACCTTGATGCCATTCAGTCTATCAACATTTCGTCTATCAATCATTTGACCCAGCAACTATTTGGTCCAATCATCACTTCGTCTAATCACCATTTCGTCTATGACCATTTATTATCATAACCAGTTAATCTAATACACATTGTATTTTCGTCCATTTCGCCCAATTAACACTTGGTCCAATGAGACCAAATGGTATGTGGACTATATGCCTATCAGATCAACTGGTTATTAGACGGAATGGCAGAAGACGAAATGGCAATAAGACCATGTGGACAGTGGACGAACTGATGGAAGTTTGTACTTGGGTGAATTGACATTAGACCAATTGGAAATAAATCATGCAAATATACTCAAATATGCGATTATTTTTTTTTTTATCTAAAAGAGATTTCTATTTCCCAAAGTTTCCACCTCATCTTCATGTTAAGGCTGGTAATATGAGTTTATCGATTCTGAGCCAGACCCTCTCCCGAAAATAATCAACAGGAAACAAAACAAAGTTGCGAAACAAATATATAGACATAAAACGACTGAATATACATCCTATTCGATCGATAGTCCTTCACTTATCTGCCTGTAATGTGAATGAACAATACAATGATTCGAGGTTACTTTCTGACCAGGCTCCCACATGGATGATCATGAAAACTGAAATATGAAAATGAATGAGATTTTATCAGTGGCACAATAACAGGCCAATTATGAGTTATACAAACGTTTATTCATACAAAAACGTGACAAAATTAGCGGTTTGCTTTGATGAGTTTGTTGGTTACAGGATCCATATTAACTCTTACAAAACATTGACTCTTTAACGGTTTCGGATTGCTCTAAATACTATGATTTTTTCGTCCATAAAACAAATGGGAGAATTATTTAGGATTTAAAATATGGTAGCGATTATCCACTGCCAAAGGATTTTTTTCACAAGGGTACACTCAATATCGTACTGATTGTAATATGGGGTAAACACGATAATTGGAAAGAAAAATCAACCACATTGATATATCCCGTACTAGGTTTTTTTTATGTGTATGTGTATGTGTTTTTTTTTGGGGGGGGGGATTGGGTTCACGTCATAAGTTTGGTTATCGTCGACATCAAATGATTATCAACATAAAAAATGTCGACATTTGAGTCCCAGATAATCTTAACAAATAGGGGGTGCAGCCCTCGAATTCTTCGTTCGTAGGGCTCTGTTGAGAGCTTGTATGTCTCTATTATTATTCCGTCCTAATCGACCTGAAAAGGTAATAGTTTTAAAATAAATATATGGGGTTTGTTTCATATACAATTCAAATACTGTATTGCAGATACTACAAAAACACACATTTTGAATTGTCAATCATGTTCCAACCTATAATGTGCAAAGAGAAATTATAATTTTCATTATTATCATGACAATAAGGATGATAATGATGAGGGTAATGATTATCAATTATGGTAATGATAATAACAACGATAATCATTGAAATTGAGCAACCAGAGAACACACAGATAGTCTCAATAAACTTGACATCTATAATAAATATTTATATTTTTTAAAGAAAGAATATAGTAAATGCTTGATAATTGCCATAAAGTAATTAGAACTAATATGGAACTGTGAAATCAATATTAGTCTCTGATAACTCAGATATTTGGGCAAAAGGCTATTTTATCAGAAGATAATAAAAACATAATTAAAAAATATTCAAAGATGTTGCCCGGACGTTTGTAAGATTTGAAAAGTCGAATAATTCAGCCATCTAATTGTTAAAAGTGTGATTGGTAGGGTACATGTTTTGATTATCATGCCTGCAAAGCAACGAACTGCAGGGGCGGCGGAACATTTTTGAAAGTGGTGGGGGGGGGAGGCTGACAATGCAAAAACAATCACAAAAAGATGGTATTTTTTACGTTGTTTTTTTGCAATGGAAAAATAGTGGTGGGGGCGAAGCTCACCCAGCCCCCGATTCTGCGGCCCCTGAATTCGACTATTTACCAGGGGCAAATGACATAGGTTTATTCTTCAACAAATATTAAATGATTTAGGATAACTATCAGAATATCGCTAGGGAAATTTATACGAGTCTTATTTATTATGAAATCAAAATGAATTATTGGCGATGTTTAAATGACGCGGGAAAACATTCGAACTTATTATGGAAGACCTCTCGATATAAAATATAAAGATAAGTATTATTTCTGTCCTTTGAAGCTAATTATGATACTAAATTCTGATACCCTATACCATGACTACTACTTCTGAATTTTACGATTAACATGCATTTTGCTGTTTTCAATTCTCAGTTCGTATGACGTAACAATTTTTGTCGCTTTTTTTACCGCATCTTTTGAAAATCCGTCATTTGTTAATGCCAACAATGTTTGATTTGTCGACTATTAATGTAATTCTTGTTGATTTTCTTTCAAATGTATTTTTGACATCCGTCGGACCATTTTCTTCAGCCGCACTTTTCAACTTGAGTTTGCCTTTACCCCCTAGCCTCTTCAATAACTAACAGAACACCATTCTTTCTTTGCAGCAAGCAGTGCGGAAATATGCCAATAAAAGAAACAGAGAGAAGTAGAGGTGCGGATTTTAAACGAACAAAAGGCTTGTATAAACGCGCCTGACACATAAAATATATCGAGTATTGTTATGGGTATGTTTAATACTCATAAAGCAATGGCTTTGGGTTGTCTAGCCTATTGTCGCTGACCTGATTCCAGAGGGCACACTAGCGAGAGATGAAAAAATGAAAGAGATGTGGACCAGTTGAGATTTACAGGTGCTTGTCAATTTTTTGTTTTGTCGTGGCGTGTTTATCTAAAATGATCCCACCATTTAGAAACTTCTAAAGGGGCACCGCAAAAGGTATAGGAAATGTGGCAGCAAAACTGAATGGGCTTGAGCAGTACTGTTTCGGTTGACAATTAATGTATGGTGAAGGTCATGAGGGAATTAAAAACGCAATTTTCTTTTCTGCTTTAGATTTATATAGTGCGTGAAAAAGGGGACAATCAAAAGGCAGACGATATGGTATTGAAATCGTTTTCCTTAATCGATCATCCCTATCGGTTTATGTCTCAGATCGTCTGACGTGGAGAAGGGAATAAGGCATTACGATGTGAAAGTTAGTGAAGAAATAAAGAAGGAAGGGTGGTGAGATAGAGGAGGTAACATTCAGGTCCAAATATTGACACTGGGCTCAAAGTCAATAAAAGCATGATAATGATTGTTTCGAAATGAGGGCATGATCAATTCAAATTGGAACGAATAATTGATTGCAAGAATATGAAAGAAAAATATCAAAGATCAACTCATAGGGAGTGGTAGAAATGGTTTTTGGTTAGAATGTAAGAATTGCGCCCCGAGGAAACGGGTTCTAATATGGGTCGGGAAGAATGAACGCGACAAAGAATCAATCACGCTTTAAAAAAACAAGCCAAGATAAATTTCTAACACGTTGGAATAACATTATTGTTTGCTGGAGGGCGGGGGGTGGGAAGGAAAATTAAGTTTACAGATACCGCACCATAAAGTTAGCCCCCTGATTCATCGAACATTGTATTTTTTTCTTGA
Organism: Lytechinus variegatus; assembly: GCF_018143015.1. Lineage (NCBI taxonomy): Eukaryota > Metazoa > Echinodermata > Echinoidea > Temnopleuroida > Toxopneustidae > Lytechinus > Lytechinus variegatus. Next base: position 34,960,917 of record NC_054750.1, read on the forward strand.
TTGGATTGAGACGAAGGCTGGAGGAAAGGCAGATGTGTCGACTACAAGAATAGCCATGATAGCCGACAATATTTCAAGATAACTGTGTCAGGGGTGGGGGAGCATTGTTGAGACGGAAATAGGAAAAAAGAAGGAATAATGATCTCAAAGTTTAGGTGTCAATCTGAAAGACCCAGGTCATGATAACGATTAATCCATGTTTACAAAAGAATATCACAAAAGCCGTCTGACCTATATTTTCACAATGGCACTGACAAACACAAATTTACAAGGATTTACGTGCTCAATCTCACGCTCAGATTTGTCACATATTAATGTTAATAATGTTATTTCTCTCGCTGATCATATTAAGTATTGACATATTCATTATCTCTACAAACTAGTGATATTTTTCGCATTCTTTATTTATGAACAAATACCGGCACGATATTTTGTTGTCAGTTGCAAAGCAAAGATAATCATGGAACATACTGATGGCCTGTTCAATTGATAGTTTTCTTTACAGAGTTTAAGGTAAGATACATCTTTCGTAATAGTTAGGCCATTTTCTTTGTCCTCTGAAATTACCTGAAATATTGAAATTCATTTTTTTCCATATACATCCAAATGTCGTTTTCCATTTCCAAATTCAGGTGAAAATAAAAACTGGTGTGATTAATGTCCAACCGCATAACCCACTCTATCTCTTCTTTCGTTTGGCTGAATTTGTAGACCCGTTGCCCTTTGCTAATTAACATTTTGTCTATTTTGCTGCTGCCCCGTTTTCAAGAGTTTGCGTTATTTCGATCAGTGTAGACATACCATAGTCGTATCAGCGAAACCGAACAAAGACCGAACAAATGAAATACGTTATTTCCAATGAGTCGATTACTTTGGTCTGACTAGACTGTTAAACTAAAACATGTTAAAAACAATCTTATAATGACGCACGTGAATCTATATTTTGCCTTAGAAGTAGAAGAAATACCAACACTTATCGTGCTTATATCTGTAGGAGAAACGTTTAGAGAAACAATCGTGTCTGACAAGTACCTTATCCAACAGCTTGCCTCTGTAACGCACTATGCGCATTTTCGCCTTTACCCCGTTGCATAAATACCCGTAAGCGTTTGCAATCCGCGGCGCACACATCGAGTGCTTTTGCTGCGCGCATCTTCGCTTATGCCTTCGAGATGTGAGAATATAAACGAGTTTGTAAAGTGAGGCGTTGAGAAGGCTTATGTTTGGATGAAGTTATTGAACATTGCTCTTATATTTCCTTCAATTTCCCCCACTCTCCTTCTTTTCTTCCCGTCTGACCAAATTGTTTGCTCTTTTAGGATGAGAGGCTCTCCGAAAACACTCGACACTTATTTGTGTTGATGGGCTGCAGTTTCACTTTGCAAGGAACAAAATCTTTCGCAGCATAATTAAATTGTTGAAATGATAAAAGAGCAATTAACTGCCTTAAGTATGTTTATATCAAACACAATTAATGATTTTGGAGAGTCATACGATTATTTTCTATTTCAAATATCTTTCAGAACTTGTGAGAAGTAAGCTTAGAGCGGAAATCTACATGATCTAGTCATGATCTAATTTCATCGTCCCTATGCTGACGGAAGAAATGGCTTAAAAGAAAAAGATACATATATATATATATACATGTATATATATACATGTATATATACGTATAATCTACCTTAGTACCCTTTCCTGACTAACTAAGACCTTTTATATCCAACATTTTCAAATTATCGTCACATCTAAATCGAGCGATCTCGGTCGGTTGACCCTTATAACACGAGGCTGCATACCATTCCCTAGACGACGACGGATTCCTCGTCACCGTTGGTTGCCAATTCTTAAACGACAATCCACATCTTGGCATCTCTGATAGCTATCGTTATAACACAGGTTTACACGACACTATTTTCAAGTTCATTTATTTATTCTCCAAAATTAATAGATGATCTAGAGGTCTATTCAACTAGTCACCTCGTAAACATTACTATGTCCTCTCACTTCCACCAAATTGTAATTGTGATTACCATTTCGATAATTCAGATCATAACTGATGATGCCATTTTCTGAACTTTATTCATATACGGCAATCCAAGATTTAAACCCGATATACTAAGTAATCACCAAAAAACAAACAACTTTTGTTAACAATGTGGTGATATAGAATTGCTACGTAACTTATGCGGCGCGCAAATGATTTGGCCCAAACTATTGTTTTGCGTATTCGCAAGAAGAAGAGTACCTGTTCTGTATGAGAGAGCATAATAAAATTTTTGGCAAACAATGATATACCAATTATTATCATTTGTATCATTTATCATCAACCGATGTTATAATAACTCCGTGTAAACACACCTATCATAACTTTCCTTGTAATGTTTTCTTTATTCTCTTCAGCGAGGGATATTATTGACATCTAGGCCAAGTTTACCATGGCATTTTTTCTCACTTCATGGGTCATATCTTTTGCAAACGAGGTTGAATCAAGCTCTCTTACAGAGTTACAGTGTGAGCCATCAAAATTTATTGCATTTTATATGATTTTCTGTCAATACTGCCTACCCATGGCTTCGCTCTGTTAAAAGTGCCCATACTAATTATAACACAAACAATTCCCGTACCATACATACATTGCTTTTGAATTAGTTTGTCATTTGTTAAAAAGTGTTCATTCCAGCCTTAAATGACCTTTGATCTTGGTCATGTTACCTGAAACACGCACATCATATTCCGGGATAGATGGTTATTCTTATGTCCAAGTTTCATGAACTAGATCTATAAACTTTTAAAGTTGTGATGACGATTCCACAAATACCCACAACATTATCAAAGTTCGTTGACCCCGAATAACCTTTTACCTTGGTCATGTGACCTGAAACTAGCACAGGTCGTTTAGGGATACTTGATTGCTCTTATGTCTACGTTTCATGAACTAGATCCATAAAATTTCAAAGTTAGATGACAATTCCACAAATACTCCAACATGGTCAAAGTTCGTTGACCCTAAATGACCTTAGACCTTGGTCATGTGACTTGAAATTCAAACAAACTAATCAGTAATACTTGATCAACCTTATATCCAAATTTCATGAACTAGCTTCATATACTTTCTAAGTTATGATGACATTTAAAAAACTTGACCTTGTTTAAAATTTCAATGTTGAAGACGCCGCCGCCGTCGCCGTCTGAAAAGCGGCGCATATAGTCTCGCTCTGCTATGCAGGCGAGACAAAAAAAAATGACATTGCAAGTAGGCTCTGTAAATCGTGATAACCGCGCGCTTTAACGCTGCTTCGGGACCGACCATTCCCTATTTTTATCACTTGTCTCAATTTATTTTATTGATAGACCCTAGTCAGGACCACCTCTGTTCCAGCAAAGAGGAGTTGCCAATTGAGTGAGCGATTAATGGGAAAACACAAAGACTTTGCTGTCAACAGTATACAATATTTAGGGTCGAGCGGACGAGGCTGACCTGACGTATCGTAATGTAACACAATACTGATCATGCTGATGGTAAAGTAAATGAAATGTGTTCAACGATTTGGATGACGAAAGAATGAGATATGTATAGATGGCAACTTGTGAACCCAGTTATTGAAGGGGAATATTGCTTTTAAAGTTATTATTTTATTCATTTCCAGGATTATGACCACTTTGATATTAATTATAATTATCGCGTACTCATCAGTTGAAACAAATTAATGTATCCTATAGGCTACATAATCGAGCTTTGTGGTGTGAATTTCACTACACACATACATGTGACAAAATGTTACTTTTTTATGCTAATTTGAGTCACCACAACTTTTCCTTAAACATGTAAAAAGTCCCTTGATTTCCAAGCTGATGCAGGTAATATCAGTTAAATACATGCCATTATGGCCTGTTGAGCAAACAATATCATCAGGTCCTAAACCATTTTTCGCATAAATTTAAAATTGAAACGGACCCCTTCTCAATCTAAACCTTGTGAAAATAATTTCGTCTCTATTTCACTCGAATGAACTTAAAACATGCACGGATTTGATCGACAGTTTACTTGATTTTCTCATCTCTATAGGATTAGGATATTACTATTTTCATGATTTTTTTTAAAAACAAAATAGCTGAAAATTCTCCAAGGTTATCAATTTTCTTGCCCGTCTGGACGGGCTTACGATCGTAAATCCTCGAAGTCTTTGCTTGAAAAATTCAATCATTATTTAATCTGCAACAAACTAGAAATTCTGCTTTTTTAGGGTGAGTCAGTATTGATGGTGTGAGTTTGAAGAGATAACCAACCTTGAGAAGAACACAGTTGCGTCCTTTCTCGTGAATCCGTTAGCAAATGAAGGGTGCGAAAAGGCGGGAAAGTGGTTAGCTGTTAATTATTTCCACCAAAACAATATCATCATCAGGTGCTATATTTACCGACGGTGAGTTGAAGCGAAATAACAAGACTGGCTCTTTGGTGGGTTGCATTGCATCTTTGCGATTCTCTTCCATTACTAACACCAGATTGTCAAAGGCATCATACGGCAGCCATCTTGAATATCATCATCTCTAGTCCCGGTTTCATGAAGAATTTTGCCAGTGAATATAACCGAATGGTGGCCAATCGGATGGAAGAAATCCCGGTAGCGGATCCAGGGGGGGGGCACCTACATTTTGAGAAGCAAAGTTAAAATTTATAATGTAAAAATGCCATTAAAACCGAGGTGTGCCCCATCTTTAGAAAATGAAGACCTTTTTTTGCTTAACAAATTTCTTCGGGTACGAAGTATGCTTTATTTGTGGTTGAAAACCTTTTTGACAAAATTATTCGTGAAACAATCGCCTGAATTGCCCCTTATTCTTTACCTAAAATGCACCATTTTGATGGTAAAGCCTTATACGCCTTATAGAATGGTTTCATATTTTCCTTTTATATTACACCATTCATATCCTAAAAAAAGTTGTCCTAGGGCGAAACATTCCTATAAAGATAATAAAGTGACTATCGTGATTGTTATCATGATTAATTTTCTATTACACTGCTTTCTTTATAGAAAAGTATGTATTAAGATAGACCAATGTAATATTTGTAGTGTTTCATAAGCTGTTCGTAAGCTTTGCCCTACTTTATGCACGACTGGAACATGTTCTTTGGTGGAAAAAGTGATTTTATGAGTTTGGCATGCAATATGGATTGTGGAAGTCAAAATGTTTTAATCGGTGGGATGGAACTAGGTATTGCTCAAATATTTTTTCTACCATTTTCATACGTTTAACCCTTAATTACATCTTAATATCACAAACCATTTTAGAGACTATATATTCAGGGGCCGAGGAACCAGGAAGAGGGACCTCTATTTTATTAGTAACTATGTACAAAAACGTTAACTCAAATTGTGATTTCACTTTCAAATATGTTCCCAGCCCTAGCTGATAGCAATATCATTCCTGTTTGATAAACAAATTACCTCGGTTTTTTTTCTGCATGGAACTAAAAAAATAAATGAATAAGTAAATAATAAAAACAAAAATAAAAGTGATTTCGAAGAGAATTCCATATCCTCTAATAGTAAGATAGAAATGCGATCGGTTCAGGTGAATGTACCCCAGTAATCGAACGACCAAGTGTCGTTGGGGAATCAATTCGAAAAGATACACGTCATGTGTTTCCAACTGGATTTATTCAAGTAAAATGTCTCTCTACGGTCGGTTAAAGACACTTGTTGCCCAGGTGTAGTTTCTTCGAGAATCCCAAGACATTTTTGTTAGGGTTTGATGAGCCTTCTTGGGTACACTTTGATTTGCATTTCATATGCTAACACTAAGATCAATACCAGAGTGCATCTATAGAGCTATCTGCCCATCTTATCACGATGCACACCAATGGTAGATGACCTGTATCACGCCATTTATTGATTAGTATGGGTATAGTTTATTCTTAAGCAAGTACTTTGTGTCATCTCAGAAAAAGCAGGACTTTTAAGGATAATAGATATAAACATTCTTAAAGATTGCTTTCCATGCAAAACAAATAAATTTCCAACGTGATTATTGCCATTACTATTATTATTACTATTATTGTCATTACTATTATTAGAAAATCAGCACTCGTGGTGCAGTCACTATACAAGCACTGTAAGTGCTAAATTAGCCAAATTAGAAGTTGAAAAAAAAACTATTTTAAAAAGAATATGCATCTCTATTGTTATGATCATCATTATTACTTTTATCATCAATATCATTTACGTTAAAGCCTCAGTCACAATTACAGGGCCGTCACCAGCTTTTTTCTAGGGGGGTGTTTTTATGAAAAAAAAACACAAAAACACAAAAAACAACGTATTAACTCAATTTCATGCAGTTATATAGTCCGCCGGCCAGATCTATTTCAAAAGAGCCCTCAAGTATCCCTACCCCCCCCCTCCGGTTTTTTTTTATTATTATTTTTTTATTTATTTATTTTTTTTTAATTCATTTTTTTTGGTTCTGAAGGGGGGTGCGTTCGCACCCTCCGCACCCCCCCTGGCGACGGCCCTGCAATTACCATTACGAATTGTTAAAAACGCCGTAAGAACGATTTTGGACCACTTCGTAAAAAAACATCGTCAGAAAAACGACAGATTTTAAAGGGTCCAGAGGCAATTCTAGATGCCATAAATTCATATGACGATCGTAAGAACGTCTTACGAAGGGATATTGGTACGACGCTCGTATGAATGTCTTTTAGAATCGTATAAGGGACTCGTAAGGCATAGGTACACATGTTTAATTTTAGGGGTATAAAGCCAAACGCTTGACGTTCAAATCATGGTGTTCAACAAAGGAGCATTTCCTGTTGAAGAAATATGGGACCAAAAGGTAATGCTCAAAGGAAAGAGAGAGAATTGGCTACAGTTGTAGTCTCCTTGGCACTACTGCCATTTTCAGCGTCGTAAAATCTTCTAACAAATGAGAAGATTGCCGTTATTCGCACGCACGACCATCTTGCGAAAACAGAAATCGTAAGATGGCCGTTATTCTGACGAAAGAATAACTCAAGGCCTTCTCCCCCAAAAGTACGAATTCTAGGGACATTACATAACCAAAAATCTTTTTTTTTCTCGAGAAGGCATTTAGTTGATCTCGCGAGTTCGTAAAAAGATTGTATGAATGTACGTCCAAACTACGAATCTCTACCAACTCCTGATAGATCGGTACGAACGCATGGAACCTTTGTGACCGTAGTCTTACGTATTGCAACCAATGTCAAGCATTACAATGATGACATTTACTTGAACTAATGCATATGAACGGAATAGAGTATATTAATGGAACATTAGTAACCTCTCTCCTTCGTCATTCGTCCAGTCAAGCTCCCCTTCTCTGTCCACACACACGCCCCCCAAAAACTCTTAATTATCACATAATGAGAGCAAGGAAGGAGGATAATAAGATGGGCTAAAAACGTATCCGTCCTGTGGCTGCTTGTATCAACAAAACTTCAGACAAAATCGGAGCCAATTCATGATTGTCTCACTCAATAGAGAAGCGCTCCGCACTCTCCGGTTCGAACGAGCGCGCCCCAAAAATCAGAACAAGATAAAAGAAAATCATTTTGGATGATTCAGTCCGATAAGCCGGCTTTTGTTTTAAATGGAACTGTGAAAACATAACCGATGAAGAAACTTGTCAACGGCTGGGATTAAATTCCCAGACCTTCAAGTTTTAGTTTGGAAGACTTGACCCAGTTTCTAACCTCGTGGCCTATTTTTGGAAGGGCAACCTATCTAAGCAGACGATGTCCCTTTCCCCCTCTTTTTGCTCTCTCTCATAATGTATGATATTATCATGATTATAGTGAGTAGTAGCCATCATATTTTGCATGATAACATGAGGATAAATCGAATTAGGAACAAGCTTATTATTGACCTTTCCACGAATTCATTATTTAAGGCGTAGTTTCTGAGCTGAATTGAAGATGACATCAGCGTCACCCTCATGCATAAGTGTAACAATCAGATACTTTTTTTTCTTATTCCAACCACTATTATACCGTCTGTTCTAATAGAAAGAAGATTCATATATATGTATTTTGTGACTCTGATAATTTGATATTAAACTGTGCAATGAAATTAAGTATGTCAACTTTATCATTCATTTTCAATGTAGAGTTATGTACCACTATTTTGTTCAGTGTGTGTTAACATGGTTAAGTTGAGTTGGGTGACAGCAATAAATGTAAAATTAGATTATTATAGGGACAACATGAAAGATGATCGGTATTCGGTAAGCCGCTTGAAAACCTCTTGCAAAGTTGACGAAAAGTGTTACTAAAAGGATATATCACGACATCAGCGATATATTAAGTAACACGTGATATGACGATGTCCTATGTTATTCTGTCAGCACTCAAATGTATTTGGATCGATGTCGTTATTCATTTTATTTGTTTTGTTTTCTTATCATAATCAAATTAATTCGCGTTTGGTAAGGGTTCAGGGTTCATGTGTTGACCTTTTAGTGTAGGTGCTCAGTCAGGCCGATATTCGCGCCAGCACAACACCTAATCTGAAGAGAAGTTGGTCCTGGTCAGTGTAAATATCATCGGTGCTGATCGGTACAATAATGCGATTTTGACCATTTTTGTAAATTCAGATTAGATGCTAGAAATCGTAAATGGAACAATACTTCCCAAACTATACACCAAAGTTGAAATCACCCAGGCTATTTTGGGGTGACTATTTTAATGCAAGGTCGTAGACAGGTAGAAGAACCGCAATTATGGCAATGTTGCATTTTTTATATTTTGTGATAAGACATCAAATCACTCACGACAGCGGTCTCCTACGTTCATTAATTGAAACAAAGGCATATTACTACTTTTATCATTGCTGTATATTCTTTATATTTCGACTTTTGAGTGTTATGGATTTATATTGTTTATGCAAATTTATCTTATGCCGGTATTGTACAATAATCATGACAATGTTAACGAAAAAAAAACACAGATCAAAGAAACACATAAACAAAGAATTTATTTTATTCATTTATTTCATTGTTACAAAAGATGTATAGAGAGAACATCTATACAGGATTTATATTTCTTGAAGAATTGACAAACATAGGATAAACTGCGTCAGTTTTTAAGCATTGCAGTCGCTATTTATAAAAAAAAAAACACGCACAAAGCAGTCTGCAGATTATCATAAAGAAAAAAAAGCAACATTGTGGCCCATTAAAAAGAGACAAAGCGAAACGGTTTTAGTTATGTTTAACATATGATAACCCATACGAATGAAAAATTGGGGATTTAAACAACCTTTCTTGTTTCCTTTATAAAAAGTCATTACCACCTCTGGGTCGGGAACGCACGCCGAAAATCCCTGCGTCGAAATGGGATCCCTATGCATTTTAAAACCGGCAGTGTTCGGCGGCAACTCGGCAGCCAAGAATCGGCCAACATGCGGATATTCTTCAAAAACTCCCATGAATAATTCAGCCTCATTTCTTTTTGGTTTGTTTCAGTTTTTCGATAGGAGATGGTGGGATTAGGTGCAAATGTTTAATGAATAATTAGCCATGAGACAGCTAGTCTTGAAAGTAGACCTCGTATGTTGGTTAGGCGTTGCCGAGACGAGGGTGACGAAAAAAAAGTCATCCGACGCGGCCCGGCATTCGCCTCCCGTTTTCACTACTTCGTCGCTGTGCCAAGATTACTGTGCAAGATAGCAGATCACGATTTGGTCTGAATTCAGAGGATAAAACTTACTTCATACATTTCCATGCATTAATGAACCCCTTTATTTGTTTCATTATCGAAAGGATATCGGACATAAAGCCTAATTACTGAAAGGCGGCAGCGGTGCCGAAAACACATGGTCGCATGGATTCTGGTGCCGAGCATTTAGACCATCACCACAATAGGCGTTGGTTGTAGTCGGCAGGAGTCATCGTAGACCACGGCTTTGCAACTCGTTTCTCCTTGTATTCAAAGTTGACATTTGATGGATGTGAAGCCTAGCTTCTCCTTTTTACGTGAAGATTTAGAAGCAGTGGAAAAAGCGGGGTGAGACGGCCCTTCTCTTCCCAGCTCCCCGAACATGCCGAATTTGCAATTAAGATGTAGGAAAGGAAAGTCATCGGACGCTTCGAGAGTCGGCTCTTGAGGCAGCAACAACCAAACCTCCTAATCTCGTGCCAGAGTGATAAAATACCCGGATTTTGTAGCAACGTGATGTGCCTGGTTTGATAGTAAATCCAGCATTTGTAAAGCTGAAGGGCTTGTCATAAAGTCAAAACTAAATGTTTGATCAAATCCGTAAGCAGACAGCCGCGAATAAAAATATTGATGTATTCAAAGACCTGAGCTGTATCTTCAAAGTCTGACTTTCCTCTGATATTTTTCATGCATAGTGATTAAGTCTCATGAAGGCTAATCTTCCAATAGCTGTTTTTGTGATCTTTCATTTATCACTCCCTTCTCGCACATTACCCATGATCCTCTCTGAGGCTCAGTAAAAGTAGGGTGTATATTTCAGATTTGGCCTCATTAACATTCAAATTATTCCGTATCGTACATTTATAGAATGCAATTTACTTCTCGACATCACGAAGACTGGTGAAACGGCAGAATAGTTGAGTAAAATGTAATAGTTACCATGTATGTTTAAAATATTTCCCCATTTAAATTCATACGATGTAGACTCATTTAATGATTTGTTAAGACTGTTTAGAATTTTCAGAAAAATAAAATATCGTATGTTCTTTCGTCATAATGATCGCAAATTCAATAAAGACATCATAGATATCATGAGCACAGTTTATATTAATTTCCAAAAAATGAAAATGTATATGAAAGGCAGTTATCTCCCACGTGAAATTAAATTATTTACGATAATAGGGATATTCCAGTGACCCAAAGTGACTACGTTTCCGGGGAGGGGGGGAGGGGTTAAGGACTACGATGTTATCCGATGTTATTTCAAAGTATTACCCCAAATGATCAGTTGTTCTTGCATAAATCACACTTTTTCACCAGCCAGAATAAGTTGACAAAGAATGAGGGATCACATATCAAAAGGTATGTTTATATAGTTATCCCTTTTCACAATTTATTCGATAATATAGGGCTACAAGATGTCACAATCACAACAATTTCATGGGCAAAATCTTTCTGCAGTTGAGAGTTCATATCTTTGAAGCTTCCTTCGACGATTAGTTAAAAAACTCGTCATGCTCGTTGGCAAAGTTTTTACCATTTTTCATCAATCAAAACTCCTGATATAGGATTAAAATCCAAAACAGTAGTCCGCTCAAATACAGCGATGGCCAACAATACAGCGACAACAACAATATACAACAACAGCAAAAAAATAATAATTACAATGGAAACACGTACTAACTTTATCGAGGATAGCAATTTAGGGTATACAGTGTTAATTATTAGAAGCACCCGCCAATCCACTACTTTCTCGAATCCTGAGAAGGCTATCACATAGGTCTAATTATTTTCGGGTCGAACCTGTCCAAATTATTGTCACTACTTATAACAGCAGGGACAATTATGCTTGATTTCAAATTTGCATTTAAATCCAAGTAAATGTTAATTAAAAATATCAATTATTTCCACCGAATCTTGATTTTCGACTGAGACGAGCTTGACATTTAACAGTGCTCATGGAAAAATAAGTTTAACTGAACAAGGTTTTAAGGTACTAAGATATTTGTATCCAACTTTTCACGACAAGGACAAATAAGATCAACACAGTGATGATTACCGAGTTATGTTTAAGTTGAGAAAATCATTTTATTAGAAATCAGGAAAGTGACATTAAGAATTGCTTTAGTAAGGTGATTTGGCATCATTTATAATTGTAGGGGGATGTACTGAATTTCATGAAATTAATATGAGACAAAAAATATTAAAAATTCAATGCCGTCCATATGTTTATCTTAAAATATTCAACAATAGACATGGACTAATAGAGAGAATAATTATCATTTACCCATGTAGCCACTTGAGCTCTTGTGAACTGTTCTCCCTTCTCCGTTCTGATAAGTTGAGCACCTGACGAGAAGGCAGTTGGTCCCATATCTTTATAAGTCTCGACCGGGAGTCGAACCCACGACTTGCCGTTCATGAGGCCGGTGCTTTTCCACGGTGTCAACATAAACAGTTTATCATGAAACAGTGATGATCAAGATAAAAATATAATATAAAAGATATTTTAAAAAAATCAAATCAAATTGTGAATATGCTAGTACGTTCACGCCACAGAGAGCAAAGTGTTCTATATTTTTAGTTTTTGTTAAGAGATACTTAACTGTTTTGGAAGTAAAATAACGCCAAAAACTGTATAAAAAAGGTGCAATAACTTATTTACCAAAGAAATCTCATTTTAGCTGATATTTTTAACGCACTAAATGTGCATACTAGTCAACCAAAAATATTTTCTTTTATCAATAATCCTTTTCTTTTTAATTATATAAGAGATAGGAAAAGAGAAAAATAGATAACAAAGAATGATGAAGAAGGCAGAGGAAGAGAAATAGAAATAGAAAGATAGAACAGAGAGAGAGAGAGAGAGCGCGGGGGGGGGGGATGGGATGAGGATGGGGTGAGGATACCCATGGTATACCGAATAAGAAATGTATGTAATTGGATAACATGTCTATCATGACGATCGGTTTAAACCCGTTACTAATGCAGATTTCAAGTGGCCTTTTATGACTGCAGTGTTATTTATTTATCATAACAACTAACCACTTATTAAAAAGTCCGTTCGGTCATTAGAAGTGTAGTTTAAATGCTTTCTTTCCAAGACCTCTTGTTTGATCCCTATTTAATCAATTTGTTCTCACTTTAGCACACCGTCCTAACAGTTTGTCGAACACTTCACTTCCAACTTCCAACCGCGCGGAACACAGCGACAATCTTATTGCGCGTCGTACCCACTGCTTAAATTTTATCTGCCACACCGTCTCGCCGCAGCCCTCCACGCAATGCACATTGTCATGATTGTACGATTTAAAAAAAAATACACGCAGAAGCGACGTTGTCCCGTCACCGATCGGACACAGCGCGTAAACATTTTGGTGGTGCATGGGGACAGGCCCCTTTTCAACTTATGCCACTCTGTCAACCAATCGATCCACTTCAAGCTTCTGACGTCATGCTTAATTACCCCCTAATGAGGTGATCACAGGCTGTCATATTCCATTCTATTGTTTTGTTCGATGACAAAACGAATTATAGACTATGTAAGGCGATTTAGAAGCAATAGCAGTAATCGGAAATGAAATACCAATATATGATCACGACAGTAGATACATAAAGAGAAAAGAAACACGCTGAAAGATGTAGACAAACCTGGACATCAGACAAGATGAAGCCGAAAATACTCATTTGATATTACTTGAGTGAATTTTTCGACTTAAATACTTTAATGATAAAACTTTTTGTTTACACACCAATTAGCAAGTCTTGAAATATGAGGTATCGGATATTAGCATGATTAGTACACGATGCATTTTATGATAAGTTAGTTACTAGTATGTTCCAGTATTATTATTGCGACTATCATCACCAACATGGTCATCTGTAGTACAGTAATTATTATCATCATCATAATCGTCACCAACATCATCATCATCCTCATCATCCTCATCATCTTCATCATCCTCATCATCATCATCACTATCATCATCATCCTCACCCTCATCATCATCGTCATCATCATCATCATCATCACCATCACCATCATCATCATCAACAACAACCTCCTCCTCATCATCATCATTTTCATTATCAAACAGAATGACTTGTCATGTTTGTCAAATTTCTGCTGAAGGTGCTCAAAATATATTAATGGGATAGGATTTTTAAATTGTTTTATGAACATGAATACATCAGACACGATGTTCCTACTAACAGTCATATTACTTCTTTTTTCTTTTTTTACAACTTGGACAGCATCATTACATTTCTACTGCCCAGTAAATGTAACACAGAGTTGGTTTATAATGAGGCAACATTATGCTTTATTGTTGTCGGTCTAATAAAGTTGATGTTTTCACTATTCCTGAACATTCAAGATGTTCTGTTCCTGAACAGTTTGTTAATTGTTTATTTATGTTGTCTGCCTTTTACACAATATCATCATGGTTTTTTGTTTTTTAGTTTTTTTTAGTTTTTTCGTTTTATTACATTATTCTTATTATTTTGGTGGTTGAATTTGTTGGAAAATCAGTGTATCCAATCACAGCTCTTGTCATGCCTACCAGCCAAATTATACAGACTTCACTCTTACTTCATTATCTTCTTTGACAGATGACAGATATGTTAGTGAAGTTTACGGACTCAGGAGGGGGGGGGGGGGGTCCCAGCAACCAAGAGTGTGGCTTTTATTGGCGCAGATGTGGCGGTTTTAGAGACCTCTATTCGCGATTCATACGCATTGTTTCCTCGCTCGTTGACAGGATTTTCTCAAGTGGTTTAATACATGGATGCGAGGGAGAATGGACGGGGATAGCGGGATGACCGGAAATACCGCCTTTTAAATAGATAATACGGATTCATGCCGATCGATCGATGGAAATAGTGGTTAACCGCTATTCTATCAAATATTACATAGAGACACGATAATAGTTATAATGGATAATTTGGTTTCTTTATGATTGTGTACATAATAAAGCTTTCTCATAGCTTTTAGATTAGCTTTTATTGGCTGTAGAACGGCTATCGGATCTTTTAATCTCTTCAAGATTTGCTACAATCTAAGAAAGTTTAGAATAACACATGATTCAAATTCATAATCAGTTAAGATTAAAAATCAATGTTTTTGATGAAAACAAGTTTATGTAATTTTTTACATGTTTGTAATTTAATTTTTCGCGTATTTTTTACAAGGTAAGTATTTTAAAATATTTTAGGCTGTTTATTATACAACATGTTGTTAATTATTAATCATCAGAGGGAATTCATTGACAATCATTTTGTATTGTCTTCAAAATGAACTCAAGTCCAAAAATCTATAACGAAAATGAATGGGTAATATCAATGGTATGTACATTTCTGATTCTACACCAATAACTGCAGCTAACACATATTCTTAGCATTTTCAGCTTAGTGCACAAGATATTAACAATTCAGGTTTATCATGTTTATCAAGCATTCTTGATTAAAGAATGAACTCTTTCAGATACATTTTGTTCATACACCCTTCATATGCATGTAGATGGAATGGGATTGATATGCAAAATCATGGCTTTTAATAATTCGAATGAATCGTGATGGATGAAGAAATAGAAAATTGTACTAAACAGGTCATGTGATTTCAGGACAAGTCATTATTATCGGGCAAGATCTTCATGTAAACAGTGTCAAAGATTTTTTGACTTACATGTATTTTGCTTGCAAACATGACAGATGAATAAACCAACTTTATAAAATCGATTTGTGCTATTTCTAAAATAGAATAGAAATCAAATCAAAGAATAAATGGAAAAGATATACCAATATCTCAGAATGACTTTGATTTCATTTAAGAAACAGAGATGAGAAAAGTTATTAAGTAAATTGAGACTCCTGACTAAATATTTTCTATTAAAATTGAAGTGAGCACAGAAGAATAATACATTTGACAGAAAAAAACATATCGGTAGCTTGGTGGGGGTCCACACAAGCGACCCTTTTGAAGAGTAAATTACAAAATAGTGAATCGGTTCCAATCACCATTTTGTTACCTTGAAAGGGATACTCCGGGCTGAAGATATTTATATCTAAACAAATAGAGTAAAATTCACAGAACATTATACTACAAAATTTTATTTCAGTCGGACAACAGATAATGAAGTAATATAATTTTAAAGCAATATTTTCTGAAAAAAGTTATATGCACATCGTCATGAATATTCATTGGGTGGGCTGATGATCCCCACTTTCCTTTTTCGTATGTTATTACATGAAATCATTATTTTTTTTCATTTTTGTCTTGCCCACCAGAGGTGAAGGCGAGACTTAGGGATCCAAATGTCGTCCGTCTGTCACAAACCTTATGGCACATAACTCCACAACCGTCACTTTTCAATCAATCTTGGATGGTAGATGGACTTGGGGGACCTGCATGTTATGCTGCTGTCTGAGGTTACATGGTAAGGTCAAAGGTAATTTTCAGGTCAACATTTAATAAAGTTTACATGCAAGACTCTCTTATGACGCCTAATGCAAATCTTTAAATTTCATTAACTTTGTTATTTGTTATCTGATTTTGATCAAATTTTGCTCTGTGCGTTTACTTTAATTATCCATCTCTATCCATCCATCTATCTATCTATCTATCTATCTATCTGTCTGTCTGTCTGTCTGTCTGTCTGTCTGTCTGTCTGTCTGTCTGTCTGTCTGTCTGTCTGTCTGTCTGTCTGTCTGTCTGTCTGTCTGTCCGTCCGTCCGTCCGTCCGTCTGTCTGTCTGTCTGTCTGTCTATCTATCTATCTATCTATCTTTATGTACGTCTTAGGGAAGCTACTTCAATTCCGAAAAAATAATTCTCCCAACGGGCCCTGCTTTAAGGTCGAGTCCACCCAGAAAAATGTTGATTTGAATCAGTAATAAAGAAAAATTAGACAAGCATAATGCTGAAAATTTCATAAAAAACGGATGTTAAATAAGTAAGTCATGAATTTTAAAGTTTCGCTTATTTTTCACAAAAAAAGTTGTATGCACTATTTAATCACATGCAAATGACAGAGTTGATGATATCTATCACTATTCCTAATGTTTTTAATTGTTTGAATTGATTTGACAAGGACCAACTTGACTGAACCATAAAATATCAAACAATGATAATTCCACATTTTTTAGGGAGAAATAGAAAAAAATTTTCACGTAACAATGAGGAGAAAATTAGAATATTTCATAATTCATATAATAAATGTAAAAATGTAAATATAATACAAAATGAACAGTGAGTGATATCATCAGTCTCCCCATTTTCATACTGACCGGGATGTGCATAACTGTTTTGTGAAATCATGGACCTATTACGAATAGGTCCATGGTGAAATCAATCGAAAGTTAAAAATGTCATAACTTTCTACATCCCATTTTGGTGACATTTTCAGTGTTATGCTTGTTGGATTTTTTCCCCTCTTTATTCAAATCAACTTTTTGCGCGGGGGGGGACTTGTTCCTTAACACGGCTACCTTGATCGGGCGCTCGAGTATTCAAGGAATTTCTTCCTATCGGGTACCATTCGCTCCACATTGATTGAGTACGGCACAATGTGAGTAAATTTCTAACTGGAGGAAAACACGCCATGGCTAGGAATCGAACCCACGTCCCTCAGTTTGAAAAACGAGACTCATAACCACTAGACCACAATCTACCACATACGCCATCACAACTCAAAACTTTAACAATGCACAATTTTCTTGCTCTTGATGGATTCTTATCAAACTTTCACAATTAGTTTTATTTAAAGGTAAAGAAAACTAGTTGCAGCAAATAATCATTTCATGAGAAAGTCTTTAAAATGAAGGTTGATTGTCACAATATTATCATGGATCTAGATCTGGTACATTGAAACAAACTTTTCTTTGTGAACTCAAGAAATTTTAGCTGAAAACTGATCATTCTGATGATCACTGACACAAAAAGGTTTATGTGGGACAGTTTATTCATCTTACTTGGGAAAATACCCTACATTATTTTAATGGAGTTCCGTGCTTATTTTGTTCATTTTCAGCAATTAAACTTTTTTTCCAAGAGTCATTTGGTACATTTTTTTATTTATAGAAATAAACACTTGGGTGTCGATTTTATTGGATTTTGGTCGAACTCCTTTTCAGGTCGCTACCACAACTGGCATTTATTCCTAATACTCTGCTTTTGTTAAAACCAAATTCTCCATTGACCATGTTAATTGTTAATGCAGTCCTGAAATTCGTCTGCTGCTGTGTTTGTTACTCTGTTCTGTTCTTAATTTTCTTATTGGATAATGGACGCAGAAAGAAATAAGCGGAAGAAGAGTTGCATCGGCTTTCTTATTCTCTTAAAAAGAAAATCTATTTGCGTTTCATTGTTCCATTAACACCTGCGCTATTGAAATGTGATTATTGGTCAGACGTATTTAGCATGTACTAACGGTACGAACCAAATGAAAAATTAACATTGTTCCATTATTCAAGGGGCTCTTAAGGCTAAGAAAACTATTTTGCGGACTGTAGAAAACGGAGTATAAAGGAAGATAAACAGAGTTCTTTTGAAGCGTTTAACTCGACGAGACGTTTGTGTGGCAGGAACAAGTGGTTCTTGTTCTCCTAACGCTTCTTTCTTGTAACTAACGTTTATTGCTTTTATGTTCTTAGTTGATCTAACGGACCCTAATCCGATTCGCACCTAGGTAAATCGGCTTAAGGCTGGGCGTGAAAAGAAAGCGATCCGCCAATAGGTGAACAATAATTGATTGACAAATCATTGTATTGATCTCACTCGAGAGGATGTCCTCGAAAAGTTTCCGTTCTATTCTAGTACTTCCACCCATCTCCTTTCATTGCCTGTCCCTCTTCAACTAAATTTGGTTGTGTTACCTGGGTTTTGTATACATGGTATAGGAGCCTGACGATCTCTTTAACATCGATGAGAGGTTTTCAATAATATTGTGGGTTGGCTCGTAACGAGTGTCGATGAGGAGATTTTTGTTTGTGTTTCTACATCAGCCTTTCCTTCCTACGTCACTCTGTTCAAACCAACACTCGCTTTCACTCAAACAACATTAGGACCATCATCTCCCCGTGGTAATTATAACAAAAACCCAGGAAATACAATTGAAATCCTTGTCAAAATAACCACCTTTTGAGATAAACAGGTTTTATATTGTTTCATGTAGTAGACCTCCCGTCGTTTGTATGTATTAATGCGGGATCTAAACTTTGTTGGAAAGGGGTAATATTCATGTCTTCCGTCTTGTTAGTCAGGGGTGCAGATACCATCAGAATCACCTGTACTCACCTTCCCTCATCAAACCACGGGCAGCTATTGGCCCGCTGCAAATTGATATTTGATAGTAATGTTCAGTTTATTAGAAACGTTTTGTCATTTAAAGAACAGCAACAAACAACCAACTCAATTAATCATCGTGGCTAGCTCAATTTTAGTATTCGTTTTCATTTTATAACAGTGTAATTGTTTGTTCATGATATAAACACTTATTTTTTCGTATTTTTCTCTTTGAACAAAAGGGCGGCACCAGTTCTAATGATCTCTGTTAGCCGCAGGTATAAAATGCTTGCAAACCATTTGAGTTGCTCTTTGATTATTTTTAATTCTATGGTGGATAGGGGATTTTTTAGATACTTGACTATATCAGCATGTATGATTGTCCTTAAAACCATGTGAATGTAATTTTATCACTTCTAAAAATATCTCCAAAATAGTAACGAGCAAAAGTTGAGCTTGTTGAATCTTATGAGGCTGAAGTAAATTTAACAGGTAGCTTATTCCATTTCGATATATGCTGCTAATTTGGGGGTTATTCATTACGCAACCATGACGAAGTCAAATCATGGGAGTTTGTCTGCCTTATGGGGTTATCCGGTAGCGAAGCCTCACCTGCGGACCACGGGCCGTCTGGTCACCGCCCGTCACTCAGGCTTTCCGCTCAAGGCCGTCCTACCTGGCAGGTAAATGGGCTTTCAAGGTCCCCATCATCTCGTAAAAGAGGGGTAGTCTGACACCCCTAAACCCAAATTCTGCACCCCTGCTAGCAAAGATGTATTTTACAAAATGCCTATCGTTCGATTCACACCAGACATGTGCTGTGTGAAAATTAGAAGAAAGAAATACATTTCTATCCAAACGTAATTATAACTATATAAATCAAAATCAATTTTAAGTACAAATTTTAAAAATAACAATAATAAATTATTCACAATGCGCTGTGTGTAGGACTGCGAATGAATGTATACAAGAAAATTGTCATTACGTTAGGCCTCTTAACACTGTCTAAATAAAAATAGTTTGGCGATCATGAATAACTTTAAAGATATTTCAATACAAACTAAATTTGTAATAAAACATAGCAAAAATACAATTCATAATAATGATTGATCATTAGCTACTGGTCTAACTAACTTTATACCTTACGTATAATTGCCATCATTATCATATCCACAACAGTTATATTCAAGGGCCTGTTGTTGAAACCATCCATTTTGGAACGATATTGGCAGAAAAATCGTCACAACATTAAACAAGGTATATATAGTTGAAATGGCTAGTTCTACACCACATTAAATTCTCAATTCATATCATAGTTATTTCATAGTTAATCATGATTGTCCTTACTTAACTGAACTAAATCGAATTGAATATTTCTTAATTACCAACAATTAACATCAATGACATGTTACAATTATAAAAACAGAAGCAAAATAGCTTTTGAAACGAAGACCAATTTATACAAAATTTATAAGTACATGATATAGAAATCAGAAACATCAAAGGGGGTGGTGATATCAGCCAGTATCTTTATATAGCCCCCTTTCCTTATATTTAGTTTTAAGCTTTTTAAACCACTTAAAAAGAATACAACATCCCGATGCAAATTGCTTTTAATTATTCAGAGGCGATGAAACATGGGCAAAACCAAGAAGTTACAAACCCGTGTGGGAGAGGTAGGATTCAAGAATATCGACTAATATGGTTCTGAAAATCACGACTAAGTTTGAACAACATAGTTGAAATCTTTGCTACATCATCACATTCTTTCACCAGACCACATAACACACACCTGGTAACAACATCATGTTTTCTCTTTTAATGGCCATGTTTTCTTTTCCAAGACCACTTCATTTTAGCTCCATGGGATCGCTCTCAATTCAATAAGATTTATTAAAAAAAGAAAAAGAATGAAAAGAACCACCATTAATGGACTGAGTTATTTCCGTTGCGGGTTTCTTTTCCATCGAATCCATGTGAAGCAACATCATTCTTGGAAGACCACTAAATTTACCATATATTTTAATGCTTGTTTTCTGTCAAACTATACAGAAATATTGCAAAGGATATGCAGATAAAATTGTTGATTAGTAATGGTATAGGTGGAATACTCTTTAGGAGTGGAGTTGTACGTTAACCGTAGGAATGGCCAACGTTCAATCAAGGATTCGATGACGAGGATGATGACGCTGTTCCGATAGGGCTAAATGAATTTTGATTGTTACTCTGTCTTCTCCATCTCCTCGCCCTATATATATATTTCTTTCTCTCTTCCGTCTTCTTCTTCTTCTTTTTCTTCTCTATACAAATTAAAATAAAAAAATCATAGAAGGTCTCCAGATTTACACATATTCAACGTCGAAGGAAAGATACAATGACTGTAATATGCAATTTCTTACGATATCAACTCCTTCCCAAATGAATATAAAATTAAAGGTGAAATCATCTGTCCATTGACATTTAGATGATTTAAACTCGGACCCCCACCGGTGCATATTGTTAAAGTGCGCCCTCTTCATGCTTTACGACATGACAGCGACAGTCATATTTTTTTTCTCAATGAAACTTCGGCAATCACGGAACTCCCGTAATACCAGTGTGAACTGTGAAGGTGTTATGCTTAGAGTTAGGCAAAAATATGGGAAGCCGTTAAACTCGACAAGTCTTCCCATTCCAACTGAATGATGATGCGGCATTCCTCTCGATCGGTATAACGCTGCTCACTGGGAGGCTTTAGTACAGTCGTGCTTAGAGTTAGTCAAAATTTAGCAATACCAGCAAAATAATGACAGGCCAAATTATTTGAGCAGGAGACCTCTGAAATATAAATCTCTAAAGTAACGAGTCTGATTATTGAGAGATAGTTACCTCGGATTAGACTGCTAAATCTATCTTATTATTTTTCTTTGCCCCATTAGTATTTTCTTTATTTCCTTCGTGTATATCATTAAGTAATGTAAAGTTAGTGTGATAAGTATTTTTGCATAAAATATAGGAGCCATTGATCTAGGAAATAATGTAAAAATGCCATTTCAGTAAAAGTGCAAACTATCTTTCAATTTTTCATTTCGGTGATCAAGGAAAAAATGATGCGCCAGTAAGAGTGATATCTGATTCTTAACAATTTTGGAAACATTGAAAAATTTTCCCAACATTTTGATGTTTTAACCACAAGTCTATCGATCAAGAGAGTTAAAGGAAAATGTTAATTCATAACTATAAAAAAATTGTTTTTTTTCAAAGTCATAGGGTTGTATTTTGATTTGCTCTCAAATAAAATTCCATAAATCCATAAATCAAATTGGATAATTGTATGTGCACTTATATGACCAATTTCCTGTATATTATATGATCATTAATATAATATTCATATAAAAAAGAAATCGAAGATTGATTTCCTCATCAAAATACTACCTTTTCGTAGGATATCAGAGGTCATAAAAAGTGAAAGTTGTGACGACTGTCCGTCTTTGACCGTTTGAGGGCGCATTTTACAAGAAGGGTTCCGAGAGGGAGGAGAAGAAAAAAAAAAGATTCGGCATCGTGTAAAGGGAAGATCAACAGGGCACAGATCGTGTATACCAGTTGGCTTGATCTTATGTGTCCTATTGGGGACTGTCAACAAACCATCACAGAGTAAGATAGGCTTGCCGGACATGAAGAGTGAGAAAAGAAGATGAAATAAATCTTCAAGTTCTATGGCTTCATATTCCTTAGAGAGAGCGATTCATCTCATATCATTGGTCAATCCACGCGAGTACTCTGATTCGCAGCTCTACATTGTTTGCTGCCTTCTCTCGCCTAATTATCGGGATAGGCGTTCACTACTTGCCTGTACGCTTATTGATATGCAAATGAGGCAGGAACGATCGACAAATGACAAGCGTTTGTAACCACGTGACACAGTGAACTCAAAACAAGACCAGAGTAGAGAAACACACCGGTGACGAAGTATGAAGGTGCTGAGTCGGCCGCAAGGGTAGACATATAGAATCGCCGCTCTAGCTTCTTTACCTGATATTCGGTCAAGCCTATTGTACTCACCTGGTGCCGATCAACATCCGACTTTAGTTTATGGAGCTGCGTGGGTAAAAAGCAACCCAGTTGAGCTTCTCTCGCCGAGTTTTGAGGGATAAACAGTGATCCTTTATACCACACTTGCAAATCGCATACCGAATCGGAGCTTGACTTCAGATATGATCGTGAACGCCACCGATTTGATGGAGGGGATAAACATCCGACCTGGAAATGATCAGCAAGGAAATTGTCGAAAGGCCGAACTGGTCGGGCACGAGGTTGCCGCAGCTGCCGCAGACTTACGTGAGAAATACCTACCCACCTCCACGGGTTTTGGTGTCGATAGACTATGTGGTTCTGTTTCTGAAGACGTAGCAGGGTCCGAGCTCGGCGATGTCGAGGTTGATATGAGCCACGATCGAGAATCACCGTCGGGTTGCTCGGCGGAATCAGAAAAAGACGATATTGATGTGAGGGTCGACGGCTCGAAAACGGAATCGGACGACAAGAAAAAGGCAAATTTGGTAAAACCTCCTTACTCGTACATTGCACTCATCACAATGTCTATTTTGCAATCGCCGCAAAAAAGGCTAACTCTCAGTGGAATTTGTGAGTTTATCATGAACCGTTTTCCTTATTACAGAGAAAAATTTCCGGTGTGGCAGAATAGTATTCGACATAACCTTTCTCTGAATGACTGTTTTGTAAAGATTCCCCGTGAACCTGGTAACCCAGGAAAGGGTAACTATTGGACTCTAGACCCTGCTAGTGAGGATATGTTTGATAATGGATCTTTCCTCAGGAGGAGAAAACGATACAAGAGGCAGCAACCAGACTTTTTCAGGGAAGCGGGACCTTTTATGACAGGCCCATACCCTATCGGGCGACCACCATACGGCTATGCGATGGCAGGACTTCCACATCATCCACATTCATTACTGCCTTATCATTTAGTTTCACCCCTCCCGCCCCCAGTGGCTCTACCCCTCCCTGCCACAGCACATCAAAACTTGGATAACGGGGCTCTTAGTAGTCTACTCAGCGCCGGGCTAACCGGCGCGAATTCATCGACAACCTCGCCGACAAGCCGGGCAACCTTCACCATCGACAGCCTGCTGAACGGGAGTAGTGCGGCACCCTCCACCACCGTCACCTCCACTACCTGTACGGGGCTATCGGTCACTAGGGCACCTCACCCGAGTATTCTCGCTATGAACCCGTCACTCACGTTGGGCCCTCTTACCACTGGAGGCGGTGGATCGGCATTCTCAGCGCCAATACCTTCTGCGCTTGAGCTTCTTAAATACAGGGATTGTTTCCAGTGTACACGACAACCAACCTCGACGTGTAATTGGCGCTAGCAGAGACTAGGAAACTTTGTAACATAAGATTTTAAAAGAAAGATGAATATTGCCCAATTAACAGGGTGACTGATCGGCTGGGATGAAAGGAAAGAAAACGCTCAGAGGCACAAAACACACAGCCAGGTATTCTCAGCAAAAATTCAACGTGTATTCCAACATCTCCCGCAGCAAAAAAGGACATTAATGACGGGAAAACTTGAAGCGAGACATTCAGAAGAACGGAAAGACCCTTTGTTCAATTTACTTCATGCAGGATATCTTTGTGATGAGCAAAAGAAGTGTGTAAAATAAAGTGTTGATAAAGTTGAAAAGGTGACTGTGCGGCTCCGGTGATCCAGCGGAAATCGGTGATAACCACACGCAGAACTCTGGCGGGCAGGGTCGCGGACTCACGCTACTAGCCGAGCCGCTCCCGTGAGTACCATGTAAGTTGCACTGCCTCGCTTTGACTTTTAATTTTGAAGGGTATTCCATAGAATGTTGTAGATTTGTATATATATTACCACGAACCAAAAATACAAGGCATACATAGACGGGAGAGTATTTACTGCTCTTTTCCTTTACTAAAAGAGTTATAAGACATAGAAAAAAGACAATGTGTGCTAACATGCCTATCGGAGAATTTATGGGTGAGAAGAAGAAAATATAGTTACAATCTGAATATAATGATGCAGAAAATAAATATGAATGTTGTGTTCTGTTGAGATGTGATCAAAGTAAATAAATTATTGGAGGGATTAGTGGTGTTTTGTCAACAAATAGGCCAACTACTTTATTTTAGTGTCAATTGTATGTGGGTGGGGCAAATGTTATCGCAGAAGATTGACCATATGATAGTTTTCAGGTGTATTTGCTGTTGTACCACTTCCTATACTAGTTTTACAAGTGTAAGAGAATGATACCCATTTTAAGTACTAAGACTGCCAATTACCAGCCCGCAGTTTCATGTGTCAGTATAAATTGTAACTAAAGGACAACAAAAGAATTGGTCACCAGTAAAGGAACAACCACTTATAAATCTGAAGTAAACTATGTTTGTTGAGGAACAAAGTCGGGAACCACTGTTAAAGAAGTCGGTAGTAATGTTCGCACTTTTAGATGATTTCAAGAGTAAATAGATATATATTTTCTTATTTGTTTGTTCTGATTCAATGTCTTAATTTGTGCTTTAAGTGTTTACACGCCCATACTGTAAAAGCCAAAACAAAATTATGGCTATTTACTGAATATGCACGCAAAAATAGAAGCAATTTATATTTCTTTTTTTTTATTAATTTCAAATCCCTTTTCCAAAATCTTAAATTGTGATATTTTAACTTCTTCGATACGTGCCGACAGACTTTCTAGTCCATATAAAATTTATATATTCAATATAAAGACTTAAAATATTTATTATCCATTCTACTAAAACAGTTGCTGATTATATATTCCATACATGTTTCAAACTTATCAATCTTCAAGTCGTATTTGTCCCTGAAATTCATTGATATAAAATGATAGATCACAACAAACAATGGCTCACTTGGTGTTTATTTCTGGATATTAAGCCGTAGAAATATACCAGTAAAAATGCCGATTATTCTATGAAATAAACTTTATTTGATTTCGAAATTTCACTAACGATGACGAAGTTACGTATTATGTTTTCCTTCAGAGTTTATGCAGACACACGTAAATAGTCGGTAGATTTGGATCTAGAAATTATTAGGGGCATGTATATTGTCTTATTTTTCCTATGACTTTATCCAAATTATCAGCTCAACGGTTTGATGATACATAAAGCACTTGAGAATAATTGTAAGTTTGCAACAAATATTAAGATATCGTTTTCATTTCGCAATGAAAGAGAGTTTCTATTCCAATTATGATATCTCACTTATTATTTGTATTTTTGGAATAATACTCATATATTAAACCCTTCCTAGTAATTCACAATTACAATCAACCTATTCTTGGTCTACATATACGATGAAATTATTTAATACAGTCTTTTCTCAAATGCGATTGGTTTTATGTTGTTCCCGTCTATAATATATATTGTTTGTGTTTTATGTTGTATTTAAATGCGTAATTCTCGTGTAACAGTCCTTCAAAAAGCCAATATTTCTTTTCATGTATGTCGGTTTGTCGCGGTAGTTCTGCAAGAGAAAATGCAAGACAACCGTGGCAACAACATAATACAGTGCAATTTAATTTTTGTAGAAAAAATGTTGAGGTTTATCATTATTATTATTATTATATCACCGCCTTGTCAATGGTTGGAACGACCAGGTTGTTTTGCGAACAATAGACCAAAATTTGTACTTGGTAACTAAAAGAAAAACTGTATCTATGTGTGTTCTGTATTGCTTGTCGTAATGTGGGATACGAAAGAAATAATCGTGATTGCTCTTATTACATTGCCTGGAGCGAGCGGAGTTATCTTTCCTAATCCTGAAACAATTAATGCCTCAAATATTCTTTCTTATCACGACCATCCCATAATTGACCCTTCTTCTCTTAGAAACAGTCATAATTAGTATAATTTCTCGTCAGATTTGATAATAGAGATCTTGATACCTCGTCTCGGTGCCCGTATATCGACAATTTAATACTTTACTGAAGTATCTATATATGAACTCGCCTATATGAGAATTCTTGTCTCCCTGTCTGTAAACCTATCTCCTTTGTCAAATCGAAAGAAGCTATTTTGTTCTAGTTTTGGGTAAAAGGTGTGGAATTCATTAATCACTCAAATTTAATGATTTATTCGGATTTAAAAAAAATTACTTAGAAAATAACAAGTACACATTTTTCTCGTACAAAGAAAAAAAATGTCCTAGTGGATCGCCCATATATATATGTATATATATATATATATATATATATATATATATATATATATATATATACATATACATAAACGCAGCTTCATACTTGATATTCTAATTACATGAATTAACTCGCATTAATTGATATATTGAATAGAATAAAACAAATAAATGCTTTATTTCCATTTTAATGGAGTTATCAACGACATTTCACACTGATTTAGTGATCATCGATTAAAAAAGACTTAAATAATATTGGAGTAGTATGGATAGGATGATTTTAATGTTTGGTGGACAATATTTTAAAGGAAACTTTATTTCAATAACCTCCAGTTTGGTGTCGTACTTGGTCCACGAGGCGTATAGTAGCTCTATTGATGGTTTATACGTTAGAAGAGATAAAAAAAAATCTCCTTAGTATTATTGATATTGTACTAGGACAACCGTCACCGTCAAACATATCGGCCTATTTTCTTGAGAAGCTAACAGAGAAAATCAAGCTCCTATTGACATGGAAACTAACTGGATGTCTTCCAGAATGAAAGTTCATACCAGTTCAACCATGTCCCAGTCAAGTTTGCTTCAATTCTTCTCTTCCAGCTTTTTCTCTGTCCTGTTCTTTTCTCATTCAATACTTTTCCTTTTCCGATATGCGTCATACATCAGAGACACGTTTGGTACACAAAAACGACCGGGCTCTTAGCTTGTTTAGCTCCTTGTTTTTAGACCGCGTAACGGCACCCCAAAATCAAACTTACTGGGAAACTGCGTCTCCAAGTCTTCATAATTTATCTAATGAAAAATAAATATTTATTTTAAAAGAAATAATTTTTTCTCGCGCTCGAACGTGATAGAAGCAAATGCTGCTAATTATATAGGCTCATACTTAAAATGCAATCAGATGGTCAGTATCTTTGAACTTGATTAAAACTTCAGTCTGGCAGTTGTTAGTTGGAAAGCATGTACACACTGTCAATTTCCTTCGCCTAAATTGTCTAAAACATTTTGTTGGAGTCTAATTTTACTTGCTAAAATTTACTTGAAATATGTTCGTTGAAGTTATTTTTTTCTTTGTTCAAATTGATTTTAAACATGTTTGTTTAAGTACTGCACTCTTAAAAAACCCTTTTAACCAATGACTAGATAGTCAGTTGGCTACAACTCATATTTCTTACTTTATCTTAGTCAGAAATGACTGCGTGACTAAATTAACAGTTGCATCAAGCTGACCATTTTTTGTAGTCAATTTGAACTAGTCTCTTTTTAGATTGTTGTGGTTGCTTGGCGACTAGGTCAGTTAAGTATATGTCTTCACTCTTCAGACATTTCTGTAGGTTTCTTCTATTTCTAGATACAGTATTTATACGTGGAATTTGTGAGCATATACGGCTACTACAAGAATAGTTTATCTAGCTTTAAATAGACTCTGTCAAGCATTATTATTCTTAGGAATTATCATCTAAATATAGTATGCAAGAATATATATCACGACGCGAAACCTTACGAAGAGAAGACCTCTAATGAGTCCAGAGATGTATCGAGAATATCGGATACAAAATGTTCTTTTGATAGGAAAGCATAAGCGATTAAAGAAGAATTTAACCTTCAAGACCTGGTTTTAATGCAGTTTTTAACCCATATAAAAGAAACCATATTGTCTGTAAACTATTCTTAACTATTCGAAGATTTATTGGAATTATAACATGGGATTAATAATCTGACCCTAACATGAAAGTTATCAAATTGGCAACATTGCTTCAAAGTGATTTCATTTGTGTGATTGATATTGGTTGAGTGAACAACCACATTGTGTCGGTGTACGTAAAAATATATATATTCGGCTTCTGAGTAGCCCAATAGTTTTTTTATTTATATATATATTAAAATTTCTTTGAAGTAGAAGAGTTTTTTTTTCTCCCATTAATCCCTTGACTTAGCGTCATTTTAGCTGGAAGTCACTGAGGTTAATCATTTATGTAACAGTTTTTCAGTATTTTTTACTTTCCCCCTTTCATATCCCTCATAATAGTCATGATAGTTATTAGTGGTTTCTGGCCAACATTTGAATAATTTCAGAGTGTAAATTTCAGAACGTAGATGTCTTCTCAATGCAATCTATCTTCATTTGATCGTTTGGGAATACACTTCAAATTCCAAAGAGAACACGTTATTGTTCCTTTTTTGTAGATAGTGAAGGGTTAATACACTTAATGCCGTTTTAGTAGGGCCGCATCCAGGTTTTTATATCATAGACAAAATGCAATTTCCGTTATTATTAAGTGATTGTAATCAGATTATACACATATTGATACCAAGAACATTATGGACATTGTAAATTTGTAATCGACCAGAAAAACGAAAGTCATGTTCTTGACCGAAAATATTATTAAAATCACAGCATAATGGCCTCACATGCTACCACATTTCATTGTTATTCTATAAAAAGGTCATGTGTATAGATATACAACGTAAATTCTATTGATTAATTTTGCAGTCATATTAGCATCTAATTCAAAATGTTAAGCGCTCGCTCACCTAGTAAAATAAAAGGCTTAGTAATTTTTTTTTATTTTTTCAAGCAGATCACTGCTCTATTTCAAATATAAATACTGTCTTTAAACTATAATAAAAAACATTTAGCACTATATCCATTGCGAGTATAGCAACAGGCTCTTTGTTACATGTTTATATTGGCTCGTGATTTGCCAAGCCAAGGCCAATGATGTGTCATTTTTTCCCCTCAATCCACTCATCGCTTACTCTTCTTGAATATGTTCCTGCGAGGAGAAACGTCGGTTTTGTCGAAACGTACTCTTGCACCCGTGTTTGCAGTTCGCATCAATAAGAGTCATCGATTTTCCGCCTGTCTTTGAAACTGGTATTCTTTCTTTTTAATGGTTTAATTTCTATTAAGAAAGAGCATTTAAAATGTAAAACAAACTGATTTATAGTTGCACTCTGATTTCCTAAATGCATATAGGTCTCCGTAGGGGTAGCAATAAGAGAACATTTTATTTTTCAGTCTTTTAACATATTTGTATATATCTGGCTTCTCATGAAATACAGTAAACCACAACTGAATCGATATAATACTACTATACTACTACTACTACTAATGATGATCAAACTTATATTAATAATTATATTAAAACTGATAACAACAATAATTATGATAATAATGATGATGATGATAATAATAATCGTAATAATAATAATAATAATAAATGATGAAAATTATTATGATGATGTTGATGATGGCAATGATAATAATTAGTTATAAGGCGCGATTTTCCCATAATGCCCAAAGCGCTTAAATGAAAACGATTTAAACTTTTTTTTTATAACGAGAGGAAACATCCAGGCCTATATCCACAAAGATGAACACAATTTTTAATTAGGAAAATGGTTTAACATTATCTGTTCATATCATGACACTTCAATCATGTTATTAAGGAGTATTACCGTAATTAAAAATAATTTCGATAAAAATACAAAGTAATTGACAAGGAAAAAACCCGATAAAAGCAATGTCTAATTCATGACTATATCATATGTATATGATATATCTTCGGGGCACACACGATATACAAACAGTATATTTTGTTCCAAAATTTATACAGGAGAGCATATAATTGTAAATATATGAATTCATAGTATAAGTTTCACTCATCTTATTTTCATCCCCACGACCCAACGCAATATGAATTTTGTTTGTCACAGTTTGGAAGAACGTTAGGGTAGGTTGCAATGTTGCCAGATAAATACTCCGGAAAGAACTGGAAGATTCGATGATCAGATACACTCGGTAAGAAATTTAGACATAAATAATTGTATTTCACTTTTAGAAAGCCTTCAAGTTTAAATTAAAATCAAAAATTATTTTGAATACAGTCTTTGCCATAGTAACAATGATCCTGAGCTAGCGTTTGATACCAGCCATTAACACTCTCTTTAATCAAAAGTACAACAAAAAAATGGAAAGAAATAAGTACTAGTAGGAATATAGTATTTCGATTGAAAATTTTGATGCAATTTCTAAACGGATTTCAAATAAGCTATGTAAATTTATATATAATTGTAAATATTTTAGATATTTAATTATTATCATTATCATCATAGCTATTATTATCATTTTATCATTATTGTTATCGTTATTATTAATATCATTATGATTACTGTCATTATTATCGTTATCATTATTATTACTATTATTAATATTACAATTTATGATGATGATGATCATTATTATTATTGTTATCATCATCATCATTAATCAATGTTTTATAATCGAATAACGATTACTAACCGCTCAAAATGCATAGTAGATCTAAAATTAGTAGTACCGGCGATGTTCAATGCCTTCGTCCTCCAAAGATATAATATGATTATACTGCTCATAAATAGTGAACTAATATTTGGGCATAATTGCATTGCATAGTGAATAGAAACTAAATCATCTATAAGTATCAAATTATTGTTTTTTAATTGGGGGGGGGGGGGGGTAAGGGACTATATATAATTTTCATCTGAAGAAAACGATTCCATTGTTTTTCAATCAGTAACGGTACAAGTTCTGAAGAAAAAAAAAACTCAAGGAATTGTTTATGGCCAATAAAGATTGAAAAAATACTCCTATGATTATTAATCCTTACGTGATTCCACTTGAAATAAGATTAAAAAAATAAATGATTGAAAGACGCATACATAACGTAAATGTACACTGTACTTCGACGCTGTTTTTAAATCCTTAAAAATTCAACGTATATAATTATATTTCTTTATATTTCTGAAAAAGTTTTTTAAAAAAATAGTCCTTTTCTTTTGCTCGATAAGTGTAACGCTCATATATATTGATTATGATATCAGAATTAAATCATTACAGAATTTTCTAGCAGATAATATGACAGTGTGCGTTGGTTTTCAATGATTGTATCCGATAAGAAGATACCATACACATACTATATACCGGTACATAGTAATGCCATTCTATAGTCGACTTAATAAAACATTTTCCCCCTATCTACTAATTGACCATTAAGTGGCATGAATGCATCGATTAGCTTCAATTAACCTATTTCATTTGAGCAACCTACCCTTAAAGCCATGTTAGGCTAGATATTTTACTCCTGTAAAACCCAGAATGACAAGGGTGAAAAAAGAGGGGGAGGAGGAATAGACAATAGGGGAAGGGGGTAGAGATGTGAATGTAAATTCATGCTGCAGGGATCGCTTAATGATATCGTGAACGGCATGAAATCGAAGCAGATGACTGAAACTGTTCGTCTTGATTAAATAAACCAGGGGACTTGGGGAATGTTTCTTTGCCAAAATTGCTTTTCCACCTTGAATTCTAAAAGACAAACAGGCACGAGAGTCCTGTGCACAGATCGACAAAGTCCATCTTTTGTGAAGAAAAAGAAATCATGGCATATTCCAGCTGATTTGGATGGGTATTGTAATGAGCAAGGGCAAGGGGTAATGTATCGTCAGACAAGGTACAGTAGTCCTATTCTACTGCCCATCGATTCCATTCGGAAACAGGTCATGGCAACAGTTAAAATCGCGGACTCAGCCTCCTTTTTTTATTCCTTGACACAAGAAGAAAAGGTAACGCAACCTTCATATTCCCTATATGTCGACTGGGAATCGAAGAACATGATCAAGAACTACGGTGTATCTAGGAAAGGAAATGAATCGAAGCGACCGCGCGCGGTACCCTTTTATTAAACCCTTTATATGAATAAAAGAAAGGGGAAAAAAGCTGCTCAGATCAAAATGTTTATCGGCGGTTCTTTTTCACCCTTTATCCACCAATATGTAGGCCAAGAAAACATAACCTCGATATGCCAGACAAACAAATTTAATTTACTGTTCTATATACCGGTCGACCTAACTTGACGTAGCACATGGGGAAAGGGTAAAGAGCTCAACCAGGGGAAAGTCACAATACACAGATGTATGCTTGCACTGGCGATCACCCCTATTTTCTTTTAACTGATGCGCTGTCCAGAAATAGGGTTTTTATTTTCTGCGTATACGCTGGAGGGAATAATAAGCCAATTTCTACACACGATAAATAATGGGCCCTTTCATACACTGTCATTATGTATTCTGGTATTACCGACGTAAAACCGCTTTAAAAAGACCATGATGTTAAGACAAATGTACATCCTACATGGCCAACCTTAAAACTATAATTTGAATTTCATATCTGTTAATGATATGAAGAATATAAAATCAGTCAATTCTTCCCAAAAGAAAATATAGGCAAACCTAATGGATATGAAAGAAAAGATAACAAGCAATAAGTTCACATTATCTATCCTTAATATTTTTATTTGGTGGATGGTTTCTTTTTCTCCAGCAATATTTTAAATGCTTCTTCCTCCGCGTCAAACCCATCCCTTCTTTTTTCTTTTATCTACATCTCCACTGTGCTAAATGGCCAATAAAACCTCCCTAGCCATAAAATGCTTGCTTCTTAAACGTTTTATAGACTAGCAAATACAAACATCAAAATTAATGCCCTCAAATAAAACGATTCTAAAGTCTGGTCTTTTACCTCTAAATGCCATTTCATTCCTCTACATATCAGGAGTTGTACTAACAAAACAGTCACCTGTTTCATAAAAAACACGAATAGGAGTAAAGGATAATCGAATTGATGGTGTATGGTGACGTCATAATCACATCGCATCCACTTCTACATCCTGCTCCATTTCTTCCTCAACATCGTTATGCGACCACCCCCCCCCCCCCCAAGAAGCTATTTATTACGGCAGATTGAACTCCACTCGATTTTTCCTCTGCAAAATGGTAATAATATTTGGATAAGGTTGGAGTTGCCTCCCTTTGAGGATGTTACGAGACAATAATAATTTAACATGTACAGGTGCAGGTTTGCAGTACCACCTGATTGATTTTTAATTTATGCGAGATATATCTTGAAAGAAGTAAAATGCACCGTATATCTGTCATAAAGATAAAAGTCCATGACACACAAGCCTTATAATGATATGCATGATATTTGCTAAGATGAAGTTGACATCTCATTAGATCATGGTCTATTATCATAATAATACATCAATGAATAAAGGCAAGCGTGGATTTATTATTCTTAATGCTTTGAGTTAATTTTTCATTAGTGATGAATGTCGTTAGGCTTGGGAGTTGCATTAACCCGGGCACTAGGCATTGTAGCATATGAAAAAAATGAGCATAGTCATGCAGCATGTTTTCATCCTCATTCCCATCATAAAAATCCACGTGTCTGTCAGAGCACAGTAGATGCCTGGTAGAACGATAGCTAGCCATATATATGACTTGGCAGGATCCATATTATCGGCTGTGTATCGTCTGTATGTTAGTTATAACGCCATCCGTGTTTGTTTTCGATTCATTGGGCATGTATTTGGCGCGCAAATCGACCGGTGTTGGGATAGATATATCAGCATTGTATCGCCCAGAGCTACTCCGCCATTTACACTTATATTGCTGGCCTAGTTCGTGTTATTTGGGGCAGCCGTTTTGTGGGTTGACAAGTCAGGTCTTTATTAAAGCGAGAAAAAAATTCAACCGGAAAAAGCGGAGTAAGCTATGTTTATTTTTATGAGCTATCACATCATAATCACCTGACGCATTTTCCCCGTCTATACCCCTTCTTGCATCCGCGGACTCACCGTGTTTTTATTTCACGAGTTTAGGGACAATTTTCTCTGCCCGCCGATACATAAACGATGAGACGAGGGGTCGACTTTTTGTTGGAGGGGTTCAATTGACAAGGAAACCTTTAGATTGAGATAAATTTCTAAAAAACGACATCTTCTCAATGATGGGAGGCTAGCCGCAAAAGAGAACGGAGAGGGGCTGTCAAGTCGCGTTATTAACCTATACCGCTTTAGATTGTACTATATTGCATCCCAAGCCAATCCTCTTCCTATTACTCCCCCAACCCTACTTCTCTTTTCTCATACCCCACTTTCATAGTGTCCTCCGGGTCTTACCGTCTAATTGTCCTCCCAATCAAAACGTTTTTCTTTGCAATCGAGGCGAGGTGATAAGAGCAACGGCGAAAGGAGAAGGAGAAATAGGATAAAAGTCTTTGAGTGGAGAATGCGATTAGGATGGCGTGTCGAGTCAGAGGAGGAGAGACGAAACGAGTGCACCTGGGAAGATGTGTCGCCACGTATACTATGGGGAAGGGTGGATTGGGAGGGAATGTCGGTGAAAATAAGGTGAGGGAGAGAGAGGGGGGCATTGTAGTTATATGTACATGTATTCATAAATGGATATCGAGTGTATGAAGAATATAAACAGGAAAAAATATAGCATACATAACCTGTTTATAGATGTGAACGTAACATGAGTGACGGTGTATATATATATATATATATATATATAAATATATATCATGTTATATTATATGTATGTATGTATACGTGTATAGCGAGAGACGCGTGAATTTTGTGCCAATCAGTCTGACCATTTTTACATTTTTATGATATATGTGTGAAGAGCATAGAATGAAGGAGAGTAGGTCTAATACACTGTTGCAAAGCTTTCGGCCCTGGTCTTCTTTATTTTTTATTTGCTAAATAAAACAAATTTTAAATGAGCAACAGAAATGAACATATTTGCTTTATTTGTTTTATTTAGAAAATAAAAACTGAAGAAGGCCAGGGCCGAAAGCTTTGCAACACTCCGCTTTATTCTTGACCATCATTATTACACATATATGTGTGTGGGTGTGTGTGAGGGTGGGTGTGTGTACACGCACAGTCATGTGTACATGTACAAAAGCACACATACACACACAGTCACGCACTCTTGGCTATTTTTTTGTGAAAAATTGTAAAGAGGTATTAAGAAATTTTGATTAAAAAATATATTCAGTATGAATGTATGAGTGCGTGGGTGTGTCTGTTTGTTTGAAGATATGTCAGTATGTGTGACTGGACGCAGATTCATTTACATACACATATGGAGCCTCCCCTACACTGAGAAGTGAAATATAGCTTGACGATTTATGTAGAAGAATCGCAAAAAAGAAAAGAAAAATAGGGAATGTGTGGGTGTGTGGATGTATGTGTGATAGCGTGTCTATGTTCAATGGAATGGGGCAGGTTAAGAACGGTTAGTAGAGAAAAAAATAGTGATTTTGAGGGAGATGCAGATAGCAGGGCACACTGAGTCTGCATAGCCATAAATAGATAAAGAACGATAGATAGGAAGGATGACGCAAGGAGGTTAACATAATTTGGTGATTTATAGACTGACCGTATTATTGTGAATGGCAAAGACAGAGAGAGAGAGAGAGGGGGGGGGGGGGGTACTGAAAGAGCTCGGGAAGGCATACGAAGGTGGCTGTATTGATGGTTGAAAAAAAAATCATAACTCTGTATGTTTGATGATTTAGAACGAACGATGTATGTATGAAGGCCTAATCTTTCTATTTTTGTTAATCGTGGGCCTATAAAATGAACCAAGCAAATATTGCAAATTAAACCATGGGGAAAGAATATGTTGGACAGAACTCAAAAGTCATATCAATCCAGTGTCAATTACGACTGTGTTCTGGTCATCAACAAAGTTGCTGAATGGTTTACTTCAAGAATGGTACCGATCTGACCTGATTACCAGGGGTTGTTACTCAAAGGAATGATGACCGTAGTCAGTGACCAGGAGTGACTTTGTTCTCTTCGATCAATACGATCACCACATTCATACCCCAACATTCTGAGCCTTGAGAGGAAGATATTGGTCAACCTTATCGGTAAGTTTTGCTTTTCATCAGTAATCTGTTTATCATTTTTTTTTAGATGTGTTGTAGTCATTTCAATCTGTTATCTTCTTATCATATTCGCATTTCTTTTAAAATGATTGTTAAACAATACTATCCTGTTGACATGTTTGAGATAACATTCGCTATTACCATAAACACTATTGTTTATCACTATACTATTTTCATATTTTGGACATTTTGAAATATTGTTTATTCAGTTACTATTATTATTAAGATGATAATGATAATAATTATAACAAGCATTATTAATTTCATGTTTTTTATATTACCATTATCACTATTTTCATTATTTTAATCATATTATTTGTATGGTTATTGTCATACCTCATTTCCATGGCTTGATTCTCGTCGAATTGCTTCTCCATTAAAATCAAAACCCCGTAGAGAATCTTTGAGTGCATGCCAAATCAATATGATATGATATTTTTTTAAATCAGAGAAAGGATTGACCAGACGATAAATGAAACGAATGAAGCTAACCGGATTTAATTTCTACAATGTACCATAATAACTATGCTTATATCGACCGCTTCACACCCTGTGTGTGTGTTGATACGCGTAATGCTACAATACACCATGATACACAATTACCGGGTCACAGAGCTATGTAGGTTAATCCGCCGAAGGTAAGTTTGTATTAATATATTGCACTTGACATAACTTTAAGGCGACAGTGAATTAAAAAAAAAACGCTTTTTAAGCTACTTTATGAGGTGATATGTCACCAAGGTAAATGATAAATACGTTTATGAGATGATAATCAACGAGCTTCATCTTTTTTTCATTTCATTTAGGTTAACAATAACCTAAATTTCAATCAATCCATCTATTGTTTATGATATTTTTGTGACTGTGTAAACATGGCAATATTTGTGTTATCAATGCATAAAATCATAAAGTGATACTATTATTCGCCATTAGTATAAATGCAAATAGAACCATATGGTCATAATGTCTATGAGCGATAATGTTATTGTAAGGTTGATTGATCTGTTATCTTTATGATTTTCTCTGTTGTAAATTATTTCGTAATATTAGTTCACGTAATCGTAAACGAGAAAACTGGTACAATAAATCCTAAAATATCTTTGCATTTTTTTTTTCTATTTCTTTTATTTATCTATCGGCGTGGAAAAGCTATGCTAGCGAATAATTGTTCTACCTTCTTCACCGTATTACTTCTGATATAGTTGATTTATAATAATAATAATAATCCGCTTTTATATAGCGCTTAATCCAAGAAATATCAGCATTGTAAGGATAATACAATTTCCTCGTTATAAGGAAAAATCCGGATTATGTTATTTTATTAAATGGGTATGGGATATTAACTTCATATCAGTCCGATCATATTTTTCCATTAAGAATGGTATTTTAAAATAGCTTCGATAAAAATGACGGTTAAAACGAAATGACAAGTCTAAGTAATGCCAAAATATTGAATGTTCAAACCGATGAGAAAACATGAAATATATATTCATCCCGCTATATGTATAAAAAGAAATACTTAAAAGATAGCTTTTTATAAGCAACGAGTTAATCAGGACAGCGCCGTTTATTGTAGACTTTACGATAGGTGTTTAACAGATAACCATGCTTGAATTATTGAAAATTAGATATTGAAGATTTTTCTTCATATTTTAGCACTTGTTTAAAATGTTAAAAACTACTCTCAACTTCATACTGTACATAGTAAATACTGTTTCATAAAAAAACCCAAAACATTATGTATTTGAAAATCATGAAACGACCTAATCTGTATGTATGCTTTTCAAGAAAAGTCATTGAGCCTTAACTAAAAAAAATAAATGAAGTAGTTTTACCAAACTAAATTTTTGGACGGATTACGCCATTCTATAAATCAGCGACTTTTTGCTATCTAAAATTGATAGGCTTCTTAAATGCTTTACCTCTTACGATGGAGTACAAAAGGAAAAAAAGTCATTTTCTGTATTGACAAAATATTCCCTGTTATGCCGGCGATTCAAAATTTTGTAAATGGAAACTTTTCGCTGCTATCATAATAATTGCTGTTATATTCGATTAAAAAGCTATAATAGTTTACCCTGAAAACAATCCTTATTTTAAATAATCTTCATTGAAATTTCATTTATCGTGCATGGAAATTATACCTTGTGTGGTTTAATTTACATGTTGTCATGAGACTCGTGATCTCTTTCCCTTTTTAACCATTTGATTACATTAAAGGAACCACGAGAAGCAGAAGAAATGTTTTTGTGTTGCCATGACATAACTTGTTATTTCTTGCAAATTATTTGATGTAAAACAGTTAACTGCTATCATAATTATTAGTGATATTGCTAAGTAAGAAATATAATATATATATATATATATATATATATATATATATATATATATATCCACTCCCCAAAAATAAGAATCTTTTAAATCTTTATCTGATCAACCGTTTTCGATATTTTTAAGGTTAAATATCACCACCACATACAAGTTAGAGTGTTAGCTTTTTAAAACGAATCTAAAAACGTGACTAAATTTTACTTTATCACAAAATTGTGTATACGTCTACGATATAAAATTTGAACCGCAGTATCCCCTTTACACAGAAAAAAAGACACAGTTGATTGAAAAAATAAGAGTGAAATAATTCATTCGACGTAGTTACTTGTCGCATGAAGTACTCTCTGTCCAATGTTTCAAAACTTAAGTCATCTGTCTTACCAAATCATGGGAAATTTGACCTTTTTTGCATGATGACGTATACTTTGTAAACACCTTTTGAACAGCCCACAACAGACAACGGAAGATGAGCAGTAGGGTTTGGCCATCATTTCTTTTCTCTTTTTTTGCAAGAAGATCCCTGGAGTAAAACTACACCCGATATTTGTACTCTGTCTGATGATTCAACAGTCGAAGATTTATTTTTAAACGGAGAGAGAAAGGTAAGTGATAATAGAAAAAAGAGAGAGGAGAGCAGCTAAAAGAGAGGATATATATATATATATATATATATAGGCTATATATATATATATATATATAGGCTATATATATATATATATATATATATATATATATATGCATATAATGATATTTTAACAAGATCAAAGGCGATGGTATATGAGAAATCATTATAGTCTTCAATATTTTCGTCAAAAATTACAACTGATTGTCTATTTAAAACATTATTGATAAAAATGGTTGATGATATTGCTATTATGATGTTAACAGTAATGATAATTATAATAATAATAAAAATAATAGCAATGATAAATAATAACAATCATAACATTGATGATGATTATTGTTGTCATCGTTATTATTGTAATTATTATTATTAGTAGTGGTGGTATTAGTAGCTATTATGATGTTAACAGTAATGATAATTATGATAATAATAATAAAAATAATAGCAATGATAAATAATAACAATCATAACATTGATAATAATAATGATGATGATTATTATTGTCATCGTTATTATTGTAATTATTATTATTAGTAGTGGTGGTAGTAGTAGCAGTAGTAATAGAAGTAAAAGTAGTAGTAGTAGTAGTAGTAGCAGTAGTAGTTATAAAGTCTAAAAATGCATTTATATAGTTATTATCAACACGAACATGATCACCACTATCATGATTATCACCGGTATCACAGCTTTTCCATCTTTACCAATAAAAATATAGACGCTGATTTATTGATTTTTTTTTATATTTCTGTTTTGATGATAAGAAAGCTATAATCTATATACATGTATTATGTTTACTATCATAATGATCAGTATTGTCGATATTGTGTATTTGTTTTCAATCAACACGTTTTCACTCTCTTGAATAAGTACACTGTAAAAAATATTGGGTAAAATTTTAACCAGCACGAGGGTGATTATGTGTCCAACCAAATTGGGGGCAGTATTTCACCCAATGTGGGAAGCATATTTTCCGGTAAGGTTAAAAATAGGCAGTAATTACTTTAGAATGGGCAAAATCTTCATCACACTGGATAAATGAAATTACCCAAAAGAAGCTTAATTTTGGTTGGACACGTAATTACCCTCATGGAGCATTTTTACCCAATTTTTTTAGAGTGTAGTTTCTTAAGTAAATGTCTTTTTTTTTTTTTTTCTCCCCTTAATTTCAAAACGCGATTTTTCTCACTTTATACAACTTTAACCTGTCTGAGCTTGTTAACATTCTACTCATGATAAACAAGTAGTGTGTGTTGTCCTGATCCTAGTAAGTATTCTACTAAATATAATCATATCATTTCAAAAGTACCAAGTAAAAAATGAAGTATCGCGTAATCCCTGAGATCGCATTCAATGATTAGGTCAAACAGTGTTTTTGTCGTGT
Source organism: Lytechinus variegatus (assembly GCF_018143015.1). Lineage (NCBI taxonomy): Eukaryota > Metazoa > Echinodermata > Echinoidea > Temnopleuroida > Toxopneustidae > Lytechinus > Lytechinus variegatus. Next base: position 35,002,190 of record NC_054750.1, read on the forward strand.
TTGTATGCGTTGCAAACACTTCTCCAGCATTGTGTGTGATATACTGAACTGGTAGAACACAATCAATTACAAGTAGTTATGATTGTAAAGTGGGAAACCATATTTGTTCCTTTGAGGCCATAACCGGGGGCATGCCACTGCGATGGTATTTTTAACGTGTCTAACCAAATGACAAGTTTATGAAATGAATAATTGATTGCTTATGTAAACTTAGCAAGTGCCACAAAAGAGTTAGAGCAGGCAGGTTTTTTGTATATATCTATATAATCATAATGGAGGGCTCAGCTAGATTGCCAGCTGCATTTGTAATGTGTTGTATCATATAAAAGTACTTACCGAGCGTTTTGAGAAAATCGCATTTGTGTGGTATCTTATTATAACAGCAAAGGAATGATGAATTCTACCGAAAATATTATCTCTCTCCCTCTCTCTCTCTTCAAAATGTATTTATCTTGAAATCATAATAGATTGTTCCAATCCAGGAATGTATATTAACGCTCAAGTGCCTATCAGTTCTATGATATACGTATCTTATTTTTTTTTACTCTCGACTGTAACACGAGCAATGGTTGTTGAATGCACGTTTCTAGAAACCAATATCCCACCTCACCTTAGCCAGCCCTAGGCATTTACCTCACCAGCTTCTGAAATTTCCCCCAATCAAGAGAGGAAAGTTTGCTTTTCTGATCATGAACCCGTGAATTAGATAGACGGTTTCCATAAATAGGGGCGTATTTCATTCAGTGTAGCACATACAATTCGTGGTCGGATAATTTCGCCCAGATAACGGCGGACCACCATAATTTCTAGCCCTCCAGCGATGCTGTGCTGGCATTAGAATAGAAGCATTTCACCTCACGAAATCTATAGTGATATTGATACCCCCGTGAATAGTTTGCTGAGCTTTCTCCATTATCTTTTGAATATCACTTTATTTCAAATTCCATGCAGAATTCTGGGTCTCGTCGACAACGGTTATCTGGGTTATTCCATTGAAGTTTTAGCTGCTAAATGTCTGAATATATACCCCGGTATTACCCCCCCCTCTCTCCCCCTTCACATTCACCTTAGCTCACTTCCTAATTTTTCTTTTAATGTTCGAGCATTTATCTATCTAACCAGGAGCGGGTTATAATTAGGAGTAATTTGTCGACAGGTCTTGTGGTTTTCTTGAAAAATGTTTAAGAACATGAAGAATAAAACAAACTCCCCCAACGAGGCCCCTGAGCTTTCGAAAAGCCGCCCATTGACCCGATAGGGACACACATATTAGTGGCGGTCTATTGTGCAGTCAATTCAAAGCTGATCTCAATACCCCGCCTTCTCTGCCGCCTACCCATGGGGTTTTCGATTTGCTACTACCTGCGTGCCTCCTCGCTCCATCAAGTCCAAGTACACGAGATCGACATATACAAAGCGCCCGACACTGCCCCGAGGAGCACCGGTGCGATGGCGTGAAAAGGGGTAGGTGACGATGCCGTGTTAGCAACAAGTGATGACTGTACTCTTCGATGGTGGGTTTAAAGCTTCTTTTGGTCTTCGAGGTTTAAACTCGGACGAACCGTTAGTACTTCTTATGGCTCACACAGGGTAAGTCAAACTATATCCTCTCGAATTATATTCCATTAAATACCTTCACATTTAGTTTTGAATGTAAAAGTATTGCTTTAAAACTTCCTAAAATTCTTTAACATGAAATATAAACTAAATACCAAGTTAAACCTACGATACACAAAACCGAGGAGATATTTCAAGTGCATGTTACCTTTGCTTTTGTGACTTTCTACCCCTTCATGTAAAAATGTTAATCAAAGAATAATTTCTGTAACAAGATAGCTTTGTATACTTACATCTTTCAACTTCCACAAGCGGTGAAATATTAAAATAAAAATCCAATAACTCCCATGTAGAAGAGACCGAATGAATCAACTTCGGCTAGGAAATCACGAATGCATAGCGAACTTATTATTTAGAGTGCGGTTCTATTTCTAAACATGTTCCTTATTCAACTCTGTTCTACGTATGTATTGTTATACATTTTATTTCATGTTATTGATAATAAAGTGGCGGTTAAGAGTGTGTTCTCTATTAAAATCTGGTGTCTACTCATATTTCGTTAGCAGGTTCATTGTAAATGTCCCAAAATGACAGACTGTTTCCTTGTACATATCATGAATGGGGAATTGGAAAAGAGAAAGAGGTGTTAAAAACCAGAAGAGAACAAATGGTCACCATGTACGCCAGTATGTCAACCAATGTCATATCCATTTTGTTAAATCAAAATATGAATTAATTCCCTCACAACCAGTGCGTGTGGCGTTAGCAGGGAAAAATTGCTCAAATACTGGCACGTGTGGGCCATTTTCAAATCGATGCAAGATCTAGCATCAAAATGACGAGTGTTCGTCAGTGAGACAAAAGATTGCAAGGCGAGGTAAGGATAATAGCGAACATTTTGCGAATTAAAACTGTATCTATCGAGTATGTTCTCGTGCACGCGTGTGCTGCCGAATGCAATGCCCAAGCGCGCGCGTGTGCGCGCCGGTTGCATCCCGCCAATCGACACAAATGGTATCGATCAGATGACCTCTTCAACTAATCTTATTCTTACATTCTCAATGTTCTCCTTCATTCTTTCCTCTTTCCCCCTTCTGTTTGAAATGATATGGCTCCGTCAAAGCTGATGAAATCTATACAGCGATTATTGTACGATAATGGTACGGTCTGGGCATTTCGCGCATAATTTTAAGCTAGCAACATATCGACTCTATGAAGGGAGAGTGACAGATAAAGAGGGAGAGAACGGAATAAAGAAATGTAGATTGATGCTTCCTGGAGAACGCAATAGAATAAAAGGGAGATGGTTGAGAAGATGAAGATTGGGGAGGGGAAAGAGATGATTCTAATTAAACTAGTTTTTGAGGTGGCATGTTATTGCAGCTGGTAACTGTGCTCAGGGCATCGGCAGCATTTCTAGCCAGGTTTAAGCAGCTACTTACCCATATGTTAAGCGTTAACAAGTCGACACTCACTTTTCTCCTTCCATGACTGCATCTCCCCAATGATCTTAAATTATCCTCCCTCATTCATTCCACATCTCACAAACTAGTAGTCTTTCCTGCACGTGCTACATATTGATCATTCCGAGTTTCAGCTCAAACCCAAGTGTCTGCCACTTAATACCCATATCATCAAACTAGTCACATTATATTTTTTTATAATGAAATCCCGACTCATAATCCCAAAGCAATTAAAACAATTTTTAAATACTTATGTATACCTCGAATAAGTAACACACGACAATTGCTTTTCGGCAGTTTGGTTGCAAAATGTTAACAAATTTAGAAGTATTATATTCGCTTAAAGGGGAATCCAACCCAACTAAAAACTTGTTTTTATAAGGAAAAGAAAAATCAGACAAGTTGATAGGTGAAAGTTTGAACAATATTGGACAAACAACAAGAAAGTTATGAATTTTTAAAAGTTGTAAATATTGGTAATCACTATACCCATGGAGACTTCAAATTGGCCGTATATGGGATGTCATAGTGATGTAAGGCAAGGACTACTCTTCCATGTACTCCAATACATATTATGGCTAAAATGTCATTTTTCCCAAAAGTTTTATTTCAAATTATATTTTTCTTTCACGAGGACATACTACAATATACTACCTGGGTTATATTTAAATTACTGCCCCAGGGGAATGGGTACTTAGGAGAAAACCACAAATCCCTGATAATAAAGTACATGGCCTATGGGAAAGTTGTCCTTGCCCCTTGTCATAATTTACTTACCCAGTTGCCAATTTGAAATATACATAGTATTAGTGATCTCAATTTTAAAGCAGCTATAACTTTCTTATTGCTTGTCCGATTTCTTTCAAACTTTCACCATTCTGTTTAATTTATTTTTCTCCTTCCCAACATAACATGTTATGGCCAAGGCTGGATTCCCCTTTAATAGTTTCACTACTAGCCTTATAATGTTTTACCTATATCATGATAATAAAAATCATAATAAGCAATCATAAAAAAGCAAACAAAAATTTATGAAATAATAATTACAAACAAATACAAAAAAAATCACAATGCATCTGCACTCTTTCATTAAACCAGTTCATATCATATATATATATTTATCTGTCAACATGCATGACATGGTCAACCTAAGCATATAATAGCTACCCCTGCAACACTGTTAATAGATAATACTTTTAGAAAATACAACATCGCTCATTGTTTTGATTATAGTAAGATACTTTATTTAGATTTATCCCATACAAATCAAATATTTTGTTACCTACTCTGTCTTTTGAATTTGTTTTATGAATTGTTCATGAAAAAAGTTGCTTAAACCAATAAATTAAATGAAACAATGAAATCTTGGTGATTTTCTTTCTGGGTGTTGCGCAGCTTATCCAAAGACGACATAAAATCTTGTTACGTACTTGTAAATCTAACCCCATTATGGAACAGAAATGATTTTGAAAAAATACACATGTTTATAAATCTAATAAATAATTACTAACAGCACTTTGATTACCATTCGTGAAGAAGCTCGTGTTATTATTATGATTTATTGATGGGTTACCGTATGGTTGAATGTTGAAAAACACTTAGTGTCATATCAGTTATCCTTGACTGACTTAGTATAAGTGGTAGGTTATGGATTAATGTAAACGAGATTTGTTCCAAACCCTCTTCAATTTTTGCAGTAGATTCGCTCCGCCATCTGACTTACAACAATCCCACCGACAATATACTTTCAAGGCAAGAATCGAATGTGTTGTTAACTACTTTAATTTGCTTATAAACAGTTCTTAATGTGATCATCTTGTTACTGTGTTTGTGTAAAAAAATAAAATTTAGCAACATGTATAGTATAATACAATCTGACTTACAAATAAACTGTACAGTTTCGGTAAATGTTTTCAAATTTTGATATTGTTCACATTTCAATTGATGAATATTGAAGTTAAAAAAGCTCAAATATTATTGTACAACATATTGTTCTTTCACTGCGTGTGTTCTAAAGTGTTTTTAAGTACAACGCTAGAATTTTAAGTTGAATTAAAGGAAAGTATAAAACTCCAATTGATTCTTTTAATAGGCCTATACAAATAGAATCATATAAATAAGGAACACAAAGACATGAAAGAGTTGAAAGAAAAATGTGTCCCTACAAGCCTCAAAGGCTTCGGTGAAGAAAGTAATCACCAAGAATCAAAGTCTGTGTAGTCTGTTGCTGGATGAAAGTTACAGAGTGTCTATGACGAGAGGGCAATGCCCTAGATGGTCACCCAAAGACCTTTTGGATACGACCTTGACATTAAGAGAATCTCGGCATGATGATTTCCTACCGATCATCCCATTATTATAACGCCGTCTGGCGAGGGTGGCTCTGGGTGGCTGGCATTGCTCTTAGGCAAAGAGTTTGTACTATCATTACATGGAGGAAAATAAATTGTTTGGGTGTATTTTCAGTGTACAATGAGAAGAGTAGTCTGTTGCTGGATGAAAGTTACAGAGTGTCTTTGACGTCACACATCTTGGTCGCATTGCCAATAGCAGGATCTCCATATCATTAGTGATTTTGAAATTCAAATGCTGATAACTTTTTTCTTTTACTATTCGACAATTTGTTCTCAAACTTTGATTGACTTTATTCTATATATATATTTTTTATGTTTTCATTCGAGCTAAATTTGTCCATGGGTTTCATTGCGCTATAAGTAGTGGGGCAGATATCGTACATTCTGTGTAGGTTAACTGGTAACAGTTCAATAATGAAAACATTTGTACTTTCGGATTGATGGTAGTAGACGATATAGCGGTTGAGTATCCGCATGCGAACACAATCAACACATACATATATTTTTATCGTTTTATATACATGATGTAAGAGAAAAAAAGATCATTTAGATAAGATGTCCTGCTCTACTACGGTCAAAACGTACATTGCCACGAATTGAACCCAAGAATTTTGTGTGTGTAGTCCAGCACGTTACACCAATCTGCCACGTTAATACCACGCACGCACACACACACACATCCACACACACGCGCGCACGCGCGCAGTCACCCACACACTCACTCTATTCTTCTCTGCACCTGTTAGACTCTTAGACTTGACAAAATAATAATTATACTGAAACAATTCTTGATAGGCACAATAATGATTGAATAAGAATATTTTCAGACTTTGTAATGGTAATATTCCTTATGACCGTGGACGCATCCAGGGATCCCAGAGTGTATAATGCATGAAATGCACACGAAACCGAGAAGAGGAATTAACAGTAAAAATCAGACGAAATGATTGATGATGATCCATTTTAGTGCAAGATTTAAAGATGGAAAAAACCCGTAAGAGTAAAGATAAAGAGTAAAACAGATATTCTAACAAGAGAGAATAATAACTTCATAATAGTATTGAGATGAAGAATTGAATACATTGGAATTACACCTGATTTATAGAAATGGATGGAAATTGTGCTGGTATTTGTATTAGCAATGATATATCTATGCTTTTTGAAATAGAATAGTATGTATGAATTCTGTTTAAAAATCAATTTTGTGAAAGTTAACTTTCAATCGCTTTATTCATACATAATTTTATGATACCTGCATCAGTTTAAAAACACAGATGTTTATATGAGAAGCCTCATGAAACAAATAGGCATGATTACTCCCTCATCGTTTCACCTTCTCATAATGAAGGTGAAACGATTTTTTTTATGAGGAAAGTGAAAATAAATGTATTAATGAGATTATTAGCATGGTAATGTATGGAGTTTGTAGATTTGAATTTCCTTTAATAATCGACTGAACTGACAATCACTTACATGATTGTTTTATATTTACAGTTTATATTCATGCAAAAGTATATCTCACTAGCATTGCCTTGAAAACAATATTGTAGATATGAATGGATTTGATAATGAAAACAATACCATTAGTAGGAGGGCGTCAATAGTTGGTGGAAGTAGGGGGGGGGGGGCGTGGGGCATTAAGCGAGGAAAGGTGTGGTAGGGGCTGCCTTCTCCATGATATGGGCTTTTGCTTTTTTATTATTTTTGCTATCAAATATACACATTTTAATGCACCAAGTAGCAATACCAAAAGAAAAGGCATCCTGGGAGGTTGAATATTTTTTAAATAGTATTTCTCAAGCTCATGGCAAGGAAAACGAACGGAAGGAGATGCTTTTCAGGTTTACAGTCCTGGGTGTGACCCACGAAATGGGTGGGGGAATAATATGATGCCCCCAGCATGAGCATGTCCCCAGCTTACATGAAGAGGTATACTGATAGAATAGGACTACATACAGATTGTTTGGTGTTATTGTTGGATAGATTCAATTCTGCCTTACCCCTTTTCAGGTTTGATTTGTTTGACCGGACATGCCTTGCACAAACGATTAATCAGGCTTTTTTTTATTCAGTACTCGCTCAGTTATTACTTATTGTATCACAAAATTAGTAACGCATGCAGGACATGTATTCAGGTACATCGAAAATTCAAAAGAAGACCATTGGTCTAGAAGCTTATTGGAGCATAACGGTCACAGTCTGTTTAAATCTTATTTCGGATTTAATCATTACCACATCAACAAAATAAATCGCTGTTTGTGTTTCTACCAGGTTCATTTACATTTCGAATGATAACGATTTTGATATCATGGCGCTAATTGACTGGAGAACGATATATGCTGATTATATTTGATCAATCGATATGGGATTGTTTACATATCATTTTCATTTTATTTGGAATGCAATGCAAATATATAATATATGAAAACAAATGAAAGTAACAGTCAAGTGATTTGAACTCGAGAACTGAAATGGGGCAGTACGATGATAAGTGTATACATTTTCATTCATATTAAATGGGTTCATTAACACTAATTGTGATTCAGCCTTATTTGTTACATTATGATGGTAATAGAATGAATCCCATCATATCTCCCGTTGTTGCAAATGTTGTATTATATCATATTGTGCAACGTCGTATACTCTTTTTTTTTTTTACACTGATTGGTATTATTTGCCAAGCCCCACAAAATACATTGATTGAATCTGGTTGTTAATAGAAAATAAATCCCTCATAATATATCCTGGTGATTTTATGAATAATAATTTTTTCATTCTTTTTTATTTTTCTGATTTTTAATAAACCTTCCTAATCATCTAATAGGTTTATATTAATATGATCAATAATTACATTTCACCATGATTAATAAATAGATATAGTACAATGAAAATTATTTATACAATAAATGTTTATATTTATTGTATATTGTATCTGTTTGTTTTCTATTACTTTATAGAAAGATGGTAATGGTTCTTTGGAAATATGGATTGTCGTTTCTAAAATGCCAAGTTTATATTCTTGGATCATTTCAAACAATCCATATGCATACCATAAGATAGGGTCCAATGTCTGGTCATCTAAGCATTTAAAAACATGTTTTTGCTTTGAGTTTTCTCAACATACATGATTCAAATAACACAAATAATTGTGAAGGTTTATACTGTGTATCCTCTAAATGCTAAACAGCTAAATGCAAAAGAACTAATTTGGTCCCTAATCCCACTTATCTCAGAGTGAGACGAGGGACCAGTCGTTTGGGAGTGATATTTACATCTTTTGAGAATGGATTTGTCACTTTTTAAAGTTAAAATGTCTAATGATCTATACTGTTCACTCCAGAAGGAGCTATGATAGTAATAATGCAATCTCAAAAGATGTAAATCACACTCCAAAACGATTATGAGAGGAGTGTGATTAAGGATCAAATTAGATCTTTTGCATTGCGAGCGTATATGTTGCTTGAAAATTTGCGACTTGCCGGACAACCAATTTGGCCACACCATGTCCCTGAGCTGTTCACTCCAAATGGTATATTATGAATGGTATATGGTATATTATGAAGCACCCCTAGATTTTTCTCTATGTGCTGCGTATGTGGTCCACCATACACTGTAGGCAGCACCACCTGGAAATCAGACTGGTTCGCTAAAAAGTAGAAATTAAAGCCAAATAACAGTGAAAGACGTTTTTTTACTGTAATTCTTTTTCAGCTTTTTTTCTTCAAAACCAGCATCCTTTATTCAAAAAGTCCAAGGGCCCTGGAACATACGATAAATAGGTGTTTATATTGTATCAAAATGATACTTTATCTAGGTATGAGTGAGCCAAATATGGCGCAAAGAACAAAAATGATTCGAGCGAGCGCAGCGAAAGGCCAAATAATTTTTGTAATACAAACTCTCATTTTTGAATAGATTTTGACATATTCAGAGAATTGTTTGATATTTTAATGTTTCCCTTTCCTTTTTTCCTTTTCTTTTTATTCCTGCCTTTACTTGGTCGTGAAACCTTTTTGTGGGGTGGGGGGCATCTGTCCGCCAGTGTTCTTAGCTTTATTTCAGGACATTTAACATTTGAGCAAAATGTATTTTTGATATTCTGCCCGTTGGCAGAATATGAAATTGGCGTAATAATTATTACAATTTTTATGATTTAATTACCTTCCAATTAAAATCTCATCGAGAAACAATAAAAAAGGTGTGGTGACAGCTTAGAACCAGAGCAAGCTTTAGACAGTATATTCTTTTCTAGATAACTGTACAAGGCCATCAAGACGATGATCAAACAGTATCCCTTTGGATGGAAGCATTTGCATTTTTGAAATCAAATACTTGGTCGGGGTATATCAGCAAGTAATAAAGTAAACTTCCTTTTGAAAAGTCCGTTATGTTGAATCTTCAAAATGATATGTTTCTTGTAAAACCGTTAATATTTTACACATACGAAACTACATCCTGGCATGGTTTTAATTTCTTCAAAGTAGAGTATTTGGACAAATCATTTTAGAGAGCCTCATTTTACAATTTTCAGTGTAAAATGAAGCATCTCATCTTGGCGTTGACGGTTGGAAAGAAATTCATTAGAAGTAAACGACCTAAAATGCACCACTTAGCCCTTTATGAAACCATGTCTTATTACCCTCAAATCAACTCAGAAAATGGCAAAGTATATATTTGCTTACATATCGTCTTCATCACTTTTAAATCTGGTGCCATATTATTTCCATCGTATCTACCAGAGCTCTCTTCTTTTTCCTCTTCACATTTTATGTCATTGATCGTTCAAAATTGAACAAAGTTTGTCACGTGAAATGCAAAGACTAATCAAATTACAGTCTAATGACAGTATACTAAAAAAAGTGGGCGATTGATTCAACTCTCCCAATGTATCAAACATGTCAAAAGCGAGCGAAATGGCAGAAATATGAATCCGTTATCTTAAAAAACTTCAGAGCTGGGGAAATATTTATTTATGAGCTATTAGATTAATGGAGGGTTTGACAAAGCTAACTTCTCTTCTTATGATTACATATCACATTATACGAACGGTTGCCATGGCAAAAACATTTTCCCTGTCAGCTATTGTTACTTTTCTTCTCGGTATTTGATGTGGTGATTACAATATTTGAAAGGTATTAATTTGAGAGTAATTCATCGTCTGATAAACTGCCAACTAGAAACTTTAACCCGCTTTTTAGTTTATTCCAAGATGATGGCGTCACTCACCAATCATACCTATAAAAAATAGCGACCTTAGTCCATGGGAGTTTAATTATATTAGATTTTTATTTAATTCCACACATTTTTTTTTGTTAAGGTCACAAATTCAGTGTTGGGTTATGCTTATTCGTAAAGTAAATTATGACCGATATTGTGGTATTATTTCTTTCTGTTTAACATAACATTAATATTTATAATTAGATTTAAAAAACTCCTTACTTGATACGCAAATAATTTATCGTAAATGTCATATCCATTCATTTTACTCTTCAGAATATGGATGAAGAAGAATGATCCAAATCTTGTTTCTTATTTTGTTTTGTATGAACTCATTTTCCTTTTAGCTTGCCTTTTCTACCAAAAGTATTTTATTAACAAATATTCGTCTGCTTCATTGGTGGAACAATTATGATATTTACTATATCGCTCTCTTCTCTCCGTTTCCTGTTTTATAATCGAATTCTGTGGATTTCACGACCTCACTTATTGTGTGCTGGGCATGTGGAGAAAGAGGCGTGAAAAATTGAGCGATTTGAGATAATAGCGCGCGCCCGCTGACCCTCACAATTCAATTTGGCGGCTTGAATGCGGACTAAGTTCCATCTCATATTTTTCAATTCTTTAGGTTTATATTTATGGTCAGTTTACAGACAATTTCCTTTAGTGATTTTTGTGATTTTTTTCCTTCGCCCTCTTGTTTTTAACATATTAACCTTGAAAATTGGAAATAGATTTTACGAGTGACGTATTTGTCTTTAACATGTCAGTGAATACTCTATAATATGAATCAATAGAAACTATTATCAATCCCCTCATCTTCTTCTAGATACTATCCCTTCAAAACGTCAATATTGATTATTTCATATCATGTTGTTTAAAATTATTTGTGGTACGTGGCTGGATTACATGTACGTATACACAAAATCATAACACGTGTGTTTAACAGACAGACTAATATTTGAACTCTCTAAAAGTGTGTGGAATTGTCGCCAAGTCAAGCTACACTTGCAGTGGCAATCCGTCCAACCTTCTTAAATAAAAATGTCATAGAAAATACAATTATGTTCATTGTTCTGCTTGTTAGATATTTTGTTACAAACCCTATTTCTTGTATTTTCATTGCAAATTTCTTTATGAAAGACTTGCAAAAATCATTTAATGACAATCAAAAATTGAAACGAATTAAAAAAAATCATGGATGTTCCATTAAAATCATAAAGGCTAATTGTATTCCACTTTATTGCTGGTTTGTTGATTTTGATTTGTGATACTGAATATATGTTATATTTTGGGGATGTTACATGTCCTTTTTTATTCAGTATGATACTAGGTAAATTGGCGTCGACTTTATCAGCTTATATAGTTTCTCATTTTGGAGCCTACATGATTTTATATATTTTTACACAATAAAACAGGGACAATTGTTCACCCTTCAAAATTATATGTACAGCCATGCAATGGTTCCTCTCTTGGCCTATTTTCATTTCAAAGAATGATTATGCATCATCAAAATATAAAATTGAATAAACTTTTAGTATTACGTGCACCAAAAGGTGCAAATTCTTATGTTACCGAATGCCAAATTGTGTGTACCTTTCAAGTTTTAATATTCGCACATTTTAACGTGTATTTTTGAAACATTAATCATGTAGGATACAAACTGCATTCAAAATGGTCTCCCACTGTCTCTCATAATCTCGATGGATTGATTTAATAAATACATAGAGAGGAAAGCAATTTGTCATTTTGGTGTTAGAAATCATACATTTTGAAAACTCGCAAACTAAAGGAAAACACACACTAAAAATGGCATACACGTCTGACAAAGTGACAGACATACTTAAAAAGTAGAATATCAATACTGAATAGTGATAGCCGTCTTCCACTCGTTAGACAAACGGGCCGAGAGAAAATATGCTATTTGTAAAGCTTTGTATGAAGAAAAAGATGAAAAAAAATGTCTGATACCTTTTTGTCTTTATGTCAACAACTTTTACTGGTTGATCAAATATCGCTACTCTTGTCATGGAGCTGAAATGAGAAATATGCACCTGTGGTATAGAGACCCACAGGAAATTAAGTCTTATTTTCCCCCATTGATTTTGGTTTAAATTATGCCATCATTTTTTCCTCCAAAAAAATTCGAGGCTACCCTTGTGACATTCGTGTTCTAAGGTTTCGCTATCATTGACATTTAAACGTGATGATGACTCCAGCACAGGCATCCTACTCTCTTTCAAACATTTAGTCAATCCACGCGTAAAGTTTCCCTTTCTTTAAGTTGGAAAGTAAAGTATTCACACTACTCTGTTGACTCGCTGGATCATGTTGTTCCCGCGTGGAAAGGGAACAGAGCTGCTCAGAATTTTAAGCGATATTTATGATCATATTTGCCAACGGAGAGAAAAGAAGCATACGAATTTTGATTTGTCATGCTTCATCGCAACATTTTTTAAAATTCAGTAGTTGTAAGTAAAATTTATTTTATTATATATGATAGTAAACAAAAGTTATTTATGAATTGTGGTCAATACCGTTAAAATGTCAAATTAAAATGTGTCCATCCAACAAAAAAAGGGGGCATATATGCACGAATTACAGTCCATTATCCATTTTAAAATGGAGATGTAGGTGTAAAAAAATGAAAAGAACATTATATAACGAATTAAACCACGTTCTATACAAATAGAAGACAATATAACTTTGACAATATGGGTGGCCTAAACACCACTCTACGAAATTAGTTATTTCAAATATTACAAATGCTTCTTCTTATAAACATTACCTCAGTAAATCATTCGGCATTATCATGATTATAATGCCATCCTATCTTGTAAATATGGAAAGGCATGAATGTCATATTTAAGAGACATGAGCGCTATTATTTTTCGTTGTCATCATTATCATTGTCATTGTTATCATAATCATTGTAATTAATTATATCATTATCATCACTACATTATCATAATTATTATTACTATTAGTATTAGGAATATGAATAATATTTTTAATCTTACTTCAGCATTAGACTTTAACTTCATGGAGGGGAATAACAATTTCCTGTTCTACGATTATCCTACCAAAAAGGCAAATGTTCCGCAGGGATCGGTCTTAGATCCAGTTTTAATCTTGATATATGTAGATGGCATAATGGTTCTGAAATCTATCCTATTTTTTCTTTCTAATTTGATGACGGTACGATATTGTTATATGGCGGTTCAGATTTGTTTCCACCGCTCATTCTACCATGAATTCCCAAAATATTGTTCTACAAACTAAATTTTTAAGAAAACTCAAATGATTAAAAAAAATTAAAGAATACTCTTCGTCCAATGTTATATCAAGGTCTGAATATAAATGTCTATATGAAAAACAAAACTGTCCATTCTGTAAAGCATATGACAAAATGTTGGGATATTAAAATGACAACTTCTAAAAACTAATGGGTATTACAAATCATATTAATGATTAATCGTATTTTGATTCATATCAACATGTTTAATTACTACATCATCATGATCATGTGATACATGATAGGCGGGTGAGATGTGGAAAGGAAGTGCTACATGTTCTTGTTTAGATATGTATTTTACTATGAACGATCTTTTAACTGATGGACGATCTTTTATAACTAATATATTGCTTCGATCCTTATGAATAATGTCCATTAATCTTTATTGTTTATGTTGCATTTTACCCGGTGACCCAATATTAAATTCTTAATGTTTTTACTGGCGTCCATCTGATTTCCCAAATATATTTCAAGATTAATAATGTACTCGTATATCTTAATTCCTTTTTATTATAATGCATAGCGATTATTTTAAGGTTTGCTTTGTTTGAAAGCAATATTTTGAAATTGTATATTTTCGAAATGGAAAAAAGAAGAAAGGAAAAAAGGAGAGAAAATATCAATAAAACAAACAAACAAACGATCGAACAATCAGTATCATCAAAATATGTTAAATTTTGATACGATTGGTTGCATTTGCAGGAAATTCTACAATTATGTATTTCTTTGGGGTTTTTCAGTCTTGGGGTGAAATCTTTTCCTTTATAACAATAATAATAATAATAACATTTGTAGGGCTCTTTATACGGATTTTTCAAAGCGCGCAGGTTGGCAGATAATAATAATATACAGTCAGTCGATTAAAAAAAGTTATGAGTGTTTCATTGTGACATAATTTAAAATTGATTGATTTAATTAATATGACAGTGTTATCGGTAAAATGTCTTTCATTCATGAAATAATGGGTTCTGATATGTAATCAGCTTCGATACCCTTTCACATTATTGCAGATGTTTTATTTTGATACATGTACGGCTGGTGTCTTATTCTAATTTTGCAAGAATGTGTTACGTGATATCCAAATGCAGAAGCTCAGTTATGGTATTCTTTAATGCTTTTTTTTCAATTTTTAATGCTGATTTTCAGTACATGTACGAAGAATGTCTTTTTCTGAATTGACTTTCAACATCACATGTTTGATGTTCATTAAAACCTTACACTACCATGGCTACGGTCTACCTTTGTAGGCTGAAATGTATGTTTGACATCGTTTGAGAATTGAATTATAACTTTTTGTTGTTATATTTAAACATGTATTCAGATTATACAATGTATATGATTTACATTCATAGGTTATCTAAAGATTTATAATGTCATATTATTCATGTGATGTATATTGTGATGTGGGTAATGATAGGCAGTCATATGACTCCCAACTCAAAGCTTATATTCTCCATTGCTGCAAATGTACACATTTGTAAGGATGAGTGAATACATATTAAATATATCATGATTTATATAGATGCTATGTGTTATACATTAGTTCATATTTTGTCAATGTACGAGGTTGTATGGGTTTGTTTTCTAAATGCGTAACATAACTTTCGGTTTACTTGTATGAGCAATTATAATTATGATCATATTGGTCTAATATATAGTGTTTGAATTCTACAAAATTCTATTAACTTTCTAGTGTTGTCAGTTTAATTACAATCAGAACACAAGAAACGGTGATTGTGATGCAGTAGGTCCTGTATGTTTGCGAATGGGCACTTTCTTGGCTGTTTTTTTTATTCGATACCAGGTTACAAAATCAACCATATCATGATAAGTATATATGATTTTGTTTAGATCATTTTTCAAATATAAATATATGCATGGATGGTGACTATGAATATAGCACAAATAATATGACATTGTCGTTTTGGATGAAGTTTCTCATGTTTACAAGTTGAAATATATTTTGACCATGAAACTTGTGTAATTCTGGTAAATATTAAGATTATTCATTTTCAAAGTTTTAATTCAGCGTTAGATAAAATGAACGAATGTATCACAGGAAACATTTCTTTTTGTATGATTGAAAATCTGATGTTTTGGGGTTAATTTATCATACTATTTGAAATGTCAAAATTAAGACTGGTTGACGCGGATCCGGACAAGTTACTTGCAGATATCTTTTCTTTTGGGGTAGAAAAAACTTCGTTTGGCACATAAAAGGGGACTTATTTGAGTATACGATTTTCGTATGTAGCGTTCAGGCATGCACAAAACAAATGAAATAAAATGAAAAGAATATCGAGCGAGGGCGTTTAATCTTAGTAAAAAAAAATCACATTCGACTTTTCTCTCCTGTTTCTGTTTATGGTAACTCCCTTAGGAACTCGACAGAACAGCATTTTTTGCTGGTAAACGCCAAGCTGGTATATAACCAATTACCTAGGAAACATTTTACGTCTAGTCTAATCAGACACAATGGCTGAAATTATAGACGACATATGTTACTCTCGGGCCTTTTTATCAAAGTGGAGACAATGGCAGAGTGGGGATTCGAACTCACAACCTTGCGATTATGTGTCAACCACTGGACCACACGACCCTTGAAAAGGAATATTTTCATTGATAATGTATAACGGTCAATGCATTTTCTTTGCAATTTTATAATGCTAGAATAAGAAAAAAAATCTTATCTGATTCATTATGATATCATTAAACATTTTTTTTTACAAAAACATGCTGATGATTTAGCGACGGAATGCTCAGTAATATTGGAGGAATAAACACGAACAGCTCCTGGATTGCAGCTCAGAGCATGAATATCATGATAATCACAAGAAAGAGGTAAGACAATCGCCTACTCATCTCTCGTACTTCATAAAGTTTATTCAACGTATTATATATCATAATCAATGCTTAGATTATCACATTGTTTTTCTTTTTAATCTACATATTTCAGATCAACAATACCCGACAGGTATATCGCACCTGTAATTAATTAAATTGGTATCCACATGTACAAGAATTCACCATTCCAATGCAGGTAACAAGGGAAAAAGGTAATTTTACCTGTCGTTAATAAGATACGCTTTTGTTCATTACCTGTGCACAAGGTATTCTCTACCAGGTTAATTGATATCACCTTTTAAGCACTTTGCCTCGCCCGATATGATGACGCAGGTATATTTAGCTATGGCTAGGGGATAATGAAAAATATATAGGCCTATCGATTATAACTAAAATAAATGTCATAACTGAGAATGATGGTAGGTTTCAACCAGGTTCCTGTTCTATTTCTCGTCTTTTATTGCATTTTTTGTATGTTTGCATAATTTATATGAGAAGTGGATGAAATGTCAAACAGAAAAATAAATGTTTATATGAATTAAATTGAATATTTTGTTTTATCTACGTAACGACATAATCAAAGATTTGTGAGATTTTGACATAATTGGACTATACACTTTAGATAAGAAACATTATAAATAATTGTCAATAATATCAACTGGGCATTTTCAGATTAAGCTCTCCCGGTGGGGGGGGGGGGGGCTTATCATATCGACCCAATACTCATTGCGAAATCGCTTGATTTAGTTCATATATTGAATGTATCTATGCTCAGAAGAATTTATAAAGAGAAATACCAATTATAGACAGTGAATCCAAAAAAGTTCCTTGATATTCATTTCGATTTTTTTAACAATGCATACAAATGAAATGATCTTTGAATATTGTCACTATCTACTCCGTTCAATTAATATATTTTCTTGAAGTGGCAGTCATCACATCGAGGGTTGCATATTACATCCGCTATCATTCAAATTCGAATACATGTATTTCATCAACAGCCTTGGGCTTCCAAAACATACTCCCCAGAAATTCTTATCCTATCTTTGTCAAATATTTTCTAGATCTCGGACATCTCTATCAGTAGTGGGATATGATTACGGTCCACCAAATCGATCTAAAACTGGCTCTAATCCATTAAAACAATACCAAAAACTATCATATTCAAGGCATGCTTCTATGCAAGCAAACTTGCCAGAGCGTTGACAGATCAGAAGTAGTCCACTATCGATAGCCTCCATAGATAAATAGCAATGAAGGTTTATTCTGATTCATTTGCTTTGCAAAACACGAAAACACCCATCGTCTTGCCACCTTTATAGTTACTGCTAAAGACCACCGCAGTTTAATATATATATTGTATAAAAATACTCCACCTCGCTCATTCAATCATTTCCCCTATGCTCCAATTATTCGACCAGAACAAATATCCTGCCTCCTACATACTGCTTTTTGCTCTCGAGGAATAACTGCAATTAAAGAATACCTGTAGGCAATCTATGTAAAAGAGACTACAACGGATGTTCAGAGGATGATTTTTAGCGATGTTTTCTTTCCAAATTTTCATTATATTCTAGTTATTCCAAATCTGTATTTTGATTGGGTTTTTCTTTTCTCTATACAGGGGGGTGACAGGGTATATTGAAAGGGGATGGGGGGGGGGGGGGTAACCGGAAGATGATATAAGTTTCCACCGTAGGGTAATATAGGGGTACCTAAACCAGAATAATGGGCGCCACCCTGTGTCTTTGACTTGTCGACCTATTCTGCCATGTCTGTTTTTATCTCTGTCCATATTTGTCTGTCTGATCGCTTCTGTTCTGTCCTTTTATAAATGTCTGTCTCTGTCCCTCTCTATCCCCTTTCCCTCATACTCCCTTCCAAGACCCTTGTTTCTCACACACCATGTAGGTGTGTGTGTGCTGGGGCTCTACAAGTGTGTTTATTTCCATCAATAATGTGTAAACCTATGTATCATTCCTTCCTCTCACATCCGTCTTACCGTTCCTCAATAATTACCATTGTGTTAATCCTCAGGAATTAAATCAGGTTTCAGATGTTGCTTAACAATACTTTATCAGATTGACAAGATCATGCAGATGATATCTTGTTTGATGATTGTGATGCTACTTTAATAGCATTGGGACTGCTACATTTAAACAGCAATCATTAAAGAAAATGTGTCGATCAAGTTATGCATGATCATATTGATGAATAGAGAGTGCATTAATTACATAGACTCGTCTTTTCACCAAATTGCCTATAATTAGCCTAATTACATGATGTTAGTCATGTTAGTATAGCAGCATTATAGAAACATCATTATTCACACAGGGGAATACCTTAAATTTACGTCACGTTATTATTGAAAGTTTCATTTGATATCATATCATTGACACTTTGGTGTTGGACCATAAGAGATACGTTATAGGCGGGATTTCGATTGATAAGACTGACATGGATAGATCATTGAAGCTGAACATTTGATTACAACATTTAATGATTACGGTATAAAGGTAAAATGAAGTATAAAAAAATGGTGGAAATGATGTGTTCCTTGGGATAACTTAAATGATCTATTTGAAAGACACAATTACTTCCTCATCTCGAAAATATGATAATTAAAAGAGAATAACCAAAATGTGGGGCATTTCAATTTACGTAGATTATCTATTGTTCGTTGTAATCTGCATTTTAATTCAGGTTTTCGTCTCGCCTGCATAGCACAGCGAGACTTTCATGACTATAGGCGCCGCTTGTTCCGACGGCGGCGGCGGCGACGGTCAACATTAAATCTTAATCGATTTTTTTTTTAGATGTCATCATAACTTAGAAAGTATATGGGCCTAGTTCATGAAACTTTGACATGAGTATTACCGAACACTCTTTGTGAGTTTCAGGTCACATGATCAAAGTCAAAGGTCATTTATGGTCAGTACTACTACTACTACTATTATAACTACTACTACTACTATTATAACTACTACTACTACTACTACTATTATAACTACTACTACTACTATTATAACTACTACTATTACTATTATAACTACTACTGCTACTACTACTACTACTACTATTATAACTACTACTACTACTACTGTACTTATGATTCTAGTTATTACATAAGCACTAATAGTAGCATACATTTGTAATGTGGGGTGGGGGTGGTATGGCCTACAAATTTTTCACAACAATAATAATAATAATAATACATTTTTATAGCGCCTTTTCTAATACAAGATACAAAGCGCATTACATTGAGAGGAGAAATAAAACATAGAAACACATATAAATGCAAATGAAAATTTAAACAATAAAAGACCAGTGCTGGCAAGCGGGAGCTAGCGGAAAAGATGTGTTTTTAGATTTTTCTTGAATACATTGAGTGAAACGGAATTCATTTGGGGAGATCGTTCCATGTTC
Organism: Lytechinus variegatus; assembly: GCF_018143015.1. Lineage (NCBI taxonomy): Eukaryota > Metazoa > Echinodermata > Echinoidea > Temnopleuroida > Toxopneustidae > Lytechinus > Lytechinus variegatus. The sequence continues at coordinate 35,022,346 of NC_054750.1, forward strand.
TTGGAGCAGTAACTAGGAACGCCCGCTTGCCAGCATTGGTTCGACATCTTGGAATCTGGAAAACTCTAATAGCATTAGATCTTAGATTATAGTTAGAATTGCTTTACGTGAATGAGATTACACAGGTATGAGGGTGAGACCATTGATGGCTTTATAAACTAGAGTAGCGGTCTTAAACTGGAGTCTATGTTGTACAGGGAGCCAGTGCAGAGTGCTAAGTAGAGGTGAAGTGTGGGTGTTCTTGGGCTGACAAAAGATGAGACGTGCTGAATGGTTCTGGAGTAGCTGAAGTCGATAGATGTTTTTAGTTGTAGTGCCGTAAGGAAGACTGTTGCAATAGTCAAGGCGTGATAGGACCAGGGCACGAACATCAGCATGTGTGGTGTTTTCATCTAGATATTTTCTAATTCTGCTTAGATTACGGATTTGATATTTAACATTCCTGACAACATTCGAAACATGATCATCCAGTAGCATGAGATTGTCAAAGACGACTCCAAGGATGCGAAGATTTGGTGATGGCTTCAACTCTGTGTTATCATGCAAGGTTAATGTAAAGTCCTTGAGTAGACGCTGGTGGACTTTTGAAGCAAATACTACAAGCTCAGTCTTATCTTGGTTCAGTTTCAGCTTATTTGATGTCATCCATGCGTGAACTTCTTGCACGGCCTCTATTAATCTGCCTTTTGCACATTCGATAAAGTTCGACAATGATGGATCAAACTGGATGTCATCAGCATATACATGATAATCCACTCCATATCTGTGGAAAATGTCAGATACTGGCTTTGAGTACATCGTAAACAGCAGTGGGCCCATTACTGACCCTTGTGGGACGCCATACTCCAGTATGGTGTTAGTTGACTTCACCCCCATCAATGTTCACATGCGATACTCGTCCCATGAGATAGGACTTCAGCCAGCTCAATGCTATGCCTGTAACACCATAGTCATTCTGAAGCCTTGCAATCAAAATGTTGTGGTCTAGAGTGTCAAAAGCAGATGACATGTCCAACGACAGCAGAATGACACATTTACGATCATCAAGAGCACAAAGAATATCGTTCTGCAGACTCACCAACGCTGTCTCAGTACTGTGATTCTTCTTATATGCAGATTGTCTTGGGTCTCCAAGAATGACGTTGGGGAAATTTATCATAATGCATTTCCAATATCAGAATTTCAATCAAATTTCCTTAATATCTGCTTTTATTCTGTGTTTTTTTTCTAGTTCCTACTTCCATTATGAGTAGAGATCAAATTAAGTCTACTATCTCCCCCGTTTTATTTTTTAATTGCACATCCACAAAATGTAAATTTCTGATTCACTCGCTTCCGTCGCTTACACATTTCTTTTAAAGGCCACCCATGTTTTCTTGACTGCCACTAATAATCATGATAATGGCTTTCATCCAATTCAATTTTGTTGCTTCTGTTTCTATCAACATAGATCATAACAAATAGGATACATTCTACAAAATGAAATAATGCAGTTTGACTAAGTAATAAATCAACGTGAATGATTTAGTGTTAAACAGATTCTCCAAAGGTTTTCAATAAATACCAATGCTAGTGTAAACCAAAAGCAGTTCTAACCTACTTAGCCTCTGAACACACGTCCTTTACTCAATTTGAAAATTAACTTGTTGAAAAGCAAGTTTATACAAAACTTACTATATTATTTTCAATCGGCGAATATGGAAGATCGTAAAGAGATACCAATGTTTTTTTACGACTGCAGCGCCTTGAACTTAATCGTGTCGATTCGCTTTGTGTTTACACTTCCATTTCGTCAGATAAAAAATAAAAAAAATGAGGAAGCCGATGAAATGAATTGATTACATCGATTCGTGTTTATTGGGCCAGAAGATAAAGGAGGCATTCCAAGTGCTACTAATCTTTTTACAAAAGGAAGGGCGGGATTTTAATTTGTATTCACCGTGCGATATGGACGGCTATGTGCCAAGGACATGATTACTGACACATGTAAAATGAATGCTCATCACTTTTGGACGTGGAGGTTGAAGAGAGCCCTCAAGGTCTTTGCTGAGAATAAATTCAAATCAAATGAACTTAGTTCTTTCTTTTTTCGTGTGGAATATCTACACGGATGGATCACATACTGCATTACTGAACCATCTGTGTACAGTCATCACATTATCCTGACTATACTTAACTTCCATGCGAGGACACAGATAAATATGCTACATGGCTTGAGAGGATTCATTCCCTATATCACATGTCCTCCTTGCATCGTTCCTTTGTGCGAAGTACTATATTGTCTTCAAGTCTGGTATATGTCTAGGGAACAGGTAATCCTTGACAGGAACCGGTGTCGACGCTTTTCAAGATGCTACCACATCTTTACTCCCATAGTTTGGCCCACCTGTAAGATTATCTTAGGGAAGAACACATTGTAGGAAGCCATTCCTAGAATTGAGCCCATCCAGGGTTGGCTGCATGCCAACAAGACCTGGCTGATGCCGACCTTCCAGGGTTTGTCTGAGACCTGAGATTATTCTTGTTGCAAGCTAATGACCTGATACCAGGTGGAGTAATACAAGAAAGAACATATTACACTATCAACTTAAGTTGTCTTTAGACAACCAATTATTGCTTTGCTTTAATTGAGGTTTAGTCAAGTTTCTTTGATTCGGATGGTCAGTCCCAAACTAATGTGGCACAAGAGCCGTAACTGCCAGAAGAGTAGATGCAACGACGCTCCAGGAAGATCAGTTCCGAGTCCTCACTGTCTCATTTACCACCGGGGTTTTCTGCCTGAAGGAAAGTGGCCGGTCGAGGGTAACGCCAAGGTACACTGGATGATCGCAGTGGACATGTTGAGAACTATTCGTCCAAGCTAGCGTTTACGTAGGTGGGAAAAAAGATTCCCTAGGCCATGATCGGATGAATGTTCATCTGATTGATCATGTAGTTTGCTGTAAGGTTGTTAAAGGTAATTTTTTTGGTGGCTTCGATCTCTTTGATGTTGCTGTCCTTTAACATGTTTAATAGCATGATTATAGTAGAGATGACAATTATATGACGCTCTCTCTCTTGGAAAAGCAGGTTGATAATTTTTTTTAATATAATTATGTTGAATTTGAAAGGAGAGAGAACATTGCACCGGGAATGTCCTTCCCTCTATATCCTCCCCCTGTTACTATTTCTGTTACTTTGAAGCAATTAGGTGAGTTTGAAAGGTTGCTCCGGTTTTTGTAAGGTGGCTGTCACAATTCACATTATACATCTTTAATGCTATGAAGGATCCGATTATTTACATATCTGTGAGATCTACAAAAACCATACCAGTGAGATTGACAAAAAGCGACCCATGTCATGCCAGTAGGTTGGTTCCTCCCACTGTCCCAAAGCCCATTCTTTGAGAACAATCATTTTAAGGGTCCGATTTGATCTTGACTTTCCAGTCCAACATCCTGCCAGTTGAGGGATACGACGGTGTTCTGTACAGATCACACAATACAGGGGCTGGCCTGTGGCTTTTGATAACCTTGCCAATCTTTACCAAGTTTAAGGCAAAAAGTACTCAAGCTTTCCTTCAGTTCTTTTGGTAGTTGAGATTGTAAAGAACTAGAAGTGCAGATGATACTGCATTACCATACGATCATGTATACAGCTAAGAAATCAATATAACCACAAAAGGCCTTCACATATTTGTAGTAGTATTTTTCAATCAAACAACATACCCTTACAAGAAAAAAAGTGTTTTTTTTGTCGATAACAATGTCTGCTTTGTTTCATATACCTATATCTATCTATACCTATACCTATAGGAGGATCATTCCGATACTGAATATCAAAATATGTGTATAGACACAATTCAATTTTTTTCTAAAACGTGAGTGTAGTTGTAAGCAAAATTGACAAACCCCCTTATAAGTAAGGAAAACCTTTCCCTCCCCCAGTATAGTTCTAGCCTCCAGTACATAGTTAGTTGTATGATAAAACTATGAAGTATCTGCTTCACTGTAACCAGAGAGAGAAGGGTGGGGTTAAAGGGAGTGTTCATGTGAAAAGGGGGGTACATAATAGGCTGGAATAAAATGAATATACACTTCGAATCGCTGCCTGTCGAGCTGGACAAAAGAACGCAATCATTTTGATTAGCCTCTCTCTATCTTTACATCTTTCTAGGTCAAGTGCAAATCGATTGAGTCAGGTTTGAATGTCGACATTGGCGAGCGATAATGTTTATTATTCAATCGCTCTTACACCAATTGCATTTCCCTCTATTAAATTGAGAACAGAATAAAGGGGGAGATAGACGATGGGAAGGAAAGGGGAAAGGGGAAAGGGAGGTGTAGATGGACGGGAAAGAGGAATGGGGAGACAGAGAAGGAGAGTGAGAGAGAAGGAGGGGGAGAGGGAAGGGTGGACGGATGCAGGTGTAGTAGGCCTACTAGATATACAGATATGATAGAAAGATTAAGAAAACGATACATTTCAAAGACAAATGTGCGTGCGTATGTGAGGATGGATGTGAGTGTGTGTGAAGGAGTACGCGAGACTTTATCAGAGACATTATGTGTCTTAGGAAAGGCGTGGGGCTCCCCAAAGTGGATGTGGGTGTGTGCGTGTGTGTGTACGAAGGAGAGAGAGGGGGTCTAGAAATATATTGTCTTTTTTAAAAAGAGAGAAAGATGGAGTGTGTCAGTGAAGGGAGAGAGGTAGAGAGATAGAGTGTGTTGGGTTGTATGTGTGTGTGGGTGAGGGGGGTAGGCGTTTTTTATAGAGGCGGCAGAGTAATGGGTAGGAGAACTGAGATCGGTGTCAGAGATAATAGAACATCTTAATCGGGATTATTGTCAAGAAAATGTCAATAGAAACACGAAAAGATGAAAGGAGGCGAAGTGATCAGGGAGAGAAAAGTAGAAAGAGAAGGAGAAAGGGATGGTAAGAGGGTTGGAAATGACACCCGAATGTTTGTATGTCTGGTGCATGCAGTATTCATATTGAGCTGCCAAACAATACTATCTTCTAGTATGTCATGGGGCAATAGTGCAATGCATTTAGTGCGGAGGACCTTTCGTACGTAGGTAGCATGCGTTATGAAGTAAGGAGGTATTTACCTGTCCTAATTGTATCCGTGCCCTACTTACGGGGCGACTATTCCTATTATGACATCATAGGGTCTGACCCAGTTCCATATTTATCACAAGTTCATCGTTGCCATATCGCGAATGATTTATCTACGCTGACGATGATGAGGCACTCTCTTTCTCTCCGTCTCTCTAGAAACATAACTTCACTCGATATCTGTAGAAGTATGCTGTATGTATCCATCCATTCTCCATATCATGTCTAGTGTCTCCAGGCAGTTTATGTTTAATGCAATTGTTTCCTTATCAACATTTCCACATATTCCATGCCTTTCTGGGCCAATGTCTTAGGATAGCGGCCCTAATACCCTAGATTACCCATAAAATATGTAGCCTAATATAAAAAGAGAGCGCCGCTTTCAACAATGGTACAGGGTATATAGAAATCAGAAGAATCCCCGATACTGAATGAACAAGTGTCCTGCATGTAGGTTTACGTCATGCTCTCCTAGACATCTTGACATGGACGTTACCTACTTCGGTCATTTCTCTTTTATAGTTGGCAATATCACATCTCTGCAGATTGCTTTGATAATCATCATTATCAGTGTACGTTGATCGATTTAATTCAATAAACTAAATCAATATTGTTACCATGTAATCTTCCTGTTGATATAATATGCATTTGTACATTTTTAGAAATTATTTAATATAAAGTTGGCTGATATTGATAACACGTTTATATAATGTCAGATATCATGTGATTCAGGGGAAAGTAAATAAAGATAAAGTGTAAAATGAATGCAAGACCGACTTGACTGAAAAAAAAGGTGAACGAAGTCTTGATTTCCGCGCACGAGGTATGTACAAGGGTAGATTTACCCGAGAATGGTCAACGTCCATAAACAATATCTCACGTATTTAGGGTTGTGTTTTTTAACCGGCATAGTACATATTCTTCCCTCTTTTAGTATCATGAAAATCATGCGCACGGTCATATACCGTATATGCCTATGTATATATATATATATATATATATATATATATATATGAAGAGTTTTGTTCCAAAAGGAGCTAAATCCACTTTTGGTATTTTTCTGTAAATACAGGTTTTTTAATTCACCACTTTCCCATAGCCACTGCTGTTTTATTTTGAAAATATATGATAGAACTATCATCTTAGATGAATTAAATCATGATTTCAAAAATTTAGCATTTATCAATTTTTAAAGATTTTAGAAGTTTAATTTTTCATGGATTTATCTCCTTTTTGAACAAAACCTCAGTAAAATGTCATTTTTGCCAATTAAAACATGTTTGATGTTGGAAATTGAACACGAAACACATAAATATGGCTAGCAAAATAAATTCCACATCTTTTCTATTTATCCATTGAAAATTACAAGAAGAAAAAAAATGATATTATGTCATCTTTTCAAAGGACTGCGACTTTTCGATATCCAATTGTAACTGTAAATGTTAAATTTTCTTTGTTGGTAGTAGATCATATTTGTTTAGAATTACTTTTTATTTTGTATTTTTTTTTCTTTATGATTCATACCAAAATCAATTACCGATATATCATGTTTGTTACGTAATGAAAATTGTATTGTTTACGAATGTTATGAATGCAGAAGAAAAAAATAAATCAAATCAAATTCCAAAAGGAGCTAAATCCCAAAATATTCATAAAAATTGTAAAATCATGTTATGTTCAGCAAAATTTGCACTGATTGTGTAAAACTATCCACAACATGTACCAAAAATATGAATGCTTAACTTTATGTAAAATGGGGAAAAATAACCTATTTTAAATAACCGTATAGTGGATTTAGCTCCTTTTGAAACAAAACCCAAATTTGCAATCAATGTTTGCAACATATCGCATTTGATTCCCATGACAAAGATACATACATTTGACAAGCAAAAAAAAAGTCTTCAACAACACAAATAAAGGATATTTCGTACCCGAAAAAAATTGACAAGCAAAAAAAAGGTCTTTAAATTAAAAACAGGTGGCACACACCTCTATATGGCATGGCATTTTTACATTACCAAGGGGGGGGGGGACGTGATCCCTTTGCATTCGTGAAACTAAATACCACAAGGAAACACAACTAATCAATAATTTCGCAAAAAATATTTGTCTATCATTATCTCCATTGATATTAGACACCTATTTACCTTCCTGTATATACCTTCCACTTGGCTGCGACCGCGCAAAATTATACATAAAACATAACAATAAGAATGTAATATCATATGTTTTTGTTGACACACTATGTAATATGATCCTTGTCTCTCTCTATTCTCATGAGCCATACTGCTTGATAATGACAAACCCAAACACACTCATAACACGAGCCTCGTCTCAGGGCTTGATGTATGTAAGTGGGTCACAAATGTGTATTGCCTGTCAGACGAAATGACTATCGCAGCGACGTAACCGCTTTTTAGCTATACCTATCTATCTTCTTCCGGTTTATGACCCGCGGGGAAGGGGGGAGGGGCCGATGGTGGGGTCGGGTGCACCGAAGTTTACCTGGAATCTCAAGCATGTTATGTAACATTTCATACTGCGATATTCACGGATGGCGACCCTTGGGAGAGGGAATCTTCTCATAGTTTTTTACAGCAGCCTAAAGCGTAGGGTTGTCTCACCACCATAGTGGAACCGCAAATCTTACAAATTCACGTGATGATACTGATGAAACAAAATATAAAAAACTTTAGAATAAAATAATCAACAAAATGATGTAAATTTCACCCGTTGGATAATGTCAATCAATTATTAGTAACATGTTTATGTTGTCGCGGTACACGTCAAAATACGTGTGTAATTGTTAAAAATATGATGCATCGATATGAACATGGATCAACGTTAATGGTTCGTTATAATGTTGGAGTATAATTAATAACCAAAAGTAGAAGGAGAACGACACAATTTGGTAACACTACTGTCTGAAATATTTTCTTTTAGCAATGACATTGACCGGAAAATGAACTTGATAATTATGTTCGACTTTTCATATTGATGAAGCACGTAGTCAATTCTCTCAATATACTTTTTCAGTTGGTTGGCATCATGTTTTCTCCTAGGTGTTCTAATGACCGGACAGCTGGTTAGGACTAGCATTTCCTCAGAGAAATTTGGGTTAGGGTTAAAAATGAGTATGTGGTTGGTATATGATTGGTAACCATTATGTGGAGCGTTGTGGCCCAGTGGATTAGTCTTCGGACTTTGAAACAGAGGGTCGTGGGTTCGAATCCCAGCCATGGCGTAATTTCCTTCGGCAAGAAATTTATCCTCATTCTGCTGCACTCGACCCAGGTGAGGTGAATGGGTACCCGGTAGGATTTATTCCTTGAATGCTTTAACGCCTATATGGCCGCTCAGCTACAGCCGGGGTAATACTAATATACCAAGTATATTTCAGCGCCTTGAGCACATGATCAATGTGGATTATGCGCTTTAGAAATACTCTATATTATTATTAGTGTTATTTGGTAGTTACTTAAATGTAAAGATTCTAGCAGAGAATTAATTCCCTGCTGGAACGATGAGTGTGTGTGTGTGTGTGTGTCTATGTGAGGGTGTGTGAGGATGTGGGTGTGTATGTGTGTGTGAGGAAGGGTCACGGTGTAGTGGTTGTGACTCTCGCCTTGCTATCACAGGACTAAGGACCTTTGAGGCGAAGGCAACGGATTAGACCTTCGAGACCAAGGAAAAGGCAAAGACCATATGATTATCATTCTACACTAAATACATGAAGGATTGACGAAAATCAATAAAAGATTAAAAGAGTTTTTATTTGGGCACGTCGAACAGACTTATCGAAGGGGCCGCGGAACGGTTTTCAAAGTGGGGGGGGGCTGACCATGCAAAAATCCCGATCATATGGTCATTTTTTACGTTTTTGTACACGGTTTTGGAAAAAAGAAGGGGGGCTGAAGCCCCCAGCCCCCTACCCCCCGCCCCAACGGCCCCTGTCTCATATGTAATCTGAAATAAATTTACACTCTTTTAATGACGTATTGTGACTGAATACATTTCATCAATATACTGTAACTGTGTGTGAATAAATAAACTATTATATGGACAGGAAGAATTTTCTCAAATTTCAAGAGAAAAGAAAATTGGCTTTTACATGAAATAATTTAAGGAAGAACTGCTCGCATGCAGCGTCGCAATACAGTGATATCATTTTTCATGTTTCTGCTTTTATCAAGACCATCTTGACACTGGGGTAAACCCTCACTTTAAGATTGTGTTCCCCAAAACGCATTTTGTATTGTTCGGTTACGGCATTACGACGTAACATTGGTCAACGTGGTAGGGTCCATGGTAAAATCATCTTACATCATATCACAATGATACTCCGTAATTACGTCACAGACAATATCGCATCACTCTGAATTTCTTTGGAATATGTGAATCGCCGGCAAATAAAAAAAAATACCATTAGTCCTAAGGAAAATATATTTTATTATAAAATGACGATAATAGGCTTGTCATTGACCCTAAATACACACACAAAAAAGACAATCGATAAGTGGATAAGAGTAACACTTTATCATTACTCATTACTAAATATCTAAGCACTAAAATGAGAAATATTACACATTCACTGAAATGTCTTTTAAGTGGTAAGAATTTATCATGATTTATTTACATCTTCAACTATTTAATTCAATTGAAAATTACTGAGAAAGCTTTGGCTTTTCATACTCCAGGCAATTCATAAAGTCGTGCATAACTCAAAAAAACTATCCTTTGCACAGCCCTCTCTGTAATTTGGCCAAATGCACTATTACCATATTAAGCGTTATATATTCATGTGGCAATGCATCTTAGCATGTATATACTTTGTTGTTTCTCTTGGCGAAAACGTGACCCCTAAATAGCGGTGCTGTAGAATCGTCATTGAATTATTGAGATCCTTATCGCAGAAGATGGGTATAGGTGTTGTCCAGCTCGTGTTTGGGGTTTCATCCATGCATAGACAATGATAGCATGAATATTTGATCAAGGTGTAAGTCGGCCACAACCCTTTATACTGGGTCACAACACTTATCAATTAGTAAAGATACCTGGATACCATCGGTCCAGTGTCCACCAAGTGAGAATGATTTGTCTCAGATTCAGAATGAAGGTAGGACAACTACATAGAAACAATCTCTTGAGGTAGTGGTTGAAAGAAGGACTTTTACCTGACCTGTGTATTACCATTTTCAGTCATCAGCAGCAAGCTCCTTGTTACATTCTTTCTTCATTAATATGATTGTAATTGTGACCGAAATAATCTTGCGATCATCAATGTCTTCATTACCATAGCTTCAGTAAGAGCCAAATATGTGTAACATAGACAGAGACAATCAAGTTTTAAGTGTTGATTTATGGCAAAAATGTTTTTACAAAAAAAGTTACCATCACTTTCGAATTTATTGTACCTGTTCCTGTCACGGAGGCCTTGTGTTCTATATACGTGATATTCACAATTTGGTGTATCTATCTGTATACATGGTATATGGTTTATATGGTTGGTAAACCTTTCATCTTATATCACCATGCTTTCATGTTACATCTTCAGGACAATGGTCAATATTTAAAGCTTTCCTTGAGGATCGATGGGGACCATGTTCTGTAAGACGTGACAAGTTTTTCGTGATTGGGCTTGCAAACTGAAGTGCTTCTTGGATATATTTCGAGTATATGTTTCACTGCCATATTCAAAATGAGGATTTGACACCATTCCCCTTCTAAACAGTAAATGAAACAAATTGACTTCATCATTGTTTACTATATACAATCTTGAATAAAGACTTATGTAACCAGAATGAAGAGTGAAATACACAAATAAATGTATGAATAAATCAATGAGTTAATGAATCGTAGAACTATATAAATGTCGCATGGTACAGACATTACATTTCATTGAATTATTGGGGTCATCAATAATTGATTAAAAATCTGTGTACATGGTGTAATATATCAACAAAATCTCTCATCGAGAAGATAAGCTGCAGCGATTGAGAGGTGATCTGTCGGTCAGCCATGTTTCAACTTCCTTTAAAGAAAAATAAGATTCATGACAGGTCATGTAAATATATATGTGTAAAGTATTTAATCCTGCAATCTGTAAAATCAGTATTCAATAAAATATCTAATTGTAACCTCAATATACAGTCACTACAACTGGTTGTTGTGGCGTGCACCTGTAATCAATGCTACGTGGTGGAAGTTATAAATGGATGCAGAGGTTCGAGGTTCTCGCCAAGGTTACGTCTTTTGGATGTTGACGTTGAAGTTTGCGTCAAGACTTAAACAATAATAATAATTATACTTGCTTATATAGCGCCTAACACTTACTTTGTCAGAAGTCTCTAAGCGCTCTACAGTATATGCAGCATAATTACCCTGGGTTTAGCAGTGCAGATGTTACGCGCGCTGCGTTTCAAGGAATAAATTCCTGCCAGGTACCCATTTACCTCACCTGGGTTGAGTGCAGCACATTGTGGATCAATTTCTTGCTGAAGGAAATTACGCCATGGTTGGGATTCGAACCCACGACCCTCTGTTTCAGAGTCCGGAGACTAATCCACTGGGCCACAACGCTCCACATAATAATATGAGAAACACGTCTGAAAAAAAACCACCCACACACACATATTGATACGCTTTCGTTAAAATGTTTCCCTATTCCTATTGTTTTATCTTAAGTTGATCGTCGTGCGATGGTACGATCCTTGGCATCGGCCTGTGTCTAGTACCCCTAAATGGTTTTGAAATTCAACAATACTTTTCTCCCTTTTACAAAAAATCGAGCGCGAACAGGACACTCTAGAAGACAGCGCATATACAATGTCTTATGACCTTCCCACAACATTGCTCTGTTTTGTGTTGACCAAGATACGAGACTGTTTAACGAGAACGAAAAACATAAAAACCTTATTGCAGGTGCAAATCCTTGTCATACAGCATCTAGACGCCCCATTACACGACTTTTCCAAAGACAACGCGTGAATTTTATCATGCACCGTGACATCTTGCTCGGTACTTGGACCCCTACATAGGCACAAGCCAGGAAAAACGTCTTGCGATCTGTCTGCGAGTTGGAGGGATATCCTACACGTGCACTCATACGTAGACGATCGACCCTGCTCTGTTGTCATTGGTTTGGGCGTACGTGGGTGTCTGCAAGCCTGATCTACAAGTGGTACCCAGAGACCCTACGACATCATGCCCCTTATCGTTCGCACCATGGTGGGAAGAACCAATAACAAAACTTTCCTGCAAAGTTGAATTGAGACATTCGTTTTACACAATGAGTATTTAGTTAGTCTTGCAAGAACTTATATTATTGTGACAAACGGTTTTCCTCTTCCCTTTTACATATGCACCTGATCCTCAAAACTGCCGGGAAGCAAATTCGACTGTTTCCCGTTATTTCCGGGTTCCTACGTATTCGACATCTTCATAATACATAGGAATCAGTGGCCTTTCTACAGCACAACTTGACGTTCTGGGATGTAGACATCACATCGTTCTTCAATCCCTTCGGGACACCTTCTTGATGTCTCAAAGTCTTCTTGTGCCAAGCATCTTAATCGTTTTGAGTTGTTGAGTCACAACCCAAACAGGAACAAGGGGTAAATCAGAAAGTGTTTCGCTGTCAAAAACTTCTTATCGCTGTCAAAAACTTCTTATAATCTAAACTATGCATTGGAGGTAGAAGTTGTTTGACTCTGTTGCATAAGAAGTCTACACCCGTACACTGAAATTACAGACATTATCTTGGCATGCCTTTACAGCTGCCAATACTTTTACAGATGTACCCCCTTTCTCTAAATTGAGACCAACATCAGATCTTCCTCAACTCAACTGCTAAAAATAATTATGGTCTTTGAAATGCGGTCTTTAGAGTAGAGAAAAGAATTTCATTCCAACAGCTTTAGTCGGATTTCTTCAACTTTAGGATTCTCCCATAACATGCTAAGTGTCGCCAAAGACTGAACATTTTGAGAGTTTAAAATAAAAAAGTGTTCTCATACAATAAAAAGGACCCAAATTTCTAGGTTAATCAGTATCTACGATGAAGAGGATGATAACACGGTACGGTGATTTACATTATATTTTTTTCACCTATGTAAAATGACGTATTGGCCTAAGTTAGTCTTGGAAAATAATAATCCTGATTAATTTTTTACAAAAGTTATGGCGGATTCATGTGTTATTCCAATACCAGTTCCTGTGGGGACAATAATTTTGGGTGTCGCATCATAAAGGATGCATAAGGAACTAAGTTCTTGTATGCCCTATCATGATCGTTTACAATGATATCGGCGCTTCAGATTACTGCATACCATATCCTTTATAGAGTTTGCATCTTTAGTTTGTCGTACATGACAAATAACAACACGTATCAGAACATGGGAAAATTCAAGTCCATTTTCTCATTAGATTTTGCAATGGACCACACATCACTCAACATCGCAATAACCACGATTACAACGCTTAAACCATGGAGCTACATGCTTAAACTAACAGATAGCGTCGTTTCTCCTGGCGTGTCCGTGTTCATACCCGATATCCTACTTGAAAATATCAACATATCATTTTAATATTTGCAAGTGTTAAAGCAATAATAGATTGCTATAGCTATAGCTCTAGCATTACAAATTAAATGAAACACATGTATATTTAATGTTTTGAAGGTGTGTGTTATTAATGTGACACGTGACTACACAATGCTGTAGCATATGGTGCACGAGCTTTCTCTGCCTCAGCACCTTCTCTCTGGAATAATTTGCCGTTAAATTTAAGAATTATACAATCACTGGAGACCTTCAAATCCACACTGAAATCTTATCTTTTCTAACAGTATTAGTTATTGGCACTTTGACACTCATCCAAACTTTCTCATTCTTTCTTTTCTTGTGCGCCTCGGAATAGAATATTTCTAGATAGATGGCGCTATATAAATGCCTATTATTATTATTATCATTATTATTAATGCTACTGCCCGGTCCCTTGACTCATCACTCTACGGCCATACTTTAAAAACTGGACAGAATACCGGGAGACGTGAGACAAAAAAATACATGTTGTTCATTTTCTTTAATGTATTCAGTAATGTTGTTCCTGTATTTCACCAGACAATGAAGCAGCACAATACCTCTGTCGTGCACGGCGTGCATAATCTCCCAACAACATTATGATAATCATGAACGATCTTTGTAACCCCCGGATGGAGGCTAAGAATGAGTAATACTACATTGAATCTGATATTCAGTTCATTCACAGCTCTTTTGTGCCTTGGAGTCTAGTGCCATCAACGCATTATATACCTGCGAAGAGAGCATCTTCTTGAAGAAGTCACTGTGCAGTGTGTGAAAGACATTACGGACTATTTCCAGCTCGTCGGTAGGCAGAAGGGGAAGATGGGGGAAAATCTGGGTTAAAATGTCACAATTATGACACCTATTGCGAGGTGGTAATCGCTTTTTCAGGCTGACAAGTCGGTCGAGGGGGTTTCTATTATGCTACCTGATGGCGTACTAGACTCCCCTTTGATATCATAAAGGAAGGACGTATGATATTAATAGATGCATAGGAGTTAGGGGAGTCGCCAATGGCTAAAGATTTTAATACCTTCTTTAGGTAAATTGGAGTTTGTTGATAAAAGATACGACGTGAATCCCTTTTCAATTGCAAATACATCTCATAATTCAATTTAACTATTTAAAGGGAATGAATTTGCCATCTCGTTATTTTCTTTGGAAAAGCGTAGTCGCAGTATGTGATAATGATAATATTGGTAAAATAACTACTGCTCGATCAGCACACAGTTTTTTGCTCACACATCTATTGAACTTTTGCTAGATAGACGTCTGTATTCATTTTTATTAATTCATTAATTTATTATACAACTGTTCTAAATATCTCACTTTATAGCACATCTATCATAATTATGGAAATAGATATCAATATGCATTGATTACATTGCTTACTAGATCATGTATGTCGCAGAGGTGTCAGATTACATTTTTTATTTTGTTCCTCGGCTGTAGATCTTAGCTGTATAAATAATTATTTATTATTCCCAACGTCCAGACCATCCCATTTTCCGTTGCTGGATTACACTAGAGTATACGACTTTGGAGGTTCAATCTTTCCTTAGACAGAAAGGTCGTGTCGAAAACATACCGGAAAATCTTTGATATCATGGATAGAGAGAGCCCGAATGAGATTTGACACATTATTTGACATTTTGTTTCTACTATAGGCCTATCTCACTAGAATGATGTTTTACATCAATGATCATAATCATAAAACTTTGATCGACACGCTGAAAGGAATATAAAACGTGCCAAATCAGAAAAAAAAGCAGCGACGACAAACAACCCGACCCCCCCCTTCCCGTCAGAAAAAAGTAATTCGTAACATCCAGAGTGACAACGATTGGGAAAACAGTTACACGATTTGTCCATTATGTTCATGTACATTGCTTGCAGCAAATCACCAAGGAACAAGACCAGGAGTTAGACTTGGACTTGGCTAGTACATTCCCACTTTTGTCATGTCTTGGGGCAAGAATAATAAATCTTTTGTTTTATTTCAGTGAATAAAAGCGCCATTTTGAAGTTAAAAACTAGTGGAAACTCGCACACACTCCCTTCCCCCCTCTCGTATTTGTCGGATAAAAGAAAATTATTGAGCCAAAAGGCACGGTCTCCGAAAGGATGGGTGTAAAGATAAACCATGTAAACTGAATACACTTATTACCTAAACGTCATGCTGGTATAAAGACGTTGGATTCTTTAGGACATGTTCGAATTGAATGGGGCCTTGTTATGTTTCGTATCCGAATTCGTAATGTTCATGATACTAATCACATTTTCTATTAATAAGAAAACAAATGTGCACCATGAAATCAATTAATTAGATAAAATTTGGGGGCATGTGTGCAATAAAAGTTGAATAAGAACAGAAAGTTGGCCATCTGTTTGGGCAAAGACCATTCACTTTTATGGTCGATGTCTGGGATTGTCAAAGGTTTCGATCTATGTTGACTTGCCAGAAGTTAAACAACTCCATGTCTAAGATATGATTTGAACATGGATATACGATGTATAACCGAACCCTAATCAAATATTTGTTTTAATGGGATTACATTTTCCTCTCTAGGTAGATGAAACGTCTGGCGCTTATAGGGGTCACTATGTTTGTCTGGTGAAACCGATCTACAGATCTGTTAAGTAATAAGGTATCACAACACACGGATCGTCACACTCTTACATTTCACTTAATGGCATTACAGAGTTAAATTGAAGTTGTACACGTGTTACCAAACCTGGTTCACGTAACACTCTTAATTGAAAACTACCATGATTAGGTGCATGCACTCACGATGTTTTCCTGACTTCATCTAAGGATGGAAAAACGGATGACGACACAAGGAAGTTAAATCGACCTGACGCTACCACAATGCTTGCCTACAGAAAGTCAATGATGATACTAAGTCTTCGGCATCGTTCATCTCCCCTAACATGGGGTAAGATTGATCCCAAGAAAGCGGGCTCGGGGCTGGAAACATACTGACATGACCCTAATGTTTGGAGGGGACCGAACCTGATAGCCACGGTGGGTATGATATAGGGAACCCGGGTAGAGAGAAGAGTATATAGGTACACCGCTAGCCCCCTAGAGGTATGTAACCAATAGTGCTGTATACAGGTGGTCGTGGAGATACATGCCAAAGACAGCTTTCCAATGGAGAGAGTGAGGTTGGCAATAAAATAGTTGGCAGTGATGTCGTCAGGCGCTTTTTTTATCTTTGATTTTTCGGTGGATGGCGAGCACATTCGTGAAAAAAATCTACAAATAAGGACAAAAGTTGGATACTAGACACGAATAATTAAAAAAAAACTTGGAAAACGTGAAAAAATGTGATCATGTTTCCAAAATAAATAAATCGCAAAAATTCCGCACTAACAAGACTGATATATTTTGCGATTTATGAAATCAATGGACATCGTATAAAACAGAGTAACCTCTTCACATAAATATGATTTGTACCAGTCTCCGTATCAATGTAGTGCGTATTCAACGTAGTTAAGATCGTTGGGAGTTTCTTCCGTGTGTACACACTTCATCGTACAGGTTTTTCTTTTTCTAGTTGAATGAAATACATCGTTATCGTCATAAACGGGTATTCTGCCCACGCATAAAAACGAAATATATTGTATAAACCCATATCAAATAATACTAAAATTTTGAATTATATCTAACCAAAAAAAGTGCAACTATAAGTTTACAAAAAAAATGTATACGTACAATTATTATGGGTTTTAATGTTCAATTTTCATTTGAAACTTTTACGATTACCTGGGCCCCAGCAATAGATCAGTCAATGATTGATGCGAACGTGAAACGCGAGTCAAAACTTTGTGATATTCCAACCTGAAAAGTGAACATTCTAAGCATTTTTTCAACCATGAACACGACGAGTACCTTATCAAACAATAATTGGTTCGAGCGCGAAGCGCGAGCCCAAAATTTTATTATTTCTTAACCCAAAATGTATTGTGTTTATCATGTTTATACTTCGAAATGGTTTTATTTATGAAAAAAAATGACAATTTGTTTTCATACGGGGTTCCATCTTCCTTGCTTTTCAGTCGATCTCTGCTGTCTACTATCTGCTATCATTTTCTTGTAGTCAGTCAAAATTTAATCAGGTATATTCTATTACATACTTGACTTGTTTTATATTATTTAGTACTCAATAAATCTGTATTGATATGGGAGATCGATAATGATTCTTTAAAGAATCACAGTTTGTCATATTTGCGATCTCGATGAATATTAAACATTTAGCATCGATAGTATAATTTCAATAGACTATTCTGATATTTAAACTTATGCAACTTTTTAAGATTTTTTATTTTTTAATGACTATTTACAATGCTCATTTTGAATTATATATCATGAATTTGTTCCAATATTGCTTCGAGAAATAAAAGAGGTGTGTTTGCCCTTTCATATTCCACTTCTTTTTCTTTGTTACTGTTGGCTCTTATTTTTACTAAAGGAAAAAAAAACCCTCAAAATTTTGCAGTATTCTACTTTTCTTTTTCAATTTTGACAACAGGTCAATGGATGCATTTGAAAGCACAGACGACAGATCCATGTTATACATTGTTGCCTAAAACATATTTCCCAAAAGACCCTGTTTCTCCAAACGTTGGGTTTACTTTTCGTGCTCGATTCAATTGGACTAATCTCATCATTGCGAAGCAGATCTAAAAATTAATATTTACACAAGTCTGCTAACATGCAACTCGCAGGTGGTATCTTTTTCATATACATGTTACTCTCGAGTTTACACAAGCAGAATTCGACTATGAATAAGAGCCGCCGAATCTAACATCAACCGTTTTTCTTTTTCGTTGCTCTTTTTTATTGTGTATGCTTTGCTTAGACCATGTTTGAATATTTTGGGTCATATTTGTGGGAGAGGAAAGAATGATCTAGGCGTAAGGTAAATAACAAGTAGACTGATCTCTATGGCTTGGCTTTCCTATTCTCTAGTAAGCATTGTGATGTCACGTCTCTGCCCTACATCGAACAGCTGTAGGAGACTGATATACTAGTATATACTAGTATATACATTATATATACAAAGTAAAGCGTTCAAAGCAAACTTGACGAGACACAACTTTTCAAAGAAGTTGTTGTAAAAATTGTAGACTTTCTTTTATTTTCTTTCTTGTTCCCGCTCTCTTCGCGATGTGTACATCTGTTTGCTAAAGCGCCGAGATGTCCAAACAAGTGGTCTTTTGATGATCTGCTAATTTCGACTACTAGCAGCCATCAAGAATGGAGAAAATGTAAACGTGTCCTAGAAATGGGCTTATGTCTATAGACCTTGAAGTGAAACGCGCTTCCAATTCTGCCTACCCGCTAAGGTATGGGGGAGCAACGCGAGCGGGGGCGAGTGAACGCTTTTCTGTATTTATATTTGTGGGAACTGGTTGGTGGTTTATATCACAACACAAACGATCCTAGATATTGGCCAGTCACGACGGGGATGAACTATGCATCTTGCTGGGCTGTGCTACCGATTATTTTCTTTCACCGCGACCCACTTTGAACTCAAATGACTATGTTTGTTTACTACCTATTTTTGCAAAGCTGCCTTCTCCCACAAAACCTTCTTTTCTTTCCACCGCTTCATCGCAACCAAACTTTTCCCTCCTCTCTTTTCTTTTTTTACGATAAGAGGAAGACCACCTTTCGAAGTTAGGAAAACAGCGGCTTTTTAAAAACGGTTCTAGGATTTCAGACCACTTACCGAGACTTACTTTGTAATTTTGTATGGATTTCAGAGGGATTCTACAAGTCAGATGTCGTCAGTCACTTCGGTAGGTGGTGAGCCCACACACCCGCACACAAGTCAGCGCGCATGTGTATTGCGTTCGAGCGCACTTCGCATTACCAAGTACACTCAAGACCTGGAATCATATTCCGTCCAGTATATCCATACAAAAATTAGAACCTCGGCGGAACAAAATTTATGTCAGTTTCATAATAACTGCCTCAACCGCTTCTTTAACCTCGATATTTCTCCCTCCATTACCACTTAACATCAACATTATGAAAAACTTACCCCAAACATGCTAAAAATACTGCGTCTTAATTTTTCGTTTCAAACTTGTCAAAATCACCCTCGCAAAATTCGATCAGAGTCTTTCTTGATTATGTCCCGGATGATTATCTTTCCTATTCACTTCTTGGTGGTGGTAATGAAAAGATGACTGTCTCTCGCTTACAATACATCCATTCAAAATGGGATTATAAATTATGTATTATTGTGATAAGACCGTACGTACATTATCCCGATCCGTAGGCACCTCCTGACCCTTTTCATATTTTTCTCTTTTCATAAAGTAGAGTAACGAATGGCCTGTCAACCATGATCGATAATGCCTTTTTACCCCCAAAACCTGGTTTCTAGAATCACCTTCTCCCCTTTAAATACCACAAGGCACTTTGGTTTGCTTTGTGTGTATGGTACCCTGGCCTTTTATTGTGGTATTTCATTAGTAGAAATATTTAGGGTAAACACTCGAAGGACATGCTAGAACATATATCTGTACCTCACAACATGTACACGATGAGTTTTCCTATTAGTGAAATATGATAGAACACTGACCCATTTTCATGTCTTCAACAATACGATTCCAATACATTGAATATGAGACGCGGATTATGTTAATAGGAATGTTTTTAATGTATTCAATACATGATATCCCCAAAGAAGCCATCATTATCATTTAATTGAGATGCAGTATAGTTAGAAGGTGGAAGTATGTCTTTGTTTATGGCTTTATCATCCTTTCCAAGTTCAAGTTTTATTTGAACCGATCAAACAAGAGACGTATTACACAATTTAACAAAAAAATAAGAAGACATTATAGGTTTCGGACCCCATAGAAGCAGAGCTTGTGAAAAGGGCCCCTTATATAGAACATTACAACAAGAATGTGATGGAAAATATATACAATGATAAATTAAAAAAATACATACAACAATCCACACAAACACACACACACGCACACATGGTTTATCAATATTCAATTTAAGATACTTTGTAATCTATCAAATGAATATTTTCAACAGAACGAATAGAATTCGGAATGTTGTCAATCATATGACAGCAAGAACCGCGTGACCTAGCTAAGAAACATACGAATATTTGATATAAACTGCAAGAATCGGTTAGACTGCTAAGAATGGAATTTTACGTTGCTTAAGGAGTTTGAATTGTTCGTGTCCCTAGAGTACCATACACTATTAATGTTTCCATGATTAGCATGATTTTACAGTTCTCTCTGGCTAAATCACATGACCTAGATACTGGTGGTATTGGGGATGTTTCTAATTAGATCCCCAAAAGCATCATGATTATGACACATCCAATCTTAAGCTAATAGGCGGAAAGCTGTATGGGAAGCACTAAAACTCTAAATCTTCCATAAACAGAATTTGTCCCATTTTTCGATATTTGTCCGTATGACATTCTGACTTCCGTGAATGGTATTATCATCGTGGTACTATATCACCATGAGGGATGATAGAATTTTTTTCCGCGGGGGGATGGGTTTCTATAATGACGTGTAATTCTTTTCCGTCAAAATGATCATTTTGGGGGATTATTTTGGTATATTTCGACATGAGGGATATCAAAGGACATCAACATGTGTCGAACGTTCTACCGGCTCTTGCAAAAAATAGATACATGTAGGACTTGTACGAGGTCGCACGGCATTGCCGGTAATCCTTGTGCTTCATGAGATTAATCTACTATGTGTCTTCCTCAAAATACGACGAAAGACAAAATACACTCTCATGGTAATTCAAGACATCCTTAGAGAAAAAGCTGTAAAATGTGCTGATTATAGTTGAGGTATGATTTTTTTAATTTATTTATTGCGAGGTTGAATATAGAACACTTTTAAGTAAATTTCAAAAATAAGTCTTACCCAGAGAAGGTTTCCACATTGTTTGGTAAACTGGAACATGCTTTATTCATTGTGTAAATGTTTATCGAAAATTTTAATTTCTTAGCAATTCTGAATCAAATTTAACGCAACCATTAACCTTGCTTGCATTTTTTTCGCAGCCAATATGTTTATATAGCTATCTGATATGTAATCATCACTTAATGTGTGAGACAATTGCTGAAATGGTTCTTTACAAGAATAATATTACTACATATCTTAACAAAATGTCAATTTTATGTTTTAGAAAAATATCACAGGATTTATTTGCCATAATGAAAAGCCAAATGTCACATGAACAATAAATCATTATGGTAGTGTATATTAATCTTTAACTCCTAGATGTGGAGTATTGATATTTTCTTAAGTTTATCAATTTATTATTTTTTTTAAATCTAAAACCTGAATATTTTGTGAGCTTATCACCCAGCTTTTTGCATTCTAAAAAGTTCCAAATGTATAAGATTGTTTTTGTGGGCGACCATTCTTGCGTGATATTTAAAATGCTATGAATTATCAATACAAAATTAGTTGATATTAAACAAAATGTATGCTTAATTTATTTGTCTTACACATTATGAATTTTTTCTTTTATCTATTTCATTTTATTTCACGGATATACAAATGTAAGTGTGATTTATTGAAGAAAACCATTCGACGTACATATACTACAGTGAAAAGGCTGTACAAACTCGAAATAAACAAATACAAATTTAGTAGAGAAAATGATTTTTAAATACAATAAATAGCGTCTGAAAAGAATAGAAAAATGAATTTTCAGACAATCTGCAATGTCTTGTTATTACCTCCCCGAAATGGTTGTTTCTGTTAAAAACATCCCTCATACGTGAAACATTCAAATATGATATTTCAAACTTAGAATAAATTACACCCCCTCATACCTGAAACATTCAAGTATGGTATTTCTAAGGTAAAATTAATCAATTTCAAATTGTTGTCATACATTTTTTACATATCGATGTTTAATCTGAAAATAGTATGATTCAAAGTAGTACTGAGGGGTAGCAGCCCAAGGGGGGGGGGTCCTTAAACTTAGGCCGACATTTTTACATAATAGAATACCAAAGCCTTTTTACCATCAAAGATCGAATCGGAATACTTGAGATATTCTTGATCTTTATGTGTGACAAACAGACAAGACCAAAGCATATATTTGGAGGATTATACACTTGAAATTGGTACACATCGCATTTTACCCAAAACCGGAAGCAGATAGTCAACATTAGTGTCAAGGGGTCAACGAGTGCGCGCGCTCCTCGTAAAGGCGGATAGCAAAGTTTTTGATCAATTTAAAATTACTGAATGGCAATATTTGATATCGACACTGCCAGGGACCTTGACACTACCAATGAAAACATGCTCTTTTGGACGCCTACTAACAGAAATAAATAACGAATCATAAAAATAGATGACATAATCATATTCAGCCTCAGTAATTTTTTATCGCAGAAAATGATTATTTTATATTGATCGTTTTACTTACATTCCAAGTAAATAATTATATAAACAGAAAATGCAAGACAAATATTCTCAGTAACATCTGTATGATATTTAATTCTATAATAAATGTGATTTCCTTTTCAATATAACTCTATCTACTGTTTTCGTCTATTCGTTTCTTCATTCTTCTTCTTCTTTTTCCTCTTCTTCTCCCTCTCTCTTTAACTATCACCTTATTTTACATATCATAACACTTTTAGATAATAATAACAGCGCTTTGTATCTTATAGGCAATAAGCGCTGTATAAATCTAGCTATCATTATTATCTTTTTTAATGTACTTACGCCTCAAGTACAATTATCACTACAACTAATGCTGGTTTCACAAGACTTTTATAATGAAATCTTATCACAAATATTATTATTATATTCATTATCACTATTTTCACTTTTATTATCAATATTATTATTGTTATTTTTATCATTGTTATCACCATTATTATTAATATCATTATTATTATAGATTACAGTATAGTATTACAGATTAACCGAGATGAAATGAACAAACAGGAATACTTTCCATGCATAACCGTTATGAACTGAAGAAATGGGTGATTTCTAAATGAGTACATATTTTAATTTTGCGATTTTCTGAACGTGGTTAACTGTTTTATACTTTTAACATACCTCAATTAATCAATACGCATAGTACGATAAAATGAATTCATTCTTCTTATTACACTTTAAATAAATACACTAGAAGTAAGACTTATAAAACAGTCAGAAGATAATTTTAGAGACATAAAGCGTATGGAATCATATAGTATATGAAAATTAATTTTATGATTGATAAATTCATAATAAACAAAATTAACTGTCATGTAACAAATTAGAGCGAACCTACTTTATATCGTCAAACAAGTTCCTTATCCATCTAATATTTAAATTCGAATTTAGCACTTACATGTAGATCTTCGGGTACTCTTTAAAAACCAATTTGACTATACCCATACATATGGTTATGATAATAACTAAATTCTTATTCTTTTTTGGAATAAAATAGAATATTTAATTCTGAAATGGATAATTTGACCCGATAGCCACCATCATCATTATCTACAACTTAATATGTATTTTACGTCAATGCATTAAGATTACGATTCATGAAATTCGCGAGTGGAGCTCTGCGGAAGCTTACTTTGATAACAAAAATTACATCCATGGTTCAATAAAATATCAAATATTGTCGATATCAGAGACATCGCACCGAGCTAATGGACATTTCTTTCTTAGAATTCACTTTTTGTATAACATCCATAAACTTTGAAGTCAATCTCACTTTGTTTTCGACAAGTTTATTATGCGAAAGGAATAAAGAGAATGAAACTTTTCTCCGACTGTTCATTACACTCCGTCATTGTGGCTCGTCCTCAAATTGGCCTCAAACCATGCAAACCGTAAACCTATCTATCGGGTACGCTCTGGAGGTCTACGCCAGAGTTTCAGGGTGTTTTTCTCTGAGTTTCTCGGCGTGTCTACCCTATTTTCAGTTTGGAGTCTCTTAGTTTTTTGTCTGGTCTAAATACACCCTCTATTCCGGAAGGTAACCCTCCTTTTCTAATTCTTATAAACGTTAAATGATTAAATAATAATAATGATAATGTCAATAATAATAATGTCATATTTTAAATAGGGTAGCCACTTCATCTCTGAAAATTGTTGTCCCAGCGGGCCCGCTTAACATAACGTTATTATCATACTGTATAAACAAATAAATAAAAACAGATAAAAAAATATTTTAAAATGTGTTATATAAGGAACCTATAAAAATCATTTCTTTGGTGTTTTTGCAAGGGAATATGAGTTTATTTGATCCATGTGTTCAAATCTGGGAAAGTGTTAAAATCAACCCATTAAGCTTATGTACACTCGCAAAAAGATTTAGTAGAAATTTGCTCAGTAGTGTGTAAAAAAGGGAAAGTATACGTTTCATGGTTAAGATTTCCACCCCCATGTTATGCAAAATGCATGTTTCATGGATAAATTTCAACGAAACATTGGGTTAGATTTTATGCAGTATTTTGTTTTAGTTTGCTCAACAAATGTGAATGTTCCTTGTTTACCCAAAATTGGGTAGACTCTTTTTAGAGTGTAGTAATAATACCTTACCACTAAATTGGGCCTTTTTAGAGTGTAGTAATAATACCTTACCACTAAATAGGGTAAACTCTTTTTAGAGTGTAGTAATAATAACTTACCACTAAATTGGGTAAACTCTTTTTAGAGTGTAGTAATAATACCTTACCACTAAATTGGGTAAACTCTTTTTAGAGTGTAGTAATAATAACTTACCACTAAATTGGGTAAACTCTTTTTAGAGTGTAGTAATAATACCTTACCACTAAATTGGGTAAACTCTTTTTAGAGTGTAGTAATAATACCTTACCACTAAATTGGGTAAACTCTTTTTAGAGTGTAGTAATAATAACTTACCACTAAATTGGGTAAACTCTTTTTAGAGTGTAGTAATAATACCTTACCACTAAATTGGGTAAACTCTTTTTAGAGTGTAGTAATAATACCTTACCACTAAATTGGGTAAACTCTTTTTAGAGTGTAGTAATAATACCTTACCACTAAATAGGGTCTTTTTAGAGTGTAGTAATAATACCTTACCACTAAATTGGGTAAACTCTTTTTAGAGTGTAGTAATAATACCTTACCACTAAATTGGGTAAACTCTTTTTAGAGTGTAGTAATAATAACTTACCACTAAATTGGGTAAACTCTTTTTAGAGTGTAGTAATAATACCTTACCACTAAATTGGGTAAACTCTTTTTAGAGTGTAGTAATAATACCTTACCACTAAATTGGGTAAACTCTTTTTAGAGTGTAGTAATAATAACTTACCACTAAATTGGGTAAACTCTTTTTAGAGTGTAGTAATAATACCTTACCACTAAATTGGGTAAACTCTTTTTAGAGTGTAGTAATAATACCTTACCACTAAATTGGGCCTTTTTAGAGTGTAGTAATAATACCTTACCACTAAATAGGGTAAACTCTTTTTAGAGTGTAGTAATAATAATTTATCACTAAATTGGGTAAACTCTTTTTAGAGTGTATTAATAATAACTTACCACTAAATTGGGTAAACTCTTTTTTAGAGTGTAGTAATAACAACTTATCACTAAATTGGGTAAACTCTTTTTAGAGTGTAATAATAACAACTTACCACTAAATTGGGTAAACTCTTTTTAGAGTGTAGTAATAATAACTTGCCACTAAATTGGGTAAACTCTGTTTAGAGTGTAGTAATAATAACTTACCACTAAATTGGGTAAACTCTTTTTAGAGTGTAGTAATAATACCTTACCACTAAATTGGGTAAACTCTTTTTAGAATGTAGTAATAATAACTTATCACTAAATTGGGTAAACTCTTTTTAGAGTGTAGTAATAATAACTTACCACTAAATTGGGTAAACTCTTTTTAGAGTGTAGTAATAATAACTTACCACTAAATTGGGTAAACTCTTTTTAGAGTGTAGTAATAATAACTTATCACTAAATTGGGTAAACTCTTTTTAGAGTGTAGTAATAATATCTTACCACTAAATTGCTTTCTACTGTATAAGGCCAAATCAAATGACAGAAAATATTAGAAAAGTAGTAATATAGTTCTCAGACCGTAGTAACTACAGTGCGAACAGTTAATCTTTTTTTAAATTTATCCATACAAAAGTTAAACAGAAAGGAATAAAAGAAAATATCATTGAACCGTATGTCACATCGAAACCCCAGAACATAAAAGAAGTATCTTTTGTAACTCTGTGTGAGGTATTAGTCATAAGACTAAAATATTGTTTAAGGTAAAAATTAAGAATTCTAAAATATGAGAAATCTTTTACGATTTCTAAGAACATTATTGGTCCTGTGGTATTGTGGTAATGACAGACCACACAGAAATATCTGTCAACAAACATTGTACAGAACAAAAATAGTAGGCCGAGATGTTTTTTCCTTCTGTAGAAACTATACGTTTACAAAAGGTCAGAGGTCGCGTGTTCTAACTTGGCATAGCGTTACAATGGCACGAGTGGTATAATAATTATAATTCATAGGGAAATTTCTTCGACCAATCATTGTGTTTTTATTCCATTCATTCCATTGACCTGATACACATTTACAGTGAGAGGGAGAGAAGATAGAGATGAAAAAAGGGGGAAAAGTTCTCGACCCGTTGGCCTTTTCTTTTTAGTCCCGAATGCACTTTTTGGCAAGCGGTCAGAGAATAATCAACCTTACAAGCACTCTTTTCTCTTTTGTATGTTGATATACATTGCAGGAAATTCTAGAATAGGGGGACGTGTTACGCACAACAAACTATTGGTAGCCTTTGGGGAAAAGGTTTCGACAATCGTGGTTTCTGAAAAGGAGGGGAGTGGAAAAAAGAAGACGATAAAAAAAAGATCCCTTGCCGGTAAAGTGGTCAGGATGACATGTGAGTTAACCCCATTTATGAATATCTCCATTTAGCTTCGCGCCATCTCTTAAACACACATGGCCTAGATTCGGTCGTCTGCGTATGTCGAAGTAATTTAATTGTTGAAATCGTCATCCTAAAACTAGGGTAAGCGCCCAAGAAGAGTAGAAGTAACAAGGGAGTGCCGAACAGGGAGTGGGGCAGAGAGAAAAGTTACTTTAGGGGCAAGGGTAGAAAGAGAGAGAGAAAAAATGTTTATCTCATGCGATATTTCTAGCAGTTTTAAACTCCTCAGGAATTTGGCCGATCTACCAGAAGAAGTTGAATTAAGTGAATAAGAGGGGGTTATAAGGTGCGATTTATACAGGAGATAAACCACGTAGATGAGCTATCCTACAAAGATACTGGGTAGATAAATTAGAAAGATATGAACTAATTGGGAGATGATATATAGGCTGTGAGGGGTTAGAGGGCAAGGAAGGGAAAGGTATAGATCCAGGGGCAAAGAAGAGTGAAGAGAGAAAGATGACATTACTTTGAATGAAATAGTTGGGATAATGCGTTTAACATAATGAACTCTTCTTCGAGGAGTGGCGTTGCAAGGGGGAAAGGGAGAAATGATTTGACGGTGGAGGAGGAGAAAATGAAAGAGAGTAGGGCAAAATGAAAATAAGCTTAAACCATTTGTTTATTGTGGTATATATTCTTAGCACAAGAACGTAGCTAGTTTCATGAAAACGCCCCGAAGCCGCTTTGACCCACATATCGCTCAATGAGAGCTCTAAATACGCCAGGAGGAATAAATAAAGAGCATGGAACTCTTAGGTTATATTTCATATAATAGAAGAGTTAGATCAAGAACGAGATGGAGGGGGGGGGGCACATATTATAATTCGATAGCTGAATTCGCTACTCGTTTCCCGCCGCCTTTACCCCCTCTATCTCTCTTTATTTCACCCACTCCTTGTTTACCCCCTCTCCACCCCTTCTCACTCTTCATCTCTCCATCCCCCTTCTTCTTCGTTACCAGTCACTTGTACGCAGGTTTCAAATTTTATTTGATGGAGCGAGACCAAACAATTGCCCCTGGACATTCAGGTTAAAAAATCTGATAAACAATACCCCAGAAACTAAACTGATCTTCAGGTGACCTATCGTCTCAATGTACTTTTTAACCCTCCTCTCTTCTTAAAGAATCTTCAACATTCGTCATCAGTCCTCACTGTAGCGGTAGAGGGAATCCGATCTTGATTGTTACTTATGATACTCTACGAGGATCCGTTTACATTTAATGATCAGGGACTGGATAAGATGTGTTCATTCGATTCAATCAAGAGCACAAGTAATATGGGAAATCTTCAAAGTTGGAAGACTCACATGATGACATAAAACAAAGAAAAACGACCTGGTCCGATCAATTGTTTGATGCGAGTGGTAGGTTAACATGGTCATGCTTAGGGTTTTTTTTTTGTATCGGTTGGAACCGAGTATTGATCCATCTGGAATGAAATGAGTGCCAAAAGAAAACCATACTAAACCTGAGCAACTTGCTAGAAATGTATACCATTTTCTATCTTTTCCCAGCATTATTGATTCCTGTTTACTTTTGTTCCTATAATTCTAATGAACTTAACAAAATATAGTTTTTTTCATACGAATAACCTTTTTATATTTTCTGTGGATGCACTCCATTAAACATTTAAAGAATGAACATGAAGGAGGAAATTATGGCGTCCTGATCCTGCTGATAACAAACGATTTTCTCTTCCAAGGTTGACTTTGTGGCGTCAACAATGACAGGACGCCATCTCGTGTCTTGTAGCAAGAGAATTGTAATTTTCACAAAAGTGTGCTGGGAAGGTATGAAGTTATTGCACAAACTCTACTTCGGGAACATAATAGTATGCAAAGCTCATGAAAGGGGTAAAAATAAACTAAATACAGCTAAATTGTTTATAATTATGTAAAGTATAATTGGGTAACCGTTAAATTACGAGGGGGGGGCATATCGCTTTCTGGTTTATGAGCCTCCACTATCGCCCCCCCCCCTTCTTCCTCCTGTATGTTTTCAGACCTTCTTCCCAATGCATTTTCAACTTTATTGTGCATTCATTAATCGATTCCATGTGCTGACATACGAAGAATTCTTATTCCGGTCTCACTGAACCCCCCCCCAAAAAAAAAGATGTATAATACTATATATATATATATATATATATATATATATATATATATATATATATATATATATATATGTATATGAGGTGATTGAATTAATGCTAAAGTTCCAGGGATTTTTTAATATATAGCATTAATTAAAAACAACAAAGCGAATGGCTCGTTATTACACTCTAAAAACACTGAGTAAAATGTTACCCCATATTTGGCTATTTCAGCTCAACATTGCGTAAAGTGTAAAAAAATATTGGGTATCTCTTTACCCAACCAACATGCATGTTCACATTTTACCAAATATTGTGTAATTTTTTTATAGAGTGTATTGATGAAAGTAAAATTCCTAGGGGAATATTTTAGACACAACAACTTCTAATTTCACATGTCACTTATCAATGTAATGTGTGATGTGCAGAGAATATATTATATGAATGTATTATGAATATAGTCTGATATAATAAACAGTCTGAGAATAATCATATCTATAGTTTTCATAAACCTGCTTTCTTTTCCGGCTTATGAAAAAAAAAATCATTCTATTTTATACTAGACTTATAGGAATGCAAATTAAGTTAAGTTTACTAATCAACCCGGATCCCTTTTTCATGGAACTAATCTCTCTAGATAGATTTTATGATTAGAAATAAATCTATAATGATTAATTGTCAAAAGAGGTTTTGTCTATTTGCAGATTAAATAAATGAATTTGACAAAGGAAGAAATACGAGCAATCATGACAGTAATGAACGAAGCGTCTTCTTTCTTTGCAATCTAAACAAAATATTCGTAGTAGTAATAAGTCACCAACCAATTCCCAATTAAAGTGAGGCGGACTCGTATGTAAATAAGGCGAGAAAGAGAAACGCAACGAAATGTCCTCTTGTTCATTATCGGTTGTTTTACCAATATCACGATAAAGGGATTTTTACATTAATTTGTAGTCGATGCATACTGGAGACAACAGATTTAATTATTATTTGTGATGGATCACTCGTAATTAAAGGATATTGTGCGTGTCTTTCATGATAAGCGATATCAGTTTATATTATACTGAACTTTATCAAAAGACGTTTATGTAATTGTTTCGAAGTCTTCATTATTTCAGTCATCGATGGTGAATTGGCAGCCCAATATTTACAGAGTCAATCATTATATTCACGTTGGTTTTTTGGGTCTTACTTTCCAATATATATACTGAGTGTTCCGTATGATGATAGCTCGTAACATTTGTTTTGCAAGATTTAGAGATATAGTTGCCATTTCCATGGCCCTTCATATTATTTTTATTTAATTATTATAGACTTTCGACTGTGTTATTAATCTAGCAGTCTCAATCTAGACAAATTACAATCTTTTTGTGTTTTCTTTGAAACGCTTCTTGTGGCATTAACTTTAATATTCCCTTTTGTTTTATATCAAATCCCCCGTTAATCACTCCATACGATTTGTACGCAGATACCCATCATTTTAAGACAATACTTCGACTTGCCCAATACCTATATCAACTATTGACACAGACTTCTTATAAATCGGACTTGAAAGCCCCTTTAGATTATTTTTAATCGCCAAAACAAAATTGAATTACATTCCTTAAACCGATGGATGTATAGCGGTCAAGTTTGTGTGTGGTCAGTCATTCATTCCCCAATTCATATGTCGTATTTAGGTCAAGCATTGTGTTGTATTCACTTGATTTCATTTGATGGTTAGGGGTCTGTTCTGTATGCCCTTGTGGATAGAGTGAGTTGTGAGTGACGAGAGGACGTATGTGGTATTATTAGATGTAAAGATTAAACTAATTATACCGAAAACTTATCATTCCCCATGGACAATTTAGGCCGAACTGCAAGAGAGAGAATATAAAGGGGTAAATGGATTTGGACAAAG
This sequence comes from Lytechinus variegatus, assembly GCF_018143015.1. Lineage (NCBI taxonomy): Eukaryota > Metazoa > Echinodermata > Echinoidea > Temnopleuroida > Toxopneustidae > Lytechinus > Lytechinus variegatus. The sequence continues at coordinate 35,053,981 of NC_054750.1, forward strand.
GGAGAAGAATCTTTTAGTGACCAAAGATGGTCGAGGTGCGAATGAAAGAGAGAGGTTTCGTGGATATTTGCGGAATTATTTATTCTCCGTGTTTGCTAGAGAATAATCCACAATCCCAATTCCCCTAAATAATACAATTATCATGATTATAATGAAGGATACAGCCTTAGAAGTGGATTTGGGTGGGTGTAGGTGTCCCTCTTTTTAATGAATTACAATAACATATATCATATATATATATATAACATATATATATATATATGTATTTACACATTTATATGTTACACATTGTATTTACTCCTGAAGAAGACGGAGGTCCGTCGAAAATTCGAGGAAATAAAAACTATATTGGCTTTGAAAGCATTACCATTTATCTTCAGCATATTTTGTTACTATATATAACATACATACATATATATATATATATATATATATATATATCATATATATATCATATATATAATCGATCCCAAGCTGACTCGTACTACCCCTGGTAGTAACTGTTGTAATTGTAAGCTTCTAAAATAATTAAATTCAACGTTATTTTATGCTTGTCAGGATAACGTACTAATACATGGCAGGATAGGTGGTCTTGCACAATTTCCTGGGAACTTTTCTTTCCTTTCTTTCTTTTACTTTTCAAACTGACATAATTTGAACAAAGAAATTATCATATTTTGAAAAAAAAGAAAAGCATATTTATAAGGCAACAATAGTCAAAACTGACTAGTTTGCCTATTCAAAATAACAACAACAACAACAACAACAGCTTCTTCATCGACGGCCTGATGATTGCTTATTAAGCATGAAACTGGCAGTAGCCGTGGTGATTTAACCATCCTACTTCGGATTATACCAGCTCCTTCATTGTAGAGCACTCTTCAGGATCCAGTGTCCTTTCTTGGTTATATATATATATATCCAGCTGTTGGTTTATACCTGGTGACTATTATCAAAATATTGTCTGTTCATACGACCGTCGAAAGAGGGAGCCATCTTTACTAAAATCGAATATTCGGTGAGCTCATAGACATTTGTTTATTAATTTGGAAATAGTTCGTAATGAAACCTTTTTTTATCATTGTTCCTCATCTATAATGTCTTACTTTCTTTACATTGGGAAGAATATGAAAACTAAAATCTACTTTCACAGCATAGTAAACATGCAAGCAAGTGTTACTTCCAAATTGCAGATAATTAATCAACAATTCATCATCTTACTGGTCTAGACCAGTTCCACTAGAAACTGCACCATGCTATCACGCTCAAGTAATTTGTATCGATAGGATGATGTTTGCTATTTCACTTCAGATGCCGTGGTCGAGTGGTCTAAGGCGCTTGACTACACATAGAAAGTCCCGGGTTCGATCCCCTCCCGTGGCACCTTATACACATGCCCGTGAGCAAGGTATCATGTTATACACATTCCCGTTAACTAGGCGTGCACTTGGTGAATAAAGAGGCTTTAATAGGAGGAAATTATAATTTTTAAACAAATTAGGGTGCACTTGTTTTTAAAAAGAAAAAAAATTATTGGTTAGTCCGTAATTCTTAATACAAGACAAGATACCATATATTTAACATAGTCAAACATTCTAACATATGAGTACATGTTTGTATAATACAGGGGGCTGATTTCACAAAGATAGTTATAATGATAGACTATTCATCAAATCAGAAAAGGGTAAACAATGACAATTCCAAATGTTTGGAAAAAATCACACTTTGTTTAATAATGAGGGGAAGATTAAATACATCATATATCATTTATCACTTAATAAAATAGAAAAGAAAGAAACTGTCTTGGGAAATTAAATAAAACTTTAAAATGTCATGCAAATTCATCCAACTTTTTTTACCGGCTAATACAAAAAAATGTTTGAGTCTTGTATTTTTTCAAATCTCTTACCTAATTATCCAGTTTCATATCTCTTTCCCCCTGGGGCGAAATTATTTTCCCACAATAGTGCCGGACCCCAATATGAATATTCATGACTTTCGTCTTCGGAATAAGAGCACGCATGCGCGATGACTGGCCTTTACAAAATTATGGTCGTTCGCGTTGCATGCCATGAATGAATCAGCACCCTCAAATTGCCGGTACCCTTCTATAGGCCTTAGGCTTAGACTTTTGACTAGATCCAGTTCTTAACACGTATCAAATTACCATTAATGACAAGAAAAATCGTCGCCAAAAAATTGACAAGCAAAAAAAAGAAAAAAGAAAAAAAAAGTTCTTCAATCACAAATAAAGGATTTCGTACCAGAAAAAAAAAATTGACAAAAAAAAAAGGTCTTCAGGCTCGTCAGGGGGGGGGGGGCAACAAAGATCTTCAAGCTCGTCAGGGGGGCAAAAAAGGTCTTTCAAGCTCGTCGGGGGGGGGGGCAGGGAACGTCCTTTGCATGGGTTGCGGCTCTGCCCCCCCCCCCGTATGTACGCTAGTGCTTGTATAGGCTAGGGCATTAACTTTATCTCAAATCTGGACCTGTCGAATGCCTGCAGTCGAACCACTAGCGTACCGGGGGGGGGGGGGCAGACTGCCCCCTGACGAGTCACAACTGATCCAATGAAAACAGACGTGTGCCCCCTCTTTTGAAATTGAAGACCCATATCCTCCAAGAAAGTTTGCCCCCGTTTTTGGGAAAATCCATGGAACTTAGAACAATTAGACTTTCTATTTCATGATAAAATCTATTAAATCAAGGCTAATTGTCATAATATTATCATGAATCTAGATCTGGTACATTAAGGTAAACTTATTTTTGGAAAATCATGAAATCTTTGCTCAAAATCGACAATTTTGATGATCACTAACACACACAAAAAAAACATATGTAGGACAGTATATTAATATAGCTTCGAAAAATACCCGACATTTGATGGAATTTTTTTTCAGAGCCTTTTGGCAAATATTTTTGTATTCATACTTACAAACGCTTTGGTGGTAATTTCATTGTCCAAATTTCGAGTCCACGCACATGCGTACTCTAATTTTGAAGACGAAATCCATGAATATTCATATTATAAATATATTAATATTATAAATAAATAAATCTAAAATCTAAATAAATCTAATCTAATATTCATATTGGGGTCCGGAACTTAGCTTTCTGGGCTATAGAGGGTGTAAATACGGGTGTTGTGGAGTATGGTGAGGATGTGTATGTGTATTGATGGTCGAGCATGAGAGTGTATTGGTTGGTGTGTATGTGTATATGTCTGCCATAGCTGTGGGAGTGTGTTTTCCTGCACATAAAGTAGTTGTGTAAAGATTTGTGGGAGGATCTTCTGCATAACTTATACCATTCAAATTTATTCACTTTTTAAAATTCATGTAATATAACTTTTCATGCATTTATTAGTATTTGTATTTACTTTATCAATATCTGTTTCCAATGGTACATATTTGTTATTTATTGATTTATTAATGTCATATTCTGTTTAATTGTTGCATGTATTCATTTATTTATTTATTTGGTTTAAAACATAGATACATGATACGAAGGTCCAACGACCAAACTGAATATGCTTTTAATAATTACAACATAATTGTAAATAAAATTAATAAGTAATAACCAAAACAGACTACCATGACTACTGAACATCGAACAAGGGGAATATAAATGCATTCAACAAGAAAACTATTAAACCACATAAAAAAGAGTATAAGGGTATAATCATTATGTATATTGATATTAATACCGTATATAATATTTATATATTTTTTATAAGAAAATAAACAAACATGGCGATTGCAATACAGCATCTCTTTCCTCTTCTATGTGTAAATTTGATTTGTCTTTATTCTTCTTCCTCTTCACTTTCTTCTTTCTCTGCTTCTTCATCATCGTTATCTTCACAATCTTCATGATCATCTCACTTCGTTATTTATTAATATAAAAAATGTTTGAAAAATAATTGTAAAACGGTAATCTTTTCATTAAGCAGATGCAATGGCAGACATTACTGCGTACCCAGAATTCTGGAATTAGCTCTTAAACCCTAGATTCGCTCACTAAAACACTTTAAGTCATCCCGAAGTAGATTAATTTACGTTAACTGGTATAAAAATGGGTTTAGCAACTTATAAACCTGATTTCTCGTATTTGATTTATTTCCGCTAAAAGTTTTTATATTTTTTTACTTTTTGCGTTACTTTCGGTAGCCATCTAAAATCGGGAAGGAAATGTGTTCATTTATCTGAAACACTTGTATTTAACTTTTGCTCTTTAAATTTCTTTTTTTTATCGAAACCATCGTCACGAATCCCCCCCCCCCTGCAAAATAAGGAAGAACATATAGTAAATTCACGTCTTCAATCGGACCTAATTAATCTACTTGGAAAGCTTTCCTTTATAATACAAAATCTACAGAATTAGTGTTCCAATTCTTTAATCTTGAAAATGTAAAAGATCTGTCTTGCCTTCAATTTGTTTAGATCTCACCGCCACTTATTTTCTTGACCCATTTTTCAATGGAAAAGGATGTGTAAGCCCTCATTTTAAATAATTCCAAATGTCTAAAGACTGTTCTAATTTGCACGAAAAATAATAGGTTTGAGCATCGTAATTACAAAGCTTTCCTTAAAATCTCTTATTTCATTCTTTTACTTACAAAATTCAAATTTATATGTTTATTTTCTCAATACATGATGGAAATTATAGATTCTGATCAGATTCATAATATTGAAAATGTATTCGTTAAATTTTGTAAGATATTTTTATACTTTATATTTGGATGAATAATTTTATTTTAGATCATGTTAATTATAATTCTAATATAAAACGTGATTTCAAAACTTTATTTGATTCACACGTCTCACCAAGCATGTCTAGGATGAAGTAATTGTAAAATTATTATTTGTAAAAAAATAAAGAAGGCCATGAAAAATTTTCTCTGCAAAAGGAAATTATGATACTTACATAAAACATAAAAAAACTTATAAAACTTGATTGATGAAATTAATTTTGAAATCAAGAATCCATCTTGAATTCGCTAACTTACCCTATTTTTAATTCTCGATTAATTTTTTTCGTTCTGTTGATATTGCAATTTTAAGGTCTAAGTTCATTTCCCAGAGATTTAATTCTACGAAAGTTTTATGACGAGATGACGAGCTTGGAAGACGAAAATGACGAAAATACAAGTTGTTGGAACCCGTCAAAATTACTCGATCTGGACAAGAAGGCGAGTTGTTGTATCTTGGCAAGTCCTCTTCTTATATTTGTGGGCAAAGATACAATTATTTAAACTCTGCAAGTCGGCTTGTTCGAGACAAGAATACCATGTGACGAGTCGTTGGATAAACTCAAACTAAATTTTGAGTACTATTGTAATCATTCACAAGTATCGAAATATTTGATTTATGTGATTTGTTTTGCTGTTGTTATTTTGATTTGTTATATGACCAGGATTAAGAAAATTAGCATTCAAACGAAATGCAAGCATTATCTTTAATACAAAGTACGATCGGGGAATTATAAAAAAAATAATAAAATAGTCTGTTCAAAATTTGGACTAGAATGAAAAAAAAATGTGTCGAAGAGCAATTCTGCCGTAATATCCAAGTTGATTTGAATATATCTATGGGGCATAACATAACGATTCTATCGAAATCGGATGTAAAATAAGGAATTTACAGAATTTTTAATTTAGCATCGTTTCATGAATCGGCGATATGGATAATATGGGCGAAATAAAACTGAGGAGGCGATTACGTCACACCCTCACTTTTCTTAAGTGGCTTCAGGTTTCAAATAATTATTTCAATTCGTATAGACACGGTGCATGTAGAAATTGTGATAAAGGTTATGCCCCTTGTAGCACAACCAGATTAAAATCTTCACTAAATGTCTATCAACTAGAGTGCAACACGATTACAGAATAATGTATATTTAATATTTCTTCTTTCTGCAATAGTTACATTATGAATTCATAATGATATGTTGACAGACTGGCCTATAGAAAGGGCCATGCGAATGATTTCTTTCATTAGACATGGGTTTCTGGTTTAAATTTGACAAACCAAAAAAAAATGTTTCCGATATGAAATGAAAGTCAGTTGGGTTATATTCCTGCTATGTACCATACCTACCAGATTACCAGGGAGTGCTACCAATGGTGAATGATATACACAACGCCCCCAGGTAAATCTTGAGGGGTGCTGCCCCTAGACCCCCACTTCATAGGTCCATGCCTATGGACTTACATCAAAACCCACACCTCCGCTACAAATCATCTATTCCACCATTCCGATCATTTTGAATGAAAACTATGAATTAAAAATATAAAAGGATTCAGGAAAGAACATTCAACAGGCTTTAGTACATATATACGATAAGATTACAAATGCAGTGGCAAATAAAGAACATTATAATAGGAATATTCATGGACCTAAGCAAAGCCTTTGATATTCTTGACCACCAAATTTTACTTTAAAAACTTGAAAATTATGGAGTTAGAGGAATTACATTATTATGGTTTAGGAGTTATTTATCAGATAGAACACAATAATTCGCAATGATATTTCTTCTAACCTTCAATCAATAAAATGTAGAGTTCCACAGGGATCGATATTTGTCCACTTGCCTTTTAAAAAAATATATCAATGATTTGACTTTTGTAACGGCTTTGTTATAATTTGTATTATTTACAGATGACACAAACATTTTTTGTTCACATAATAGTTCAGAAACTTTAGTAGATATAATTAATCGTGAATTTCCAAAACTATCTATATGGTTAAGGTGTTATAAGCTTCACTTAATATAGATAAAACAAACTTTATGATTTTCAAACATACAGATTCACATATCGCTGAATTTCCTTATAATATAATCATAGACGATACTCCAGACCTCTGAAAATAAAAAAAAAAGAAAGAAAATTTTTAGGTCTTTTTAGATTTTTTTTTTATTTTAAGCGAACACATACGTTGCATATCTACTAGTATCTGGAGAAACTTCGGCGCACATTACAAAATGAAAAACGTTATTCCACAAACTTACCTTGCTACACTACACAATTCCTTGGTTTTACCCTATGTATCGTAACACACACAAACCCATTATTCTATAAACTAAAGACTCTAACAGTATTTGACATAAATTTACTTCAAAGTTTACTGCTGATGTTCAAGTACGTAAATAACATGCTTCCACCTTCATTCCACAATTTGTATACAATGAACACTTTTATTCATTCATATCCTAGACGGAACTTTTCAAATTTTCACTTAATTAACCCAAAATTGCTCATTGCACAGAGATCCATAAGACACCACGGTCCCGATTAATGGAACTCTCTACCAGAGTCAATTGAAAAAATGTTAATCTCTTTACTCATTCAAAACAAATATTGAATTCATGTTATTATCAGAATGTAGTTTTCATTTATTCATTAAATGACTTTTCCTGTGATTTAATCATCACCAAATACTCTCACATGACCATCATCATCAGCATCATCATTATCATCATATCCATCTCCATCATGGCCTTTACTTTCACCATTATCACCAACATCCTCATTCATATCATAGCTATCTTCGGTTACACTTCGTAATTCCAAAGGTTAGTAATTCCAAAACACGTAAATTGCCTATATATACCTCGATGTTCGTTAATCCGAAAACGTAAAAGGGTTCGTTAATCCGAACAATTGTGGCGTTATTCCGAAGGTTTGTTAATCCGAAAACGAAATAATGTTCGTTGTTCCGAAGGTTCGTTAGTCCGAAAACAATATAAGGTTTGTTAATCATTTCGTTTTCGGACTAACGAACCTTCGGAAATACCAACCTTCGGAATAGCGAACCTTCGGAATATCCGTACCTTCGGAATAACGAAGCTTTAGAATTACGAATGTATGCGTCCATATTCATAATTATTAAATTATGAACAAAATAACATGTCCATTCTACTTTACAAATGTATTTATTCATTCAATGAGTTTTATTCCGGGGTTGTAATTTTTGTTTCAAGCAATCTGCTTATAATGAGAAATCCTCCTGCAAACTGTTAATGTTAATTTTTTTTGTTCAACTTAGTAGTAGATCATATTTGTTTAGAATGACTTTTTTATTTTGTATTTTTTTTTCTTTATGATTCATACCAAAATCAATTACCGAGTTTGTTACGTAATGAAAATTGTATTGTATACATGGTATAGGAATATTATGTATACAGAAGAAAACGACAAATCAAATAAAAAAAAAGTTTGTGTGTGTGGGTGCGTGTGTCTGTCTGTGTTACAATGTATGGGACAGGAGTGCCTCCGGTATATTATGAAGTGTCATTCTATTTTTTTTTATTTGAATTATAGAGGTATTATAGAGTTACCTTGCCTAGATTTTTTTTAAATAATCATCTTCATTCTTTCATCATTCTTCTCCCTCAATAACGCCATTTCTCTTTGAAAGACACATTTTTTTACTCGCTGATATTCAGAGGGGCGGGGATGGTGTGTGGTAATGTGTATGAAAGTGTTGATCTATGGGTGCATGGTTTGTAAGGGGGCTTCATGAGTGTGTAATCGAATTGACTCATCCCGTTGTACTTTCAGCCATCAAAAAGTTCATGAACATGATGACTTGCCCACGTATAATAAGTTATCTACCGTTCCACCCTCGTGTGTCCCCATCTCTCGGATTCCTTCTTGACTTTCTTTAACGCCTGGGGCGACGGCGTCTAAACGTAAAGCCATACCGTTGCAAGTTTGTTGGCCTTGTGGTACCCCTTCTTCTGCCCTTGCACAAACAAAACATTAAGGATAGTCAACTCTGATCAGGTATGATGTGTAGATCACGTGTTAGGTCACGTGATGTCATCGACATGGTTGTGACTGGGAAGGAAAATCATTCGGGCCGGGGTGTTTGTTCTAATACCTTTAAGAAGGCATCTTATACGGCTCGAAGAATTGGCTTTGAACCAAATTTTATACCTGTTTAAGATGATAATGATACACAATGATGACGAAGACGACGAAGATGAGTATGATGATGATGACGATGATGAGGAGGATGATGATAACGATGATTAATAATGATGATACTGACGACTATGATGGTGATACAAATCGTGATAATGATCACAATTCTAATAATAATATTCATCTTCAAAACATCACCATCATTGTTATTGTTAATAATGTTCGTCACCATCATCGTCATCACGATTGTTATCGCCATGTAATAATAATAATCCGCTTTTATATAGCGCTTAATCCATCGGAACGACGTTTCTAAGCGCTTTACAGATATATTATTACCCCGTACATGTACATTATATTTTGAAATAATCGACTGATATTCTAACATGATCGACTTATCTCATTACATAATCAAAAGTATCGACAAGAAAATACCCATACAATAACATACATTGTGAACATTGTAAAAAAAAATACTTCATTATTCAGTATCTTTTTAAGATAATTTTTAAAAGTTGAAACAAAAAACCCTCACCAAAATATATTAACTGAGATAAGTTGGACTGTTTTAGAGAAAACTCATTTCCTATTACAAAAAACGATTTCAATTTTCTATATTTTTTCAGCATTTTCCTTTGTCTATTTATGTCTTTGCATTTAGATTTCGAATTCAGTGATTGAGTTATACCCTTGAATGAATAAACGATTACCTCCTTGAAGCTCTTTCTTAGTTTAATTTCTTTAAATAAAAGTATTTTCATTTAATTAATTACTTTTTCACATCAATATATATATATATTTAACGTATGGGTGACGAATATTTTTCTACCCTCAATTATCTTTGCTTTTATAGGACTATTGTCTCACAAATTTCAGGAGTTAACTCAATGACTATGGTTTCCACTTTATCTGGATTTTTTAAAATACAAAACACACAACAAAAGTAAATGGGAGGCAGCCTCCTGCCCCGGTGGTGCACGACCATTCCAAAATTCCATATTTTCCTTCCCAAGCACCTTGTCTTTTTTCCATTTCTTTGTATTATTTATTTTTATTTATTTACTTATTTATTTATCAATTTATTTAATATACAAATTTTAGGCATATTTCTAATGCTTGCATGGCTCAGCCTGAGAACAGCAGTTCTGAAAAATACCGCGTCTTTAGGTCAAACAGACTTGAAAAACACAAACATTCTCCTTCATTCTCTATAAAAACACATACACAAGTCAAAACATACAAAATAATTACATAATAGCAACAGGGGTGGGGGGACAAAAACAACAATTACAAAATACCATCTGATTGGGGATAAGTCTTAGCTTCGCCATTTACACCTGCAAATGGTACGGGACATCCAAAAGTTACCTCTTAAATCCCCAGGAAAGCGATGCCAAACTGAAAAAAGACGGACACTTACCAAGCAGCTTTTGTCTTGCACCTAGTAAATATATCTACTTTTCACGTTGACAAACGAAATTGACTGGACCAAGTTGATAGGTCTGATAACCATATTGTACCCTCGTACGAACTTTGACATTGGAGTCCCCATTTAATAGTCTTCACTCCCAAACACAGTATAATATCCACATTTTCATCACATTGTAAGTAATGTAATCTATCACATCCGTGAAACATATATAACCAAATTACAAACTAAATTCGCTGATGAATTTTCATTCTAGACATTACACATTTGACAAGATGATAAATTTCACTAAGTAAAATAAAACACATAAAGAAAACGAACTGAAAGGTAGTGATCCACTTAACGAGACTACAAACCCCTTCTAAATAAATAGGTTACTGGGTAAGTGTGCTAAACGATTTAGGTGATGGAAATTAAAACGAGAAATATTACTTTAATGTAGGAGGTCTGATAAATAGTATCGCCTTAGCTATAGTACATTGACTTTGTGACGGCAGGAAAGACACATTAATGTCGTGGTAATGTGACCATTTTATGATTGATATACATGTTACGCCTGATTGACAAAAATACATGAAATAGAACGAAATGAGATAAACTGATGGATAAATTCGCACAAAAGGATTTTTCTGTCATGGTCAGAGTGCAACATAGAATATTTCATTGATTAGTGTACATAGTGTTGTAATTAATGTCTTTACGGGCAAAGTCTATGCATTAACAAAAGTATTATTTGCTTAAAGGAAACCAAAACTCAAGCTAAAATGGATATCCCATTCGAAAGAATAAAATGAGAGGAACGATTTAAAACAATTTTATTGAAATTGGTTACAAATGAAGAGAGTTATCGAAGTTTGAAATGTCTTTTAACTCTTTCTGTAGGGATCCTCAATTTAGCAAATATGCTTCCTGAGAGTTGATTTTGTGGATAACTCTTTATTTGTTTTGTACACAAATTTTAAGATTTTCCCATATCCTTTACGTGATCATCTCCTCCTGACATTGAAGACCTGAGGCCTTCATCAATTTCAAGCTCTAAGCTTAAGATGAAGGTCTCCCACATATCAAAATGTACTATGTTGATATATGAATATATATACATATATATGATTTTTTTTAACAAAAAGAAATTTATCAGGTATAAATATATTTTAATTAGATTATTAGATTGTGTATATGTTATTAATCATATCATTTGCTTATTTTGTTATACTAAGAAAACAAATCATTTCACTTGTATATGCTTTTATTGGAATGTGGAAATAAATCAAATCAAATTAAATATGTGGTGTAAATTATTTTTTCAGTGACATAATATGTTGTGTTTAGAAGGAGGAAAGACATGCCCCTGGGAAGCGGGGCCGCTGGGGGTGCTGAAGCACTCTCAAAATTTTCCTTGGGTGCTGCGTGTGTTATTTTCCGTACCCCCTGGATATCTGGCACATGTATGTATAACGAATGACAGAAGTGTAATGAAAATGAACGACATTTTGTAGGAGCTTGAAATAGTGCTTAAATTCACCCTTTTGCAGATTGGAATATACAAAAAAACAGCACGCGCTTCGCGGTCGCATTATTTACTTTTCATAATGAAAAAAAAAATGTATTTAGAATACACTATTCTAGGTCTAGATCTAAACACAGGCGCGCATGTTTATTCAGATACGCAGCTTTTTTTTTAAATTCAAATCGTACTTGAATTATAAAGTTTCAGAGCAGAATATCAAAATTTTTGTGTTAGCGCCTCGCGCTCATATTTTTAATGTAAGAATATACCCAATTACCCATCCTTTTCTTGATTTACAAGACATTAATAGAGTGTCCCGTTTTTCGGTCTGAAATCTCAATTTTGTTTCCGCTCCGCTTCGCGCTCGCACCGATTGTATAGTTATATACCTATCCTGTTCATGATTAGAAAAGTGCTAAGAGTGTCCCGTTTTTAGATCTGAAATCTCAATTTTGTTACTATATTTATGTTTTTTTCACACAGCCCCACTTTAAAAAAGAAGTAGATTGATAGAATGAGTGAGAAAAAAAGAGATAGGTGGAGGCTATGCAAGTGGTATGTGAGAGTGGGAGGAGTAGAGAGGGAGATATGGAGCGCAGGAAGGGGGCACTCGCTTTCAGGTTAATTGGGGGGGGGGTAGATTGGTTACGACGGGGAAGTGCCAATGAAGCCACCAAATAAAATGACCAGTCGTGGATAGCCAATCTTTCAGTAATTTTGGGGTCATATGGCATGTATGAGCAGCCGTCAATACATGCCCCTGGTCGTCACCTATTCCTTATTTGATGTGGATTTTATTGCGATTCATTGGAAACTGAGTATTTGGATTCAGGTGTGAAGCTTACCTTGGGATCATCATGATCTGTTTTAAAAGTCTTTAATTTGGGCCTTAAATCAACATTGCCCTCGGCAAGGGACATGAGTACGTGCCCGAGATTCAGATGACTATAAAGTCAAGTTCGATTTGATAAAATTTGTTTAATGATTGCTCCAGAGCTTGGGTTCCGGGGGCTATGACCGCTTCGAAACGTGAGGGTTCGTTTCTCGTCTTTCTGGTCCTGAAGATATTCACTTGTGAGATAGTTAGAGAAGATATGGTAAAGTGTGAAACAGTGTGCGTGGTCCAATTATCAAACCTCGGTACAGTTATATCTACCGAGAGCATCTTCCTATCTTTTTCAAAATAAAGTCCCCCAAAAAACTTAATTAAGCAATCCAACACGCCCAACTACCAATATGCAAGATAATGAACTAATAATATAATTCCTGTGAAGAAGTAGGCAGTACTTCTCGTTTGTTTTTCCTTTTTCTGTTCTAGTACCCTATGCCTATATTCCTTTCTTTCCCATCTTAATTTACGTCTGACGTCATTCCCATGATCTTGATTAGAAGTATCTGTATCCACATTCATTGCTGAACGTGTGTCAAAACGACTAATATAAACATGATAAAGGCCCTACTGAAATTCTAAAATAGTTTTGGTCGACACCCGAAATGGAAATATACACTTTACTATGAAATGCATTAAAAATGTTCGTCCATATGAATTATAATTAGAATAATGTATGGAACTATGGAATGGTGCATAAAATAGAAGCTGAGTACAAGAAAATGACAAGAAAAACTGATTTTTTTTTTGCTATATGGCCATGAGTTAACAGAAGGGTGAGGAGCAGCAGAATTTTTCAACGAAAAATTCAAATTAGTGAATAACAAATCTTGTCAGGTTTTTCAAAATATATATATATATAGTCTGCTTCGGCATTTGGAATAAAATAATCATAAATGGTTTAGCAAATGCCGTAGAAATAAAATCATAGATTTTAAAAGGAGCATAGCTCACAAAAATGAAAGGTAAAGTCATACTCTTCGTCAGTGCCCATGATGTGACAAAAAAAAGAGAATTTAAAATCCGTTTCTGAAACGGTCGTGAAAAACACGTCCGTTCATGTGCATACGGACATATACATTTATATATTATAGACAGTCTATCGGAGAAAGACTATGACCTTTACATGAAGTATTTTTCATCTGATTTTGCACCTCTACTTTTTGTCCAAAAGTTTATCAAAAATGTTGTTCAAGTTTGGGAAACACTTGTAGTGTTTCAGTCAGTCGAATGTAACATTTGTTTTCCATTTTTATGGATCGGGCTGGTTATTCCATTATTATACTGTTCTAGGACAAAATATTAGTTCATGAATAAAGAGTGAATATTAGATTTGTCTGAGAATTAAGGTTTTATATCCCAAAAGACCTCGAAGGTTTTATTTCGTGCCAGAAATTAAGGAGATTAAATGTGTCGACAGCATTCGATAAGAAAAAGTCAATGTAGTCCTGTAGAATATTATCAGGAAATTAGTTGAATAAAAAGAGAACATTCACTCCAACGATGTGACGAGTGTTGAACGGACTAAATCAATTTGTAAAAAAGTAAAGGGGTAAATTGTGAATCATATGATTTACATTGAAATGATACCCTCCTCCTCAGGTTCACCGCATAAAGAAAACTCATTTATATTTATTGCTGTAACATTTTTACAGAATGTTCATATAGCTGAGAAAGTTTCTTTTATTGGATAGTCTCGTTTCAAGTTTTCATAGTCACTGGAGTTTTTTTGTTCCTATCAACTAGCCGTTTCGCGATGTAGAGTCTTTGGGATATCATTTAAAAAAACAAAGTAACTATAATGGGTCGGGGAATAAGATTATCGGAAACGACAGCATTAGCAACAATACCCTTATCCATGAAAACGTTAATAATTATGATAGATAATCTGGATATTGTTTGTAGGGCTCACATGTACCATTACATCTCATTTCGTGTTTTTTAGGGGGTAAGATGGTGGTATCTTGTAAAGTTGTATTATGATAGCAGTTGAATCGGATGTGGTTGTAATGATTAGGAAATAATCTGCAAGTACTTTTTCAGGGACTTTACCAACGTGACTGTGATTTGCATTAATATGATTTGTTAACAAAATGATTTTTTCTGATGAATCCCCTATGTATATTCTTAAAATAGTTTAACCTACCCTGGGCGCTATACTGTCCACACAACTATTGGTTAAAATCTGCCCAAATCGGGTAATAAAAACTAATAATTTGGTAAGGAATTTGCTCAATTGGATAATAATTGCCCAGAATATATATTTTGTTTTTACCAACATACATTACCCAACACAGTGGGCAGTATGTTGCCCAACATCTTAACTTTGTACATTAATAAAGCGTATCGACTTGGATTCGAACCATAATCTTTCAGTAACGAAGCCAGTGCTCATGCCACTCCGCCGATTAACCATCTTATATACCATAGAAATAAAAAACACAAGTTTCCTCTGAGCATACCGGATGGACACCTTCAGTTACCTTCTTGAGATTCGTGAGTCATGACAGGGAATTACAATGGCGTCTTCCACAAATAATCCTGTCATCTCGTTCCTTGACTTTCGACAGGTTCCATTCCTAAACATTGGATATGAAGATTATGTTAGATGAATCAACATTCAAGTAAAACATTCTCCCGATCAATGTCCTGTCTGGATATAACGTTGTTGCCCAGTGGATTAGTCTTCTGACTTTGAAACTGAGGGTCGTGGGTTCGAATCCCAGCCATGGCATAATTTCCTACAGCAAGAAATTCATCCACACTGTGCTGCGCTCAACCTAGGTGAGATGAATGGTTACCTGGCAGGAATTTATTCCTTGAAATGCCACCGCACTTTAAAAGGCTGCAGGGCTGAAGCTAGGGTAATAATATCAAAGTCATTTTGAAGCGCATAGGGACGTTATGACATAATGTGATATGCGCTATACAAGAACTGTGTAATTATTATTATTATTATTATCATTATTATTATTGTTGTTGTTGTTATTATAGCACAGAGGTAGCCATAGCGTTTGGTAGTGATCATGATAGTGATCGGCTATTGAACACATCGTTAGTTGGCATAGCCTCTCGAAAAGATGAAATAACATTGACATGATCAATTACATGCTGAATCTGTATAAGTTCAGGGTTTAACATCTGAACATTGAACATGTTGAAAGAATTGATGACCTACTACAACTGGTATTCCTCATCTCATAAAGAGGAAAGTGCTTTCACATCGATGCTTCTACATCTATGACTAGGTTAGGCAACAGCTGTTTCCACCGATTAGTTTTAACATAATTGTTTTGTCAACCATGTTCACCATTTTTGAATTGCGTTCATGATTGGTGATGATGGCGGGAATGATCGATCGCAATGACTTGTAAATTTGTCCCCATTTCTCGTCTGGTCCCGATGACGATGGTAGGAGAGGCGGCACATTAAAAATAATTTATCCCTCACAAATTACAGCTCTTCGTTACTAAGATAACATTTACAGGATATTTTCTAACCATAACTCCCACCCACAGAACATTTTTTTTAATAACTAACAGCTCAATCCCCCATATCGTTTCGTTATTCAATATTGATGGGCTAGTATCCCTTTGATAGGTGACAGGACCGGTTGGTGAAATAATCTAGATTTGTAATATCACTTTGAAATGGAAAGTTAACTTCAGCGAAATGTTAAACCGAGCCGTAGTCATTGCAGCGCGATTTTTTTTTCATTTTTCATTTTGTTTTTATCTTTGTTCTTGTGAAACCTTGTATTTCGGGAAGGAAAAGGGTGAATAAACGAATTTAAAAAAATCATTGAGTTACAAAAAATGTGATTGTTTCCTTGATATTTCCGATACAAATGCATTATGGGAAATAGAAAATATCATAGGAAAAGATGTAAAGCTAGAGGGTATTTTATTAACTGTTGAATTTCAATCCTTCTTTAAATATGGGCTTCGTGTGAGGTTAACCATAGTGAGAAAGGACTTAAACAAAATTAACCATGGGCGAAGAAAATGGAAAGGGGTAAATAGATTGTATTAAAAATGAGAGTTTGCGTGTTTGGGGCACCCGGAAAATGTCAAAACATTATGCAAACGGCATGTGCTGAGAGTGTTGGCTGAATATCAATGATGACACCTACCCTTAAAGGCGAACTCTTTGACGTGTTAATCCCAAATACCTCTTCACAATGAGTGGGGAGGAGCTTGATAAAATCAGTTTCCAGAATGGCGATTTAGGTATATATTTCATTCGGAAAATAAATGTTGGTTGATCCTCTTCATCCAAACAATGAAACATACTGGATGATTAGCAACTCATTATGATGACAAGGTGCTTTTTAAGAACTGTACGATTATTAAAAATGGTTGAAATTATTTTTAAAAATCGTATTGTTATTACCAATTTCAATTAATATTTTTTCTGTTTTGTTTATACCAGTATCATTCTTATGTGACTGATATGAAAAATAGAAAAGAAAATCTAAAATTAAATTCATTTACTTTTGCTGTGGTACAACGAGATGATTTAATTTACAAGTTTCGTTTCCTAATCTCATTTTCGGGTTCATGATCACGAGAGTACAAGATAAACATTTGCAGTTTAGAGGTAATGAAAAGTGTACATGTTGCTAGTAGTATTAATATTTGTCTCAACCCATTTAAGAGAATCTATATGGGTACAAGATGTGCCCCCACATGTTGCTTATTACCCCCATGTAATGTACCCCGGAATCCCCACATCAAAATATTGTTACTGGCAGTCAACCACAAAATTAACACTTAATGTCTTTTTAAGATAACCCAGATCCTCACTGATTCCCAGATAAGAATCTTGAAATCAGACATGTTAGAGCTGAAGTTTACCATCATATGTTAGATGAATCATAATTTGATAAAAAGCAATGTTTGTATCAAGACAGTAGGTAAATTGATAAACGATTTAAATGGGCGTGTCATTTTACTCTAATGTCTAGCGATGTTTTGCATTTTCACTACATCTTCTTTTATTTTCTATACATCGTTATTTCATTTTTTATAATTCAAAATTCATTTTGAATGAATGAGTAACAAATGTTTCCTTCTCCCTCATGCTTACTATAATTTAATAGAAATTGTTGTAATCAAACATTTGTAAACCTTGACCACCAAACAGATGGATTTTCTACTTGGCGATTGTCGTGTGTTTTTTGTTCTGATTTACATTTTCAAGGGTTTGGGTTTTTATTTCCTTTTTAAAAATCGTTTCAATTAATCTTTGACGAATGCTTATTTTGAGTTAAATGAATTAATGTCAAATAATGAAGGAAAACATGAATACCATACAATTTTTTGAATAAAATATTTAAGATATTTTGCAGGGTTTCCTTGACATATTTTGTCATGTAGTGTGACTGTATGAACACAAGACCTGACTTCATTATATTTCAGGACATTGTATATTATACATGTACGCAACATCAAATAGAAATTTGCAGTGTATCTGGTTTGACCAACTTACTCAAGAAACATGCCTTTTCAGTTTCTACTGATATTAAAAAATACCCCAAGTGTTTAGACTTTTGGGTTATATCTTTTCTCATATAATCGTATTAAATATAAATTAACAATAGGTCCTAGGGGCGGTATTCCGATAATATAACCTAGGTTTAACCCTAGCATCAATTAGACTTTTTAAACCACACTTATATTGAATGCTTGGGTTTATGATATTTCTTCAAAATTCGTGACAATTATATATTTTATCAATTAATTCAACAAAGCTGATAATATTTTTGTATGTTTTCCCGTTGTTTCAATTTCACGTCTCAATTCATTTTTTTTCACAAATTTTTGTAGTAGGATAAGAATTACATCAAATGGTGAGTGAGTTGAAAAACTTAGGATTAACTAAAGCATGTCAGACAGAATACCACCCTAACTATTTGGTTGGTTTAGCTTTATTTCAAGCTTTTGGGAGAAAAGGGCTGAGTAAAGCATGAATTAATGATAGTTACAAATGCAGTCCCATACAGTACATATAAAGACTCATTCTGTCTAAGAGTGTCTTTAATGTGTTTAATCCTTGACTGTGACTTGTTGTACTTTCTTTAGGTCTCTGAACGTACGGTCTATTCCAAAGTTACTAGGATCATAAGCATGTTAAGTGAATTGGCCTACATAGAGATGACATGAAGAGTATTACATGTGGACTGATGAATCTTCATCTTGACACCTAATCCTTGTCATTTTGCCGCGCTTTCTACACTCAGGGACAACGTGAAGGTCTATGTCCCTGTAGACACCCTTCTTGATAGTTTTTCAACGTACCACATGGAAATAAAATATTGACTTATCTCATCAGCCGCTGAATTTATTGTGTAAACGGTGTTGCCCGACTTATGTTCATTTCAATATCCTGTCTTACTTTGAGGAGGATGTACTGTGCAATAACAGTTGCACATGTCATGTATATACAACAAGAATCTAGGGGTGTGAATGCGTTATCTGACTCTACTTAAACACGCCACCTTGTCTTAAAAATTTTCCCTCACCAATTTCCTCGTCATTAAAAGGCACTGTACTCTTTACAAGAAAATCGCTTAAGAATAAGTGTTGCGGCAAAATGAAAATCCTTTCGTACTTAATCAATGTATGATTCACTCGGAAAATGATATCCAATAATTCACAAAAATAAAATAAATGGAACATGTTTACTGTTCTTATAATGTCTGTAGGTCTCCCAATCATACCAATGTCAGGCATTTTGTAGCAATATCATTACTGGAGTTGTAAGGTTATCTTAATGAAAGTGTTCCTCTGACTCGAATATTAACAGACTTGGCAAACGCATGATTTAGTACGAAGAGATAGGAAAGCTTGTCGCCGCAGCTACGTGTAAGCTAACTATCTCGATTTATATAATAAATAATTTTGAATAACAAAATATTTCGGAAAATCCGATAAAGGCTAATACTACAATTTTAACATGGTAAAGTCCACCTCAGAAAAATGTTGAATCGAATCAATAGAGAAAAATCAGACAACCATAATGCTAAAAATGTCATCACAATCAGATATAAAATAAGAAAGTTATGACATCTTAAAGATTCGCTTAGTTTTTACAAAATAGTTATATGCAAAATTTAGTCACATGCAAACGAGAGAATCGATGATATCCCTCACTCACTATTTATTTTGATTTTACTGTTTGAATTATACAATATTTCAATTTTCACGGATGTGGCAATAAGGACCAACTTGACTTAACCATAAAATGTTAAACAATTGTAATTACACATTTTCTGTGAGAAATGAAACTCTGTTCCACAGGACAATTAGAACATTTATTACTTTCAAAATTCAAAGTAACAGTTTCACTAAACACATGGACATGTTTCAAAATACATGCATATTAACTAAACATAAGTAAATAGAGTAATCAAACAAAATTTGTGACCAAGATGTGCATGGAACATATCTATAATTATTTTTCAATCCGGAAATACATTTAAATTACGTGGCTGAAGGGTGGGGAATAAATAATAATAATAAAATAATAATAACAATAAAACAATAATAATAGTAATGATAATAATGATAATAATAATAATAATAGAACAGTTTTTGTATAGCGCATTACACCTTACAAGGGTCTCAGTGAGCGTTAAGAAGAGGAAAAAAGATGAGGGAATTCCCTCTGCTGTTAGAATGACATTATTATCAGTTAAATAAATATGTTTTGATGCAGATTTCAATTGCCCAATAGTATCAACTTAACTTATGTGGGATACTACACTGTAAAAAGTATTGGGTAAAATTTTCACCACCATGAGGGAAATTATGTGTCCAACCGATTCGGGGCAGTATTATATCCGGGAAGCATAATCATTATCCAGTAAGGTTAAAAATAAGCAGCAACTGCTTTAGAATGGGCAAAATTTTCATCACACTGGATAAAGAAAAAAAGGACCAATGTTGATTGGACAATGTTAATTACACTCAAGGAGCACTTTTACCTTATATTTTTAAAAATTGTATTCCAAAGTTCCAGCGCTGCGTGCCCAAAACCCCGTTCGCCCTTTGCCCTAAATGGAATGGACTATTTGAGACGTATTGAGGCCGGGGGGGGGGGAGGGGGCGCATCATGCACCCCTTCTGATCTCGGCCGCCATTTGCGCGATCGCGTAGAAATTTGGCACGCACATTCCTTACCACATACACTACAAGCCAGTTAAAAAAATGAAAATAATCATTTTTTAAATTTATTATTAATAAAATATGCAGATTTATTTGTGAAAACCATTATTTGCATATCCAACACCCGATTTCACTTCAAATTATCTCTGTTTTTTTTTCTCCATATGTCATCATTGTAAACTACATGTAATTTAAAGGTTTCCACAAAGAAAAAATGCGAAAGTAAAATTTTCATGTGTATTTCTTTGTTTTTAGCATTTCTTATGTCTGTATTTCTTCTTTTTTCATCTTTTGTTTTTCATTGTTTATTCAATGGACATTATTACAGACCATTCAATAAGTAAACTAAACCTTAAATTAATTAAGTAGACCGATTAGAACGAAAAATAATCACCCTTTTCTGAATTTCATCTCCGACTTTGTACACAGACCTTTTGGGGTTAACAACATGTACGTTATATAAATCCGTATGAAGTGATCTAAGATTTCGAACAGGTTCATATTTTACATGTAACTCAGACAGATAAGATGGAGCCATTTGTCGAAAACACTGAAATTAGACTAGTAAAATCTTGAACTTAATATGTGACGGTGGCCTGACCGATAACCAATGCATGGATCTTAATACATATGATACTGATTTATACATATTGTTGTTCTGGTAACAATCCTAGCAGCCAAGTTTTGAATTATTTGAAGTTTCTTGATTTTGCATTAATGAGAGCAAGATTATTAATAGTTATATTGATGTAGGGTTTAATACAGCGCTTTTCATTGGATCCTACTAGCATACAAGTATGCATCTTCTCTCCTCCCTAATCCTAATCCTACCGGGTACACATTTAAATCCTGGGTCGGGAGTGTCTAAGTGTGAACTGATGGCTTTCTACAGCACGACATAGGTCGCGTTGGGATTCGAACAGACGTCCCTCTGAGGTGAGAGTCATAACCTCCACATGCTTATATATTCACAAGATTACTGTTTGCTCATCCCCAGTCTAATAAATCTATTTGTTTTGAATTTATATCTAAGGAGTGAAGGGAAAATGTATATTTCACAATAACATATAATGTACACATTCTTAGATATCTGAGTTCTAAGCTGGATACCCTTGAAATTCAAATCTGTTACGTTTGGCATATGATATCTGTATTACTGAGGCAATGGCCATTCTAAGGCTCTCAAAGTTTGAAGTTTGGGGTTTGAGGTTCCGATCAAAAACATATGGGCATGACATTAAGATCCATAATAAAATGCCACATGAATAAGCAGAGATAAAATTAATTAGAACCCTATCTACCCTATCGAAAGGAAAGATAGCTCTGGTGAACCTTGATTTAAGCTGCAAAAGATGTTGTACATGTATATATCATTATCTATGGGGAGATTTAGTGATTTTTCATGTAGTAATATAAGCCTCCCATGATGCCATAAATTCCGAGGTAAGTTATTGTATTAATTAATTATTCCATTTTTCTATTTTTCTATTTCTTATTTCGGATAAGGTTAAAAATATTCATTTTTGGTAAATATTATTTGAACAAGTCATAGGGGGTTAAACAATGAATCTATTATGACTTCTCCCTCATATTTCAAGGGGTCTTAACTTATCATTTTATTTCTACTTTCTTGAAAAAAAAACACCTGCATATTTTTGTTTAGGGTATCAATTCGAGATTTTGTTACCGGGACCACATAATCTTGCAATCAATTTGTCTGAATAAGAGGTTCAGAGAGGAGAAACGTTTTACTTACAGATATCTTAGCTTGAACAAAAGATGTTTAGTCTTAAATTTTGCAAAACCAAAGGTAAAGAAGAAAAAATAACCACAACTGCTGTTTTGGTTATTGGGACATGCATACAGCGTGTCAGTCATTAATTATTCATATGAGGCAATTATCTTCTATTTAGGGGAATCAGCGCTCGACTACCCCTATTTTTTGTGCTGAACTCCGTTTCATTCACCAAATATGAAAGTGGAGATTTATCAAAAGCCTATCTTAAGGGAGAAATTACTTAACTCACTCTCAAAGCAGATGGTTCTTTCTTAACTATATATTTATGTAAGGAAGACATTAACGGAGAAATATGACAAATGTAACTGGAATATTCTCGAAATCATGATGATTATAGTCATACTCAGATTAAATGTAATGACTTTCTTATCGTGTTTAAAGTACTATTTAAACTAATTAGCAATGCGTTTTATGCATTAATAATTGATTTGTGTCTTCTTGAGTTGTTTGGTGAGATGAACCATCATGCCTGTGTTGGCCTTATGATGGGGGAAAGACAGGGGGAATGATCAACGTAAAACAAAATGATGTTGATCCTCAATATGTGATGGATAGTACCATAAGCGACAACCCTCAGCAGTTTGTCTGGTAAGCAAGGTGCTATAACTCATCCTTACTCATGACATCCTCTATAAATGTTCTCTTCTTTTGTTTTTTTTTTAACCAGAGCCTCTGTTTGTGGTCGTATGTTAAATCCACATAATCCGCAGTGAAATAAGGAAAAAAAATACAACATATCACCTAGTTATAGTTCACCTGAGAACATGAAAAATCATTTACCTATTATTACCCACTTTTTACCTTCTTGATGGCATAGCCCTGCATGGGAAGCGTAGGGGAGGGGGTGGGGGTTGCTTAAGCACCCTCAGGTTTTTCCTTGGGGTGCTGCGTTTTTTGGTATGTATGATAAATGATTGAAATGTAGCCAAAATTACCTACATTTTTTGGTGAAAACCTTTTTTTGCTTGCTTGTCAAATATTTCTTGGAACAAAATAATTATTTTCATAGCACCCCCCAAGGGGGTGGGGGGAGACTTATCAAATTTAACCAGCACCCCTGTAAAAAAATCGTTTCCAGTTCCCTTCTTGAAGTACGTGTCCCATCCATATATTTTGTTTAATCATTTTCAAACATTTTAGTGATATTTATTTAGATTAATTTCTGAAATTTTGTTAAGATTCAGTATGTATTTTGTATTGTGTAAAAGTGATTGTGATAAAATAAACCTTTCGTTCTATTTTGCTAATGATAGTATTACAGAAACTGCTTCAGCCATTAACTGTGATTTGACGATAGGAAGGTGGAATTCAGGTGCATTTGAGAAACAAGACTTATGACAAGGCAAAATTGATCAATAAATCTAATAGTCCAGACTTCACAATTGTATTTTAAAGGGAGATTTGCTGACTTGATTCTCAGTTTATTCTGAGGGAGGGGTTGATGGCGACTTACCTAGAAAGATACACATCATCCCCATGGACCAAAGAAGCTCTTTTTCTGACATGACGGAAGGAGTTGAACATGCCCATGGAATCGCACTGAAAATAGATCATCATGTTAAGATAGCACACATCATCTTAAATAGTTTATCGAGAGTCGCAGCGCCTTGGAAAAACAGACAACCATTGTTGTGACGAAAATGGGTATAACATGTTGTTTGTTAGAAAATAGGTTGAAGAAGTGTCTACTAGTAGCCCTTTGGGACTATACCAATCCATGATGCCACAAGCCCATGATATAACCCTAATGTTAAAGGTAACGACCTTTTTTTCTGGGGATGGGTCTTTATGATTCGTATGATTAAATATCTCGACTTTTCCATTTCTACTGACCTGATTCTTTAGGGCCCCTAATTGGTTGGGTGTGGAACGCATTGGTGATTTATACATCTAACACATGTTTGGGATTCTGAATTCACCATTTTCATGAGAATATCGCTTACTCAAGCTTTATTGTTTGAATAGAAAACTCACAGATGACCAAGTCAACGACCGGGTTTAACAAATTAGTCTTGTGCTCTTGGTGTACAAATGCATTACTACGACAACAACAACAACGAGGCCTTTATCATGTTGATAGGACTATTACTGATGCAGTTTACTACTATAACCACAAAACTACAACTGCGGCTGCAATTGCTGCTACTACTACTGCTACTGCTGCAACTTCTACTACTACTGCTACTGCTGTAACTTCTACTACTACCATTACTACTACTACTATTAATACTACTACAAAACTAGTAATGCTACAGATATACACTGTAAAAAAAATGAAGTGCTAATTTAGCATTTACAGTGCTTGTATAGTGACTGCACTGCGAGTGCTGATTTTCTAATTCAAATTTGAACTAGGAAATCAGCACTCGTAGTGCAGTCACTATATAAGCACTGTAAGTGCTAAATTAGCATTTCATTTTTTACAGTTTATAAGCACAACAACTACAACGAATCCTCTTTGCTGTTGTTATTGTTGCTACTGCAACTACTACAACGTCTGAAACTTTACTGCCATTGCTGCAACAAGTACAACTGATGCTGCTTCTATTGTTATACTACGGTTACCATGGTTACTAATGCTACTGGTGCTGCTAGAGCTACTGCTACCACTACCAGATTATTACTACTACCATCAGGTTTATGCCTCTTCTATCATGTCTATATCCACACCTACTCCACCGCCTTAATGAAATTTGTTTTTAACATAAGGGAAATAAATTCGACAATGGTACAGCTCAAAAAAGAACCTTATCAACACCGGCATGCCCGCCCAGTTATGACCCGTTCGTTTTCTGCCTTTCTGTTCCGGTTCAAGGCGCCAAATAAGTAGTGCATATATCGGGTTGTATCGTATCGGTATGATCGGGTTAGAAGCGCTGCGCGCTGAGTGTCGTCTGCTACTCAAGTCAATCACCATGCACGCGTTCACAGTATACCCTGGGATGGCTATTGTGGCTGTGAACTAGGACATATCGGTTTTGTGTTTTCTGACCTTGATCGTAACCCTGATGACCTTGTCTATTATTCAACGTGTCTGGTCTTTGTTGATCTTGATGGTTCACTTCTACTATTTCCTCGACCCATGTAGATTTCTGTAGATATCATCGCTTGATTACGCAGCTCAAATTACAGCTTTTCATGTCAATGCAAACATTGCTGCGTAGGTTAGATAAGTTGAAAATAATTTTGTTTGCCGAATACCCAAATCGTGCCCCTCGAGAGTTTACCCAAGTCTGTGTGCCATATTAAGAATAGAAGCTAATTATGGAAACAGCGATAGAACATCCTGCTCTTCTACTGATGTAATCTTATATTTCATTTTTCTGATATAGATTCTGTATGTTTTATGTAGGAGCCCACGGCCATCGTTTTTCATTGTGAATCTCATTGATTTATAGTTGGTACAATGTTTTGCAAGAATTATGAATGTGTACAAACTGTGGAACGCACTTCTGATCATATTTTCTGATAACAGACACTCGGAAAGTGGTTGGCATATCTTTCTAAAAATCAAAGTAAAAGCAAAATAAGAAGTGGAAAAACCTTGATAAAAAATATATACAATCACCAGGAGAAAAACATGAAAAGGGGGAAAAAGTTGTTGGAGAATGAATCGAACGTGGGGCGTCGTATATATCGGGATCAGACTATGATTTTATTCGTCAAGAATATTACAGGTGATTACAATGAAATTGAAAAAAAAAACTTGACAGGATAGCCCATGAAAGCCGGAAGGCTTATTTCCAATGGGGTCCTACTTTATTACCGTTTATTTGATACTATTATTTTTTTTTATTGGTATACACAATGTAACATAAATATTGACCATCAGCACAGACTGAACATGTTAGAGGGGGTATGAATATGCATTATTCCTGAAAAAGTTCTTGGATCTCAATGCATGTTATTTTATATTATATTTCAATGAGGAAGGAAATCTTTATTATTATATTGTCTTTATTATCTTTATAAGTAAGCAACAGAATCCATTGGCATAGATATCGAATTTTGTAAGCAAAAAATTTCAAATTACTTAAGGAGCAAAATCACAATTATCTGAAGAGGATAAAATGGGAGATACTGTACCGACAGTTACAGAACCCTAAAATAAGGGGTTTTGGATATATAATTTCAGATTTTTCACAATTTAACAATATTTTTCATTGATATTTTAAGCTACAAATTATGTGCTTGTACTATTTTCAAAATATCAACATTCCATTTTTTTAAGTCAGAAAATGTTACCCCAAAGCTTTGTTCTCTTATAAGAAAATACCGACTTTAACAAAGTTTTTCACGTTCTTACTCAAAGTACACCTTTGCCTGCCTGCTGCATTTCGCTTGGTTGTTTCAGGTCATTGCATTTCCCTATCAAGGTAAATGTTATATTATTTCTTATTCTGTTGAGTCCAATCCAACACACTCTCAATATCATGTAATTTTCATGTACTTTTAAACAGACAGGTGAGTAATAGTGGTAAACATATTTTTTTCATATGTACACTCTTTAAATAACGACCGTTGTAATATTTTGGCATTTCTTTATGTAATAGATTTATTTTATTGTCTTTTCGTACATAGACTTTAATTTTTTTTTTTTTTGGTCGGGAGTCGGAAATCCTGCAGACTGCAGAGTTTTTTTATGCAGGTTCACTCATATTTCCCCATATTTTAATTTATCTTTGATTTCAAATCGCTGTATTATTTGATTTAGATGAATGGTGCCATGTCAGATTTGTACACCATGTTAAATCTTCTGATGATACATTGTTTTTGTAATATGTTAATAATCATATAAAATTTGTAAAATAAAATCAAGTGTATTCTGATTCATTAACCATATGGATTGGTACATAGATGAATGAATTGTTGTTATTTCTCTAAATATGGATGTAAACTGGAAAGATTGTTTAGGTAAACATCTTTATAGCGTCGCTTCTGCTTAGACAATTATTTTTATTGATTGATTGATCTATTTTCATTTTTTATTTTCTTTATTTATTCAATTTTAAATTAAGTTATGTTTTTATTTAATTACTCATACATTCTTTCAAATTTGCATTCATCTTTGCATTCATATTATCGGCCTATAAGACCTATTTACCATTTTATTGATTTATAAAAATAAATCTTTATTTGAAAATCTATTTATATTTTTCCTCCTGTCACCAATTCTTTTATACATCAATATATTCGCTGATGCTAATAAGAAATCCAATCCTGTGCTGATAATATTAACTGTACGGGTGGGTGTTTCATTAAGCTGTTCGTAAGTTAAGAGCGACTTTAAGAACGACTGGTGATCCTTTCTTACGCGCGTAACCATCGCTAATGAATATGCCGTTACCACAATCAAGGATCACCAGTCGTTCTTAAAGTCGCTCTTAACTTACGAACAGCTTTATGAAACGGCCCCCTGATCATGTAATGCACTATGCATTCAAGTAATTTCCACCTAGCGCTGTACCTTTCAAATCATACATTCAACAGATTTATGCAAGATAAAAAAGAAACAATCGATCAGCAAAGCTGTTTTTGTCGTTGTCCTGTAAACATATGTACATAAATAATAATTTCCAATCATTACAATAGAGATCTCCAAAATGAAAAAAAAATAAAAGCATGTATATATATACATGCATATCTTTAGCTGATTTTTTTTTCCGGTCTCCTTATTTCAATATGGGGGAAATTTTCCTAACAATACTCTTTGAGTTTTTAAAAACTATATAAGATTTCATTCTTCTATTATTTCATATATATATGTGTAAGTTGCTTCAATAGTTCTTAATGTCCAGTTGGTTAACTTTATTCGATGAAGTTCGTAAATGCAGTTAAAATAATTCGTATCAGGCATCGAATAAAACGTCTATTAATTCATTGAGATCTACAAGGTGTTTCTACAAAAAGGTAACCGAAGTTCAAAGGTAAGCTATACCAAGATCACATGATTTGTTCTTATGATATCTTTTTTACATAGTTGAATAACATCAAATTCGATTTGACACCTTGCTTGCGTCACAAAAATTACTAAACTTCACGTCTCAATGAAACTTTTCTGTTGGGATTAAGATTACTGAATTAATCTAGTTTTTAATTCAATTCCAAAGTAAATATGGCTGTCTGCGATTCCATATGTTGATTGATAATCTGCAGTGAAGAAATATGTGGGACAGCTATATATTGGCATAATATGTTGCATGTACCATTTATTTTATTTATTAAATCCATTTACCTGAATAGGAACATACGTTTCCCTCATCCAAGAAATTGTGCGCTGAAAGTGTACCAAAATAAATACAGCTTTCACGATGCCTCAATTATACCTGTAGCTATTACAGAGGCACATGGGAGGCAAAAGAGAGAAAAGAAAGAAAAATGAAAAATAGAAATATATAAACACGATTATTCTAAAATATTGAAACATAAAAATACCAAACTATGCAATCTCATCCATTAAGTACTTAAGAGGTTTTATGAATCGTTATTAATTTCCCATTGAGATCGGGTGAAAATGGCGCCGGTTAAGAAATTCTGACCCTTTTCGTCGAAACACTTCTCCATTTGTGTCACTCGTTGTTAGATCCCTTCTCTTTAAGTAAAACTATATTCAATTTCTGGAGAAACAAGACACCAAGTTGTTTAAGCAATAAATAACAGATTCTACAAAGTTCCGGTATGCGCATACCTAAGAAGGACGCTTTGAGACTCGAGACATATCCCGTTACGCTATCTGCATGCATAACCTGTTTGAAATATGAATTTTCCCCAGCTAACCCTTTGTCTTTAAGACGCATTCTTTAAGAGAATACTCTTAGTGATTTCTGCTTTATATTAACTCCCTATACATCACATAAAGATGTTAAGTGGTGAAGGTTTTTTTTTATAAAGGAGAGGGGGTAAAGAATTGGTGTGTCGTCAACGTTAAGCGGGGCATGCAATTTGGCCACTTTGAAATGCTAATATTTGTGTCTCTACATAAATGAATTGATTTGGTGGTTTGGATGAGGTGTTTTTTGTGACGACTATGAAATCTTATCTCGAATAACGATTATGATGGACATGACTGAAGCAGAATTTATACTGAGTTATATCTTAAGCATATTGTGACCGTTTGATTTCTGTTTGAATATTTTATTTTCTGGTGTAAAATAATAGCTTGGTATCAAACAATGAGCATGTTTTATAACCGTGTTGTTTTCAAAATCGTTTACAAGACTACATTTTTGCATTTCCTTTTTTTTGGTTTAATATATATAAAAAAATGACATATTCTTTAAAAATTTACCTACTTTTGTACTTAATGATGACAAGAGATTTTTTGTTGATTAACAAAATAGCAAAAGATTATTTTGCTAGAAACATTTTCATTAACGTTGATATGAATGACGCATATGAACTTCAGAATGTTTTGATAGAATGAGAGTGCATTGCAACTGTTACAACCTTTTAATAATCTTCACTCTCAGTGTATAATCTTGACTTTACTACGGATGGTTAAAATCATTATTTAAGTTTTTTAAATAACAATTCTATAATCTTCAATTGCTTACGATTTACCTTCGTTTGTCCGATTTATAAAGGTTATTCAAACTCAAACATAATTTGTTCAAGCATTTGAGTATCCTAGAACTGATATTAAAACTCCTTATGACGATGAAATTGAATGGATTTATTGTGGAGGTGCCGTGGCCGAGCGGTCTCAGACGCCTGAATAGAAATTTGAAAGTCCGGGGTTCGATCCCCGGTCAAGGCACCTATGCTCGTGAGCAAGGCATTTAATCGACAGTGCTCTATTATCCTGCATTCAAATAAATGGAAATGTTAAACCCAATACTAATGACTAGGTGTGTACTCGTTTTTGATGTTGTCTTTTACGTGTCTTGTCATGTATCTCAACAGGACTGTCAATAGAATTGAAGACAAAGCCTGCTATAGTTAATGCAATTACATTTGCACGAAACAATTAGCTGCAAATTTGTTCTTATATAGTTTATGAATTTTAAATGTTAAATTGAATTAAAATTGACATCACTTTGTTCATGTAGAGAAGGGGGGGGGGCAGTGTTTGAAATTACTGATTACTGCTTGTAGCTGGTAACAGTGTATCGTTTCTTCTACACTATCAGTTATATAGTTAACACTAAATGATGCGAAAAGATTTCGATAATGAACGATGGTCGCACTCTAATAGTCCAACTATCTTATCGTTTCATCTCTACAACGGGTGATTATTTGTGCAGATGCCGTCATTAGACCGGCGTTGTCATAATTTGAATATTCCCGCCATATCCCATATTTCCATCTCATCCCATATTTACATGTATGTGTGGAAAGCGGCATAACAATCACAGAAATACAATATTAATTTGCTTGAACAAGCAGTTCGGATCTTGTGCCAGCAGCACAATTATATGATTAAGAACAAAATATTATCAAAGATCGATTGCAGTGATAGGGCATCAGGCTTGTTCATTAGAGGAAGCAAACACAACGATGGCGTACACCTGTTGACACGCGTATCATGAATTATGAAAAATATGATTTGGAAAAAAAATGTATATTGATTAAAGAAAACTAAGTTGCAGTCTAGTCGACTCCCTATTAATCACCATTAACACCAGATTGAAGTGATATTTATTTGTATTCAGGGAGGCCTTGACTGCACATGTAATTACAAAACTATTATTTTTTTTGTTCTCGTGATTTATTCACATATTTCTCTCTCTATATGTCTCTCTAACACACATACACTCTAACCCTTTGTCAAATTATCCTCTCACTTCTCTCCCTCATCCCATTTCTCTTAACCACTATATCAACAGCCTTCTCCATCATGTCCTTATCGTTTGTATCTCCCCCATCACACATATTTCTCTCCATCACACACCCACCCTTTCATCTACATCCCGAAAACTGTACACAATTTTTTTTTTTTTTTTTTTTTTGAATAATGTTTTTATTCTGATTTCATGAACATAACATTTCAATTTAACATTTCAAATCATATATAATACTTTACACTTCATATTTTCACTTTTTTCCACTAACTTAACAAAATCATGAGTCATATATATCTTTGAAAAAAAATCAACAATGAAATCAGTTATTATTATAACTGATACACTCGTACATACACCCACCCACACACACACACCCTCTCTTTCAAACACACACACTCACCCACACACAAGCGCGCACCCTATCTTTCACACACACACCCTCACACACTTCATCATCAAATCCTTTCATACATCCCACACACACTCATCCACCAATCTGTTCTGTGCAGTGTCTACGGATAATCTCTTGCTCAATTGATTCACTCGAGGAAGCTACTGTCGTCAGGTGCTGGTACAGGGTATATCAAAAAAGGAGACATACTCTAAAAATGAGTTTGGGTGAGTTCAAGTTATTGATAAACTAAGTTGACCAGATTGTAAAGAACTGTTCTTTGCACTAGCAAAAATAAACACAATAAATCGATGATATAAAGAAATATTAGCTCGAATCATCTGATTCTCAACAATATAGGCCAATCATTTGGGACCTTTAAGAGTAAATCTATATGGCATTTAGAGCATAAATTTGGAACATTAAAGATTCCTTAAAGTATTTTTTGTTAAAAGACGAAGTGAAATGATTCTGATTATAGTCTTGTCCTCACTTTTATCATCTGCATCTGTATTTTCATGTTATCAGATGCTGTTTATTTGTGAAAGCATTTTCTGTGCTCTATGAAAAAATGTATCATCCTTTTTCTCTTGACACAGGGTGTATATTTCTAGGATCGCCTCGTTGGCAACCATTTCCACGGTACACTACGCCCTATTACGCTCAAGGCATCATGGGTGTGGTTTGGCTGCTCCCACTTACCAACGTAGAGTTACGTATCATGGCATGTATCATCGAAATTTGTTTTCTTTGAGTGAGTTCTGTTGCATCAAATTTTGGTAGCCAATGAATTCCCTCAAACTTCACTACATCAAAAACCTGTAATTTATCACTATACTGCTATACTATGTTATTTACGGCACCATTAAACCCCCTACCACAAAACCCCCAAAATATGATAATAATAATAATAATAATATAGGATATTTATATTGCGCACATATCCACCTTATTAGGTGCTCAAGGCGCTCCTATATTACCCGGCTAAGCTAGGCGTTCATAGCGTACACAGTTTCTTAAGGAATTACTTCCTACCGGTACCCATTTACCTCACCTGGGTCGAGTGCAGCACATCGTGGATCAGTTTCTTGCTGAAGGAAATTACGCCATGGCTGGGATTCGAACCCACGACCCTCTGTTTCAAAGTCCGAAGACTAATCCACTGGGCCACAACGCTCCACAATACAAATACCTCACTATCATATCTGAAATTTAATGTCCCATAATAATTATGTAATTATATTTACTTAACAGTGAATTTAATGCTATATTAAGACTACCAATCTGAGGTCGCGATGTTGAGGGCTAGTGCAATGTAAATATAAATGACAGTGTATCATTGTCAGTTCAATTCATTGAATTCGTTGTACGATAATTTATGTCGAATGAGAAGTGGAATGTGGTAAATATTTATATATAAATGAGTAAATAAATAATGAGAATAATCAGTGGCGTACCGTGGGTCACGGCATGGGGGGGGGCACCAGCAAAAATTTTGAGTCACTTAGAGAGCGCGCGAACTCCGCGAAGCGCGCTCAGTTGTCAGGTATACTGACCTAATAGAGATATTTTATGGACATGCAGTGCCATTAAACGGATATGTATCTCACTGATTAAATAATGCGAGCGCGAAGCGCGAGCTGAACATTTTTTATATTTAGAGGTAAAAGGGGACATTATAAATAATTTTGTTTTAATCATGACACGTAACTGTCTCGCTAAACAATATATTGACCCTAACCAGGGAAATTTTAAGGACTATATTTCAGAATCCATTAAGAGTATAAATATCTCACCATAGTCATCTAATGCTAGTGCCATCCTTTGCTGATTTTATTAGAATTACATCTAAACACAGTCATAAAGCACCTTTTGTAGTCATTGTAATCATGATTATCAAACGCATCTTACTAATCAAATACTGCAAGCGCGAAGCGCTAGCTGAAAATTTAGGAAATTCAGACATGAAGAGAGGCATTCTAAGGATTGTTTATAGGAATTCCCTAAGACCGTGCATATTTCAATAACCAAATGATGCGAGCGCGCAGCGCGAGCTAAATTTTTTTTGTATATATTGACCCCGAACATGGATATTTAAGGACTATGTTTTATAGGAATTCATTAAGAGTATACATAATTATCTAACCATAGTTATCTAATGCGAGTACCAAGCGCTTGCTGATTTTGTTAGAATTACATCTAAACACATGAAGTACTTTTTGAAGTAATTGAAATTATGATTATCATACGCAACTCACTGATCAAATACTGCGAGCGCGAAGCGCGACCTGAAAATTATGTAGGAAATTCAGACCTGAAGAGGGGCATTCTAAGGCTTCTTTGTAGAAATTCACTAAGACCCTACGTATTTCACACTAACCAAGTAATGCGAGCACGAGCTGAACATTTGTTTAAAAAACAAATCAGAAAAATTGACGTTTTAAAAACTGATTTAAGTTCATGAAGAGCAGAAATCCCACCAATCTACTTATGCGAACATTAGCTCGGACAGGAAATGTTTTATATTAAGACCTTAAAATAGGGCAATCACTTAAAGTAGTCATGAAAAATAAGAATATATCAATACATAAAACAATAATAAGTCGAATTGCGAGGAAATATATTTGTTGTATATTGATTGAAAACGGGAGGTTTTAGTACAACAGGATTATATATATATAGTTAAACACTCTATGCGAGCACCAGGAACAACATGAACAATGAAGACACAATGAAGCAAATAATGTTTTATAAAGTTATGAAAAAATGCTTCTTATGTAACATAACATATCACATAACATAATATAACATTATAATGAACAATAATTTCTTCTTTCCCCACTACGTTTCTCTTCCCTTTTCCCTCTTTTTCTCCTTTCCCCGGTTTTCGTTTGGCCAGCCGATGGGGGGGGGGGGCACGTGCCCCCATGCCCCCCGTAGTTACGCCACTGAGAATAATATTTAATGGAATCAGTTCATGTGTTCATGTGAAAGAAATCTGATGAATTATTAGAGTTCAGTTTTAAAGATAAAGAAAACCACTTAAAATGTCCAGCTAATAAATGTGTCTATGTTTTGTACAAATACGACTAAATATACTTTCATCAGTTGCTATTAGAAATATAGGCCTTAAAAGGATAAGCGGTAATTGGGGTGTCGCCTTTTCCCCCGCCTAACAGCGAATAATTCATAATTATCTCATGAAACTTATGATCACGAAATAGACATTGCTCGTGGTCACATCCTCAGCATTCTTCTTTCTTCAGTGCTGAAGGTGTTTACAGCCACTCGGAGATGCTCGAGTGCCCAATCACTCTTCCCCTTCCTTAAATTTCCAGAAGATTTGTCCTAAACTGTCCGAAAATCTCTTATCTTTGTGACCTCAGTAGGTGCTATCGGGCAGGGCGGGTTGAGGCGTAAAGGTCGCTTCGAAAGGAATCTTGCTCATCTCTTAACCAAAGTTTAGACGCCGGTACCTACGTGGTAATAGTGGTAATTGAGCGATTCCAAAACGTTGACGGAGCGAAGACAACTCTGCGGTCGTTTTCGGGAAGAGATTTCTCCTGTGATATCCATTGCTTACCAGCTAGTTAAAGGCATCTAGGATGATTCAAAATAGATCATTGAAATAAAGTCAAGCTGAATGAATAAAGAGTCCATGGAGGAAGGGATTGGAGTGGGGAATATGCATTTTAGTTTAATTTGTATGTCTAACTGCGATAATGAGATAAGATGATGGTAACGTTTTATTTAGCAACTTCAGTTCGGAAAACTGCTGTGCGTGTGAGCCCTGTATAACATATATTGTTATTAATACTCTTCTCCAATCTAAGCGCTGAGCGCCTATCAAGAAGGCAGAAGGTCCTATTTTTATTAGTCTTTCGTATGCATGGTATGACTCAGCCAGGGATCGAACCAACGACCTTCCTTTCATGAGGAGGACGCTCTACCACTGAGTCACCATGCCCGGTGGAAAAATCTGAACCACGCCAATGTGAGGAGACAAACATGTATTCATAAAGCACAGTTGAATCTATCACATTCCTAAGATTGGTAGGCCTATGCCCATTTCAAGTATTGAATTCTTCCGCAATCATTAAACATATATATACATGGATTTCATTCAAAATTATGACGTCTATTACTCTTATTGTAGCACGTTCCAGATTTAAACTTGGTCATCTTGTTTCAGTATACATGAATAATGCCCGAGTTTGGAAAGCTCAAAATTTAGTCATCACAGTTTTAATCTAAGTTTTTTTTTGTTATTTCGTGTTTTAACAGTTCGAGGGAAGAGAGAATAGTAAAGTTTAACTGGATACTTAAACAGTCAGAATAATTATCCACTGCTTGACATTATTCATCACATTTTTAAATGAAATCACTTGGGGAAAAAAAACAATTCCATTGTGTAGAAGTCGTTCACCTTTCTTTAGTGATCACACAATCTTCATTTACTGTTATGTCCCTTATATACATATTCATGATGTAGTGTTATCTTCCGCCATCTTTGTACCTATCTCCCAGCGCGCAAGCACGCGCACACACTAGCTCAATAGCAAGAAACCGCACTCATTGCATACGGTGCGGGTCGACCTCGTCCGTGTGTCCAGATAGATACGAGATGTATCCACGTGTCCTAGACATTTGGGGGGCTTTTCAGATCTCATGTTTCAGTCTTGAGGGTAGTTGATTTTAATGCAATTCATACATTGTCCAGACAAACACCAACAAAAATATGATAAAGGGTTAAGGAATTAAAATTACTTCTACCACCATGGTCCTATAGGTACGATATGGAATAAAAAGAAGCCCATTTGAAAAACAATCACGCCATAATGTCTTACACGTAATGGGTGAAAACATGCTAAAAATGTTTTTATGATACTCTCACATGCAGAAAAAATAAAGAAAATTAACCAATCATCATTCAATACCTTCGCATTCCGTCTAGAATTAAACCGCACATTCGTTGGCGCCGGGAAGCATAATTTTTAAGAATGACAGAATTAAAGCCCTAACAGCTGTGTTTTAACCCCTAACCTTACCCAACGTGGTTCGGAATACCGACCAGCAACGAACGGTGGATTAATTTTGATATAATCAACGTGTTCTATTTCGATTTGAAGTTGATTGGTTTTAAGGTTAATGTGGGAACCAATGTATGCCCATGGAGCTAACAGCTCTATGGTATGCCAGTGGGAGAGGTTAACCTATCCAACAAACAATCCAACCTGATCATAATATAGGGAAAAGTTCAACCTAATCCCAATACAAAACATTATGAAATAATATTTGTCATTGCAATATTAACACTCATGGTTAATCGCTTTCAATATACTTTTACACCCTTCATTGGCTTTAGTCGGTATTCTCTGTCACTCCATGAATTCAATTTAGAAGTGGTTTCAATTTTTTCATATTATCTGAAACTCAAGGCTCCTAATTACGTCACTTGGTTATGCTTTTGACCTCTTGGTATTTAGGGTAAACCAGGTACGGCTAAGACTGACAGGAATACTAAACAACTCTGATCATACTAAAATAACAATCATTTGGCATGGTTCTTTAACCGAGCTTTTTATATTAGTTTCCAAAATTTTTAGTTATCAGAATCCGGTTTTGTCGACTGTTATTTCATATGAACAAAAAGGGGAATAACTGAATAAAAGAAAACACAACACTTATTATTTTTCCCCATATTTTTTATGCCATGTTCCCTAAAAAATCAATTTCACCATAACTACCCCACGAGACACTGACGAACTTCACATTCAACTTTACAGAACTTTACTGGCCAAAAATACATTCCTATCCAACGGTCCTAAATTCTGGAATTCACTCGCTAATAATGTTAATGTCTCCTTGAATTCATTCAAACGTAAACTCAAACTTATCCTGCTTAATTCCTATTCGCAACGGAACTAACACTTCATAATCTTGATTATAATCCTTACATTTTTCACTTTTATTTTATCTTTTTTTCATCTATATTGTCCAGTTATATATTTTGTTATTTCACCAGATCAAGCTGGTTCATGGTCAGCCCTTTCCAATTCTTAGTTTTACTCCTAAGTAAAAAAAATAGTTGTCTTGTACTGTCCTGTCTCTTGTTTTGTCTTGTCTTCTATGTCTTGTCATCCCCTCTCTCTGTTTTTTTCCTTCTGTCTCGCGCAACATATCCTTTACAACGAAGACCTCTTTGTGTGAAAAGCTTTGCATTTGTTCAGTAATCATGTTTCCATCAATATGATTTCTTTTTCTCTTTTTCTTTCCTGTAATACATGCATGTACGCATATAATAAGTCGACTATAATTTCTTCATTTCCAAGGGGGATCTACACTTTACAAGCTTTGCTTTTTAGTGGATCCCCCTCATTTCCATTTATGCTCTATATTATACTGTTTTTTTTTCTGTTTTACGAAGTAAGAATGCTCTTCTGTAAAATTGTACTTGATTTGTATTGTTTTATATTACTTTGTATTATGTTTTGAATGGAAATGAAAAATAAAATAATTGAATTGAATAGAACTTGTTACCATTTCAATAACGTTCCAAAATAAATTTATATTATTCAGCAAAACAACTATATACAGCAAATACATCTCATTTTATTAACCTGTACTTTTCTCGAAAACGAAAATCAGATAGTTGTAAAATAATAATAATTATTCATCAGATAACTCCGTTAAATCTATAATTATATTGTATAATATAATATATGTTTGTTACTTGTACTATATCTTGCCTTGTTATGCAAGCTTTATCATATTTAGTAAAAAAAAATGTGAAACAGAAATTAGTAAATGTAACTCGAATGTAGATTTAATATAATGTAATTGTAAGTATATTATTATAAAACTTATATGATGAAAATAAATCCTCTTTGAGAAGAAGAAGAAAAAGAAGCTGAAGAAAATGAAGAAGAAGAATACTTTTTAGGAGGACAAAAAACAAATAAAGAGGAGAGGTCACTAAGCTAATATCATAATTATGAGTTTGTTTAAACGATGTATAAAGCTTCTCTTTGAGATAAAAAAAAATTCTGCTGATATGTCATGTTATTAATAATGTTAAAGTTCATACATACCCTCATATAATGAACTGTCAGAAAAGCTGGTTTCTGGCTTATATGTTGTGTATATTTTACATATGAGAACAAAACAAAAAATCAATACCCTGATATCATTATTCATGATATTCATGAATTAACACTAAACAGTCTTTGATTTATACAGCAATATTATATTCAACCTTCAGAAAGATTGTTTTACTGAGGTGAATTACACGGGCTCTTCGATTTGGCGCACTTTACGTGTGATGCATAGTATAAATGAAGACAGTGAATAATGTGAAAAAAATGGTATACCATCACTGACTTTTCCCAACCTATTGGACTTCCATCGCCAAAAGGGGGCGCTTATCCTCGTAAAATCTGGTTCGGAGTTCCTGACTCGTTTGGGTTGTATGGCGTAATGCATTGTCTATTTACGCCAGTACCCTTCCAGTGTATTGTCATCCAATTTCGGATTCAAAAGTAATGAAAGAAACATCACGTCTCAATAACAAATGTTATAATCGCATATTTTTTTTCAAATCTCCTTATCTGAGCAAAAGACAATGACAGTATATCCTTATTACATTTCAGTAACAAATACATTTTTACTACCATCTCAAACTAGGATGCTGAATAAAATGTTCAATAATTGGCTTAATGTCTACTTTGTTTTGTTTATTACACACATATACTAAACAAGGTATATACAGTCCTCATACAGATTAGAAAACAAGCTTTGTTTCTTCTTTCTTCCTGATGCAATTCACTGTTTTTTCTGTTGATAGAAAAATTACGCAGGAATGAAAACTGTACCGTCTAGAGGACTGGTGCAAAGCATCACATGGAGTGTGTAATGTTGATACCAGGGTATACTCTCTTAAAAAATATGTTTTTTTTTATAAAGAGTGAACGCACTCTGAATAAATTCATTCAAAGTGAGATGCGTGATGTTACTAAAAAATTATTGTTTATTGATCCATCTGAATATTTACTACATTCATTCTTACCTCAAATTTTGTCTTTGCTAACTGTACTCTTTTACTTATTTTCTTCATATTCTCAAAGATTAGTCCAAAGGCAAGAAGATTGAAATGACACTCATATTCTTGATCTCTTTATTTTCTACCTTTTCACCCATTTCTTATGTATTATATGGAATATGATGAAACCAAAGACCATCCTCGAGCTATCCAAATATCCATACCCACTTGTTTTCAAGCAGGCCTATCTAATTTTAAATACGATCGCTTGGCACAGCTGCATGTGGCAGGCGATCGTTGAAGAGATATGAGTTTTCATATTCTCGCCAGAATATCCAATATTTGCATGTTGTAACTAGTTATCGATTGGCTCGTTCTCATATACCATAAACCTGTTTAGGAGTACATCCCCGTGACCTTTCACCCACTCGCACACATTATGAGATGGAATTTTATAATTTATTTAGGGAAAACAACATTTTTTGCTTGCAAAATAGACATAAGTAAAATATTGTGTGAATAAAATGGATCAGTATTTTGTTTTTTTACGGAGAAGATTCATTCTATAAGATAATTCTTTAATTCCAAATGTCCTTATAGCAGAAGAAATATATAAACAAAACAAACAATAAGTTGGTATTGATATACTGCTAATAATACTAGACTCACATTTAATATCAAATTGAAAGCTATAGAATAGAATGATATCTACGTTTGATTTTATCATTGAACAATTGAAGTTAAAATCATTGACAGATTATCCTTGATACCAGAACCCTTTTTGATTAAAGTGATTGGTTAACATTGGTTTGACTTTTAAAAAATCTGAGCTAGAAGGTCACACTTGTCACCTGTGTCTGTGATATGTTAAAAAAATGAAGCCCAGAAAAAAATCGCGTTTAAAAATGATTATTTAGTGCTTCAAAAATTGAAATATAAAGTGACCGGAAACACCATCTTAATTTCATCCCATACACTTATGTGTACTATTTAGGCGTCTATAAGACGCCTATTTACAAAATCAGGGTTTGCCTAGTAGTTTTAGCTTTTCATTCTCAATAATGGTTGTTTTCAGGGTTTATTAGTTCTCATACATGCACTGGTACACATGTTTCATCTTGGTTTGAGAATTTTTTAAATCGGCTGTTAAACAATACCTTTAATGTCTTTTGGAAATAATTATTTGGAATTTTAAAACTACCTGCATTTATGAGGGAAAAATGATTAGAAGAGATAACTACGTTGCAATACACATTCTAGGGGAACTAAATGAAATCAAATTATGCGCATGATAGCATCACAGCCACACCACCGTTATCGTCTGTAAACCTGTTAATAAGTATTCCGTGTCATTGAAAATAATGCAGTAATTTTTATTGGTCTTGTGTCGCTATATGGTTTATGTGACTGCAGAATATGATTTCAAATTCTAATGCAGTTCCATGATATTATTATTATTATTATCATCATTATTATTATTATTATTTTTATTATTCCATGATATCGATACTTTTTATTGGAAATGTCGATGTGTACTTTTCTTCCCTGTCTATCTCTCTCCCTCCCTCTTCTCCGAATTCATGAGGATGCCGACTGGATGCAGATGTATAGGATGGGATGTGATGCAGTTGGTTGGTTGATGTCATGGATTTCTAAAAGGAAAAAAAGAACAACCTCACGTAATTTATTTTAGTAATAAGATTGATTTCGTCTTACACAATTTCTTTCTGGTTTAATTGTCAAAACTTTTCATCACGCGCTGATTTGATAGGGGAGATGCTTATTCTTTTGATTAAATTTTACAAACACTAACTGAAATTTCCTTTTTTAGGTGAGGATAAATTATATGAAAAATAAGCTCGCGCTTCGCGCACCAATTACGCTTATAACACACGTATACTGCATGAATTTCTACAAATAGTCTTTAAGATTTTTCCCCTTTTCTATAAGTATATCGAAAATGTCAGCTTACCCCTCGTACTTGCATTAACTGCTTAGTTATATTGCCAGGTTACTTCTCCCGAAAATGTGCCGATTTCACGTTTAAATATCAATACGTTTCATTTCGCATCAGATCAGTTTATTCAATGAGACACCTATCATCTCTATGAATTCCTAAAAAGGGTCTTTAAAAAGTTTCTTTACAGGTCTGAATATCAATTAGCTAGATACGAATCGTATTTATGGTTACAAGAAAACTAACATAGAATATTCCGTCTTAGCGTCTTA
The DNA here is from genome assembly GCF_018143015.1 of Lytechinus variegatus. Classification (NCBI taxonomy): domain Eukaryota; kingdom Metazoa; phylum Echinodermata; class Echinoidea; order Temnopleuroida; family Toxopneustidae; genus Lytechinus; species Lytechinus variegatus. Next base: position 35,096,139 of record NC_054750.1, read on the forward strand.
AAATTGAGAACTATTGACACTCGCATTGAATATATACTTTGTAAGGGGCACATTTTTAGCAATTGCCCCGTTTTTTCCTAGATACGCCTCTGCCCAAGGCATAGAAAATCACCAGTTTTCAATTTGTGAAACATCACATACTAAATATCGACAATTTAGATAAAACGCGCCTGCAGAAAGAGAATGCAAAACATATTATTTCATGAACATGTAATATAGAATTTGAAATTACCAAGGTGAAATTATTAAAAATGTTATATAGAATATCTATATCTAGAGCAGAAACAGGTAGGAAAGAGGAAAATAATAACTTTGACCGTTCAAGATTTTATTGCCTTGAATTCTTTCTCTACTTTCACCTCTTATTTTTCTTCCCCTCTTGACTGTCTTATTACCTCTCTCTCTCTCTCTCTCTCGATATATCCATTTATAGGGTATTTTTATCTTGGCCATTGATGTTTTTGTTAAATAAAAGATGAACAATAGTTATTTTCATGATATTTAGAGAAAAAAGTAATGCAATGTAGGTCCACTGAGGTATATACTGCTGTAATCGAGCTAAGGGACTTCTAAAATTTATGAAATGTGACATTCATGATATTTTGGTTATTCATCCAATTATTTGAACAAAGTATTTTTTAAGTAAAGTTGACAATTTTTTTATTAAAAAAGAAAAATCATTGACAGATTATCCTGGATACCAGAACCCTTTTTGATTAAAGTGATTTGTTAACATTGGTTTGACTTTAAAAAATCTGTGCTAGAAGGTCACATTTGTCACATGTGTCTGTGATATGTTACAAAAATGAAGCCCAGAAAAAATTTCGTTCGAAAAATAATTATTAAGTGCTTCAAAAATTGAAATATAAAGTGACCGGAAACACCATCTTAATTTCATCCCATACACTTATGTGTACTATTTAGGCGTCTATAAGACACCTATTTACGAAATCGGGGTTTGCCTAGTAGTTTTAGCTTTTCATTCTCAATAATGGTTATTTTCAGGGTTTATTAGTTCTAATACATGCACTTGTACACATGTTTCATCTTGGTTTGATAATTTTTTAAATCGGCTACACACAAAGTTAAACAATACCTTTAATGCATAAGTGAACATTTTCTAATATTATTGATAATATTAGCAATAATATGTTATTGGTTATTAATTACATTGGTGAGGTTTCATAGATAGATGTCCCTATGTATTGTTCATATTAAGGGCCGGCCTTTTTAAAAACCTGAATCTTTATAGCAATAATGAAAAGAAAATGAACAAAAATATCATTTTGTTTTCAGAAGCAGTGAGACGTATAGAAGAGAAATGTTGAAAAAAAAAAGGAAGAAAACTAGCTGGAGCGGGGTAGAGAAAATGAGAAAGACATAGGACAGGCTGATGTATTTTCAAGAGTTTGGGAAACCTTGACTGATAAGATTGATTTTCTTATTTTTAAAGTCAGTATAACATTTACTTTTCAGCTGTAAAACGAACCTTGGTCGTCACCCATTGTCAATATTAATTCAAATAGATTATTGAATCATCGAAAGAAAATACGCTCTCCTTGCAAACATTTGTTGTGTGTAATGAGTAGGAAACAGCTGCGGTTAAAAGACAGGCAACACAAAATGTGGTAATTATTTAAAAAAAGAGTTTGCGTAGAACTCAATCAACATTCTGAGCTCAGCATAAACCACATAAATCTGCATTAAAATTAACTTGCATTTGAGATTAGAGATTGGAACGGTAACAAAATGGGTGAATCATGGGTTTGCAGAAATGGGCATGCATACTTTCGATCGCCTTCTCTAAACGAGAATCATGAGCGGATCCAGGATTTTCCAAAAAGGGTGTATTGACACCCCCCAAGAAAAAGTGGGAGGGGTTCAATCTCGATGAGGGTGAATTATGCAATCAAGACTATGGGCAAAAATATCAATATTCATTTAAAAATTATCTAATAATCACAGCTTGTATATTATGTTTTGTATATATCTTTTTTACAATAACCAAATCACATTGCTTTGTTTAGATAAAATTGATATTAAGTCGTCACTTTGCCTCACCCCTCCTTCCATTTTTGTTTTATTGTGGGGGAGGGGGAGGATGGGATGTGAATTAAGGTTATTTCATTATTGTTTCTGTTACTTTGTTGTAACTATCTTGTGTTAATGCGATTTGCAGTCATACAATCATCAGTTGTAAATTTTGTAATTGACTTTGTATAATCATAGAAACAGAATAAAATTGAAAAAAAAGCAAAACGAAAAGAAGGTCTTCACTTACGTATGGACATTTTACAACATTCTTTTTTTTATGGCTCTCAAGGGGGGGGGGCACGGCTCGACTGTGCTCCCATCTTAATCTGCCACTGATCAGAATCCTCTGCTTTTTTATTCGCCCTATAAGATAGGATGCCAGAGTGCACATTTATGAGTAATATGAACACTTAGTTTTTTTTAGATACAGCGCTTAACATTTACCCATATAACCTAAATCACATTACACAGATAATAAACGTTTAGTGCTATTACCATGTTATGCATTCCCGCCTGTTCATTACTATACGCATTTGTTTCTTTGTATTACTCTTCCACTTCTGACCTTAATTATATTATAGAGACTTACATACTTTTAAAATACTGATAGATAAAAGCACGACCGACTAATGGTTAACGTTATAAGTTCAGCACAGGTAATAGTTTGTATGAATTCACTTAACTAAAAAAAAAGTATACATTTTTTACCGCAGATTAGTAAGATGCATTACCTGTAGTGGCCATGAACTATTTTTGAACCATTATTTAATAGGCAGAAAGCAATCATGATAATTATCAAAATTATCAACATTTCGGAAGTACAACACAACTTGCTGGGTACTTAGTACAAATCATGTCACCTGGTCAATTTGCACTTCAAAATGATAACATTACCAATTAAAATCATCAAATGAGTCTTTTGAAGGAGGTATCAACATGTCAGTGAGTTTGTTTTAAGAAGTCAAATAGAAATAAATAATTTTTTAAGGGAATGTTTGATTATGAACATAATGAAAGGTGGAAGCAGAGTATCTTTCCATGTTCATTTTCACACGATGTTCCTGGGAGTATCACAAGGCAATCACTCTGGACAATGTTAGGTATCTACCTAGCGTGCACGATATACATTCAACTCTCGAAAAGATGTCATTTTATACTTTGATGAGTCAGACATTGTATGATTGAACAGGGGTTCACTGTGTCGAGCTTTCTGGGTTGGTACACCGGAAAATATGGCATGAGTGTAGCGAACATATATTCAAGCCCAAATACACCTAGTTTTATTTCTCCCTTTGTATTCGTCCATCTTTAACCCGATTCCATTAATTGGTGTGCTTATAAAATTTACAGATTTTCGTCATTCAATCGTGAATATCCTTTCTTCTGAGAGGGACGGGACCATTTCTTTTCTTGATAATAAACAGGAAAAAAGTTACTTATCACTTTATTACAAATTTTCCTATGATGTAAAATAATCTCAAAAATATATAAAGGATAGCTGTAATTTCTAAAGCAAAATTTAGTCAAAGTCGTCAAAATTGCTGAAGTTCATACACAATTATTATACAAATACACATTATGCTTGCGGATTTATGTTCAGTGTTGCTTATGGTTTGGGGCTCTGAGGTCGGGGCAAGATTCCCTGTTCCCCCCCCCCTATAAAAAAAAATGCGTGAAGTGAAGGGAGACAACATGTTTGTTTAAGTACCACAGATATCAAAAGATCGCGTGCGTATAAGTACTCAAGTACTCATTGTAAATATCATGATATTTCCCGGGAATAGTTGAACAGTGTGATCTGCAGATCCTGGAACTATTATTTCTGATTTCATGAGTATTTCCATTGCTTTCTGAAAAAATATCGACTCGTAATGTTTTCATCTTTTTGAGGAGCGGTTGCATTGAGTAGTGTTTACAACCAAGTGTTTAACTACATTTACATGAAAGATTCCATTATTTTTTCATAAAACGATCACTGTCATAAATTCTGGCTAAGATGAAGACCTAATTTCCAAATGGCAAAGTAATCACACCCATAATGTCAAATGTAAAAATTGTACACAGATTCATTTTCCTCCGTGTAGCCTGTTGTGTGGACACTTGAGACCTACACGCACATCATTTCACATCGTAATCTTTTTATTTTATTATGGTCAGAACATAACATAGAATTCTTTAAAATGAATGAACAATGGGTTAAAATATAACTAAAACTATATCTTAATTCGAAGTCACTTGGATTAGGGCATACATAATTTGATGATTCATACTGGAGGGGTCTACGACGATCAGCTCTGCCGGTACCACAGGGGTGACGATCTGTGGACGTACCGTTACACTCATCGGATGCAGCTCACTCACTAATTACCAACTCGTTAGAAGGTGCGAGCGGCGCAGTGGCAATGCCGTTCCCCGCAGCCGTCCCGTGTCTGAACTATGGATATCCCGCAGAAGTGCATTAGTATCCCTATACGCCCTTGTTGAAGTCACCTATATTGACATAACGGCGCCCTTGCCCCGGAGACTTTTGCTCATTTTCTTTGTCCTCTTATTATTATTATACAGTTGGGACAATTATGTCTTATGCCCCTCTCATATATACACCCATTTCAGTCGGTCCCTTTCATGAACGAGGGGGAATTTTTTTCGGAACCTCTGTGAAAATCGAAACCCACCAATGATACAGCCAAATTACGGTAGAACTCAAACACTGGCACAGTGTCATAACTCTAGGTCAGCTTTCTCTGTCGCTCGATATCTTGTTTACTTTCAACAAATCTTTCCCCGAGATGTGGATAAATTCTCAATTAATTTGCAAAAGTGGAAAGAAGATCCAGAGAGTTGGGGTGTCTTTTTCCATGTATTTGTTCAGTAGTATCGTGGTTGGCTGATTCCTCAGTAGCTCAATAGTGAAGGGCGTTCGGCACTTCTTGGGCTACAAGTTTTCCGGTCAAGCGCAGTTCTCAAATATTGCTGATTTTGGCGAGTTTTTATTTCAAGAGAACGTGGAACAAACTTCGCTCTCTTTACGCCAGTTGTCGCTAGCTCCGAGATATTTACTCGGTAGGAAAACTGTAGTTCTCATAATCGTGGCCTATGTTTAACATGCGTCACTTTTGTTGAGCCAGTTTCCTATCAGGATACGTATGGAATGAAACAATGTTCTATTCCGTACGTAAAATGTCATTTTACTTTGTCTTAATTCCTTTACAGCACAATACCCTGTCTTGGTCAGTGAGAACGATAAATAGACAGTAAAACATCATTCAAAAGCTATATCATAACTAGAAGAACAAGATCACACTGGTGTGAAGGCATATATAGCTGATATCCTAAGAAAACAAACGTCGCCCAATCCTGATTGAATGAGTCATTAGTTATTGTTTTAAAATGAATAATAACACAAATATTTTCCGATAATTTTCGTGTGTTGAAATAAAATGTTTACAATTATATTATGACTTTTTGCCAGTTGGGCCACTGTAAATTATAGGACGGCATCATTCTTAGTTTCTGCAAATAGTTTGAAGCTATGGGTTAATATAGGGTTAACTCTATTTTATCATCATAGCTAGTCATGAATGTATGCACGCTGCGCGGTATATGCCTGTTTAATTGATATCCTTGAATATGTTCAATGATGGCAATATCAATACCACCTCTAATTAGCCAAAGCAACGTGTAAAATATTATTATTATGAAGGAAAAAGTGCGATAACATTGTTGTATGAGATTCCTAGAAAAGTTTCAAGCTTGCATTGTTATTATTATAAGCATTCTTCTACTTCTTATCTTATAGTTACCATTGTTACGAGTAGAGATTGTATTGTCATCCTGATAATATTTAATAATATTGTTATTAATATTGTCATTATTATTATCATTATTATTGTTATTATCATCCTGATAATATCTAAAATCATTATTAATATCAATATTGTTATTATTATCATTATTGTTATCAATTCGACGCAGGCGCATCGTGGTCTAGTGGTTCTGACTCTCGCCTTTCAAACAGAATAAAACAGGTAAATGGGTACCGGCAGAAAGCAATTCCTCAAAAAGCTGTGTGCACCAGACTCGGTAGACTAGCTTAGCCGGTGTAATATAGGAGCCCCTTGAGCACCTAGAAAGGTGGATACGTGCGCTATACAAGTCCTATATTATCATTTATTAATGCATTTTTTTTCATTGATATCATGATAATAATTGTCATCATGATCGTCAATATTTAACAACTGCTAGGCCTGTACAAGGACAAGTTCTACAATAAACAATTATATAGTTATGTACTACATTAGAATAGGAATTAAAAAAAGAACATAAAGACGATGAAAATAATCAAAATAATATTCCCTCATATGGCCATTCATACTGGACCATACAATTTATAACTCTAAAATACCCAAATGTAGGGCCTACATATTGAATAAATTTAATTTCAAGCGACTGTAATATTTATTTTATGCACAACTTATGTTTACATTAATCTAAGGAAAAATAATCTTCGTTGATCATGGAAAAAACAAGTGGAAGGCACAGAATTAAGAACGGCGAAATAATCTAAAGAGAGGATTCGTTCCATGCATGTTTATGCAAGGTAGCATACTGTATGTCGTATCATGTAATATTCATATACATAAAGTTAATGATAATAATAATAATAATACTTATACTAATAATAACAACAACAATAATAATAATAACAATAATGATAATAGTAATAATAATGATAATAATAAAAGCTGTCACAAAATTTTGTTTCATGTTTTTAAAATTAGTATTATATACAAACGTGATTCCTTATTATATGCTCAATTGTTTCTGTCGATGGAAAGGGTTGTCTCTTTCTTTTAAAATGTTGTCCGTTTTGTTTTAGATATTTTATTCAAACACATATCATCTTATTACCTGATATCTCTTTGTATCTTTCCTCTGTTCCCTATTACCAGGGATAGAGCTCAGATATATTACACTCCACGATGTAGATGGCTCAAGATTTTGATGCTATCGTCCGATTTATTTTGCCCCCTCATGAACTGCCCCAGCCTTCTTGCCCCTATAACTTTTCATTATCACTCAGCAAGGGTGAGACGGGAAAGAGACGGGAGTAACTTAATCTGACTATATTTCTGCTCTCATAACGCTACTGTCTGACCTCACTCACCGGAGACCCTGATCGTTACCATTCAAATGTTTATCGCGCGCACTCCCGTTTCTGGGTCGCGCAAGGACTACTTGCACTTTTTGGCACTATTTTCGAACCCACTTCACAGGCATTGATTTGCGTACACATATATATACTGGACTCTTTAACCTCTCTTGTATCTGCCAAAGTTCTCTCATTTACCGCAAGCCCCCCCCCCCTCCAACTCTCTCTCTCTTTTCTCTATCTCCCATTTTCGTCTTCCCCTCCCAATCGCTCTCTCCCATTATCCTTTCTTCATTCTATCATAATTGCATAACTGCATTTTTCCTAACATGTTAAAATCTGTGCATAAGTTCAGGTCCATCAAAGCATATCTATTCACACTTCTTTTGATGATGGGATGAATCAACTTTAGAAGACCTTCAATTTCTAATCTAAAAAAAAAGTTAGTAATGTTCTGTTAGTTGTGTACTGTACGATCATGAAGATATTTATTTAAGTTTTATTCCTACCTAAATATGAAGAAGTACCACTTTTTATCATTTATGGTTCGGTGAAGTTGTCATGTAATCTGTAAAAATCCGTAAATGTTATATACTTAAAAAAAAAAAAAAAAAAAAATATATATATATATATATATATATATAGTGAGTGAGGGACATTATTGAACCTCTCATTTTAATATCTCTGAGTTGTGCATATGACATTTTTTGTATAGAAAAAGATATGCAAAAGCCATAACTTTTTTTCTGTTGATATGTTCAGCTTTATACTTGTTTGATTGTTTTATCTGTTGATTCAAATCAACAATTTCCTTGAGTGCACTTGATCTTTAGGGATTCATTTAGCTTCGTTGTAACTTCTCCTCTCAAGAACATCCTGTCATATTAAAAGGAGTCTATCCTCAATCAAACTGAAATAAAATGGTTCTCTTTTCTTGGTTTGTCTATCTTCGTTTTAATAAATATTTCTCATTGAATATACCATTAATGCTTGTTTCTTCCTTCTCAACATAACCTCAATATGTCATTACATTTATGGCTATTCATTGGCGTTATAGGCAGGGGCGGATCCAAGATTTTCCAAAAGGTGGAAAAAATGACAAGCAAAAAAAAAGTCTTCACTTTCAAGGGGGGGGGGACACATCTGTTTTAACGTCATTTTACATTGCAAATTTTAATTGTGCCTCTCAAAGGGGGGGGGGGGTACGGACTGGTTGTACCCTCCCCCAGGATCCTCCAGTGGTTAGGGTATCGTTAGGGCGGGTCATGGATTGAGGGCTCGGATCTGGTTCTCAATTTCTGAAAAGATTCAAGTTAGCAAGCGAGCGAGTACCAATTTGACATGTTTGAAGACATTATGGAATTTCGATGAACTTGTGTATGTGAAAAAATCAATAAACACGTTGTTTTACAAGGGGGGAGGTTCTCTCTAGGCTTTTTACAAACCCCATCATTATATTGATATAATTGTGGTCCCAAAAATATGAATATCTTTTATTTAGGAAAATATCACTTTTACCACAATCAGGAGATTGTAAATGTTTTTGGTTTTTTTTTTCACGTATAAGACTGGAAACATAGATGACGTCTCCCTATTTGTAATTTTGGATCAGAATGATAGACTGTCTAACTTTGAACTTAATCATATGAATTTTTAATTCCCAAGTGATTACTTCAAGAATAACATACTGGAGCGAAATGTTTGTCCAATTGATAAGTTAGCTATTGCCCTATTTTTAATTTGACCAACCCCCTGAAAAAAATATGAAACAAAATTGTAAATAATACACGAAAACTAAAGAATAAAAAAGAAACAGAAGATAAAACTGAATAAAAATAAATATTTTCATTAAAAAAAAACCAACGTCGAGATAGATCCCCCTTAAATGAGAAAAAAATACATCAAGGCCCAGTCCAATCGTCTCTTTCTTTCTTTCTTTCTTTCTTTTTTCTTTCTTTCTTTCTTTCTTCCTTCCTTCCTTCCTTCTTTCTTTCTTTCTTCCTTCCTTCCTTCCTTCCTTTCTTCCTTCCTTTCTTTCTTTCTTTCTTTCGTTCTTTCTTTCTTTCTTTCTATCAGACTGTCTGCCACACGCACTTCCCCACCCCAAAAACATCTACTCCTTCAACGCACACACCATGTACACTCTAATACACATTTCCTCCTTCTCTATGTCTACCTTATAGACAAACAATCCTTCCTACACCCACAATAAATCATTGACACTCATGCATCCTCACCACACACACACACACACACACATCCTACCTTCTCTCTATCTTTCTCTAATCCCATCACTCTAACTCGTCGATCTCCTCCTTGTTTCTCGTTCTCTCTCGCGCTATATCTTTTCGTGACTTCCCTTCTGTCTCTGTTCTTTTTCTACTCGTTCTTTTTATTGATTCTTATCCATTTTCACTTTTTGGCTTTCTCTCCTGTCCCTTTTTTGTATTATTAGTAATCATGACAAGTCGATCGTGTATGTGCAATAGCAATCATGCATTCTGTGCAATAGTTGGTAAGAGAGGTTATAGAGTTGATTATTCCCATGCCGTCCATCTGAGAAGGTTGCTATATCCTTCGTGACTTGGACCCCGTTTGTGAATCTCTGGACCATCGAGAGTAACGCACGAGGGTGTAGAAAGGACCATCGTTTTCAAGCCTTAGTCATTGACTTATTGACACCACCCTCTCTCTCTTTCAATCCTAATTTAATCGATTCTCCTCTCCCCATCTTTCTTTTAACTTGACCAAACTTAATATTTTTGCCCCGGAAAGTTCATTCTTCTTTCCCAATTTTGTTTTTTTCATGTCACTGTCTTCTGTAAAGCAGTAGATCATAAAAGCCTGCTGATGATCAATTCAACACTCTTCAAATACATCGAGAAAAAATGAATGAAAAATCATCTGAAAGTCATTAGTCGGGTCCTTTCATTTCTTTAGATCTTTGAAAGGAGGAATTCCCCCTTTGCGATTGCACAAACAGATAAATGAAGACATGGAAACATCCCATAGTCACGCGATAACTTCATTTTCTCTTCTTTTGGTATCTACAATACAGAACATCAATCAAAACCAGAACTCACAATACCCAATGAATTCACCATTACCATTATTAATATGTTACCATGTTGTGAAATTTCAAGTTCTTTCAATTATACCTGGTCCATTTATATCAACAGAGAACTGTTCATATCTTCCTCTAATTTGTAATAAAAACTTCCCATCAAATCTGAAGAATAACACAATCAATGGATGGAACATTTAATAAATTATCACTGACATTATTTCCAATATTATGATTATGGTGATCGAAAATATCTTTCAAACAGCTCCGTATTAACTTATTATTAATTTCATTTTTCAGGTCATGAAGACGATCTACTGATAAATATTCCATTCACATAATGACTGTATTCGGATTTCTATTCGTTTCGGCGGATATTTATTTTGTTACATCCCAAGAAACGTAATAATATCCTTCTGAAGTAAATTTCCAAATTATAGTAAGTTGTAATCAGGTTAAACAAAGGTTGGTTGGTTACTAAGAAATCTCAACTGAAAAAAGTGTTTTACTGCAGAGATAATGAGAGAACAGTGAAAGGGGGGGGGGTCTTGGATGGGATATATCAATGAGTGTCGTGACAGAGGAATAACTTCTCCAACACGGTGTCGTGTGACATTTGACTTAGCCTCACACGTCATCAAAAGTTTGCCCCCGTCCCTGTCTCTTAAGTTTGCCTTTATCAGGCAAGTCATCTGCCCATCCCATCTCACTTTACCCCTTCCATTAATACGATACAAGAAAATGATGCGAAGCCCACATGTCAGAAATGTCATCATTTTTATCTAGGCATTGCCCCCGGTCCACATATGCCAATCATAAGGTACCCATCGCTTCATCTCTGCCATTCTGTTCTTCGTATTACTTTCTCCTTTTCTTCATCATGAACTAACTTTCATCATAATGACCAATGATGACTCTTCCTTACACTTTCTTCTAATACATCACTTCAATGCAATTTGTTCTGATTTTTACCATCTTTCTCCTCTTGTATTTTAGAACTAATCTATAATAATCATGTTGAAGATTTTAATTCATTTAAACGTTATTATGTTATTATAATTGATATTATTCAGTAATTATGCATTAAACTTTATGTCTTTATTTACACATTTCTTTTAGGCCCATGCTTGTCTGTGTCTATGTTTTTCCCTTTTTATTGGTCATTCTATTCGTTTCGATATATGAATATTTATCTATTAAATGAGATATTAATCAATACATTTCTTCATTTACTCACAAATGTATCTCTCTATTTATTTGTTTCATTAATTTATTGTTCTATAAATGTATACATGCTCATATCATTAGATAGTTGCCATATTCCAACAGAAAATTATGTCATTATGTCTTTATGTCATTTCATATATCTTCTTGTAAATTTTATTCTCAACATAATGTAGTGCAGTGTCGTTTCTTAACAATAGTTAGCAGGGTCTTCTTCTCTTCTCTGCTTTAATTTCCTATTTCTTCCCCCTCCCATCTTTTTTCTCTTATTAAACCTTTGTCTCGCTATCATTTAGCTATGATTGACGTCAACTAGCAAACAGATTCAGGATATAGCACAGAAGAAAGCGAAATGTCATAATTGAAGTAGAGGAAAATCAATTGGCGTTAACTAAACAAAATTTGCCAAAAAGGGTCAGTGCAAAATGGATGGTCAATTAGACAAGATAAAAACGTAACATCTTTAGGTCATAACGACATTTTGTTGTTATCACACGACATAGAGACAGCCGGAATATATTGCCCCAAGATACCTTTGTGAAAACACCTCCTATTTATCTCAATTTTTCCTTTCTGGAAAAAGGGCGTCGTCTACAAGAAATTATATTTCTTCTTGTCGATATTTCAATTGGTCACAGGGGAAGTGGCATCAAGATAACCCTGAGGCTGATTGAAATATTAATATACTCCCAAATGATTATTTGATCGTTACCCCTTACTCCCTATCCCAGGTGTACACCCCTCCCTTATACCTTGTATCAACATGCGTTATTATCAGCTACAGGTAATTTTTTTTTACTAAACCATACTCTCATGCAATGGATAGTAATTTAAGAAAACCACACCCATTATTATTTCAGAAGCACCTTAAAATTAGCTGCTTAGTACATTACATTATCAAATAAAGTTAAATGGAATAATTTACTTTCTTCCCTTCTTATACAACACGATGCATTTACCTCACACCACCCGGGGGAAGGGTGGGAGAGGATATTACCCCCCCCCAAAAAAAAATACACACACACACCCACCCTCACACACACCCACACCCTCACATGCATACGCTTTTATGGGCGGGTGTAGCCTGTTCAAAATAATACTTACCGCTTTTAAAGAATTATATCAATGAATGATTATGAAATTTTAGTCACGTGTAATGACAAGCCATATTTGAATGCTACCAAAATGAATTAGTTAGCTCATTGTGTTGTTTTATAATCCTTAAAGTTTCTCACTTGGTCACTTCCATCCATCGCTCCAATAATGACAATAATTTATTTTTTTAGGCTCCATAGCAAAATTTTTGTAGCCATTGCATGAGAGCATGTTTTGATAAAAATATCAATCTCTCATGACACATCTAGTACATTAACTTCTTGTACATCATCAGGTATACTGAAAAAAAAATGCTAGCTCGCACAATTTCTGATACATAGGGTATAAACTCTTACCTAATTTGTTTGTGTGTTACCAGGCATATTTTATATATTCGATTATTCATTTTACAGCCAAAGTTTGCCCGGGAAACACTAGAATCAACTGAATATTTAATAGAAAATTTAATTAAGACAGAAAGAAGGGACAGTGGTGTATTTCAGACGATTATGGTTCTTTTTTTTAAGAAGTTGCCTTCGATTCGTAGGTACTCCGAAAGTTTGAAATCAGATTTCAGGGATTTGTGAGGTGTCAAAGCTGCTTTTTGTTTACTCACACTGCAATGACCTAGTAATTAGACAATAAATCACTTGATGAAAATTATGGGAAAAATGAAAAAGGACATTAACATAGATACATACGAAAATATGAGTGTGATGTGCGAAAAGAAAAAAAAGAATAGGGGTGAAAAGGAAGCGAATGGGGATGTGATACAACATTCGATGGTGTTAATGAAAGGGGGAGAGAGGGTGGTAAAGGAAAGACGAGAAGCGACAGAAGACAGTAGCAGATTAGAGAGTAAATAGTAAGAAGGGGGAGATAGAAAGGATTTTTGGAAAGAAATCGGAGTGTGACCGTATTCTTCTGCTGAATGTATCAACGAGCATTGACGAAGAAACACAAAAAAGAAAGTCAGAATTGTCATGGGAGTTAAGACAGTCATATTTCAAGAATGATTCCATTTTATCCCATATTTGATTGCTTCTCTTTTCTTCTCTTGCAAACGGTGAGCTAGCCAGGAAATTCCTGGTGGAAATGGAAATAAATACGGTGTACAACACATCCTGGAGAAAAATACAATCATTCCCCCCGACCGCCATTCGAAAAGATATACTTTATTCAAGAAGACCGAAAACGTCTTTCTTTGGAATACATCCTGACTCACAATACCCCCTCATTTCTCACCTCATCTGTGCTTTCATCTGATGCGATCAAATCAAATAATTGTAATTTGTTCTTCAATAAGAAATGATTCCAGCCGTCAACGATGTGTTTACTAACCCTCACTATCTTGATTATAGTTATTGATACCTTGTCTACAATGCCCCATTTAATTCGGTCCGTGCTCGATATTTGATAATTATTTATATGAGTCGCATCCAACTGTGATCTGTCTCTCTTTCTCTCTATGCCTTTATCTTTTGTTTGGTAATGGAAGGGTTTGAAGTGCGTCCGACTTTTTTTGCGAATCAATAAAACTCGCTAAATTGTGAGAAGATGTTTAATGTCCGGCAGGGGTATTATAAGAAGACATACCACCCCTTCTAGGAATCTATGCAGAGTATCTCCATTTGTATTCATCGCATTTCCTTCCATCTACATGTATTCTCTAGATCCAACATTTCCTTTTAGACGGTAAGGTATGTACACCTGTCATCGATAAGACAGTTACGTTGAAAGTTTTGATATGGAGGGCCGAGTCGTGTACATAACGGGCCGCACCGCACTGTTTGCCCGATATAGCAGATCAAATACACCCCAGTCATCGCTTTACGAAGGATGTGTACACAGTCCATAAAGGGTGGCTGTACTTTGCCGCGTTTTTTTTTATCTGTGAGTCGGTGAGAAACAAGGGGAATGTTTTAAGACTCAGGTCATCCACCTGAACTCAGAAAGGTTCTTAGCACTTTTGTTTAGTCTCCCTCTCTATTTCTTCTCTCCAGACTCTCCCAAACTCTCCCTCTATTACAAACTCTCTCTTTCTCTTCATCTCACTCTCTCTTTATATGTTTTCCATGCTTTTCTTCATCTCACTTCTCACAGATCAATCTCCCCATTCTTTTTTTTCCTTTCTGTATTGTTAGCTTCTGAATTCGTTGGCGAGTTTTCCAGCCGGACCATCGGTACCCGCCCACCCGAGCGACCCGAGCCTGGCCCGCTAATCCTCACCAGGCTGCCGGTGTAAGATGACACGACTGTCGGGAAGCAAAGACATCCCGTGCCGGCTGGTTTGGGGCAAGGGAGTGGAGATAGCATGAATGAAGTACTGAGTGGGGCACCACAGCTGAGATGCTCTCAACACTCAAATCGACAACGGGAAGCACATAGTACATGAAATGAAAGAAGAAAAAGTTCATTGGGTATTACTCTACAGAGACATATCTCAAATCTAGGATTACCATTCATCCAAAACGTGACTGGGAGTATATTCTTTTTGTGAGGTTCAATATGCATTTTCCAGCCAATATTTCTTAATCTTGGCTTTTCACCTTCCCTCTCATTGCATCCAGTCATTGTTTTTCATACTCATTTTCTTACGCACATTTGTTCTAGATGGATTGCAGACAAGAAGGTATGTTAAATTGGCATTTCGGTTTCCAACGAATCAAAAAATAGATACGTAATTCATTAAAAAAAATCTAAATGATCAAAGCCGAATAAGTCTATTATTCCAGTGCAGAAATTGCCACCTCTGCAAGAAATGATATCGCACCTGTCAAAATGTCCATCAAAATGAATAAATGACCCTTACACGTCATCATAAGATGTGGAACTGCCGCTAAAATGGTCAGCGTGACATGTTAATATAAACTGTTATACCCCACTGGATATGATTTTATCGAGGGAGCAACGTTCCACTAGAGGGGCTACTAAGGGGTACTGGTAGACAGAAGATGACCGATGGTGCACTTTTTAGAATCCATCTACGACTAATCGCAACATGATACCATCAAGGGAATTCCATTCCATTCTTGTTCTAAAGTCTGACTGTTTCCCTCTCGATTTCTCTTTCCAATCTCTTGCTTATTCCATTTTTTTCTCTTCACCTTTTCTTTCTCTCATTTCTTTGCAGTTTTCCCCCTCAATTTCAGTATTCTACTCTTTTATACACTCAATCTACATCTATCGATTCTTTCTATTCGTTTTTCTTTCATACCTCTCCCTCCCTCGTTTTCTGTCTATTCCCATACCCATTCCTTGCACACTTTTATTGTTTCATTTTTTTCGTTCGATACCTTATAAATGTTTACCAATGTAATCTGTAATTCTGACTTTCGTTTTATTCAAACAATTTATCAGCTAAAGGTAATTTATGATTTTCTTTTGTGTATGTCCTCAGAAAATAACAGGTGTAGATATTTGTCATTACCTTTAGCTAACATGACTTAAGAGTACTCGATGACAGCATTTTGATGATACTGATCGGTTAATGACTTTTAAGATGTATGATGGTTTCCAATGGGATTTTTTTTCATTATTTTTTTTCAATTGTCACTCAGAATGTTTAAATAAACGTATTAGTTTTTTTTTCCATTTTTGATTGAGCTCATCGCTCCTTAATTATTTCCTGCTACCAATAAAATGACTGAATCTTACAGTATTTTTCATATTGAAATATTATTAACAACAAAACATTCTTGTCATTATATTGCTACCCGATTAATCTATATCCCTTTACCTATCGATACTTCGGTTATTTACCATGAATGTCATGTACATAAAGTATGCTAGATGAATACTACAAACATACTCTTTTCATATACCAGCCAACAAGATTGAACCTGTAGACCTA
Source organism: Lytechinus variegatus (assembly GCF_018143015.1). Lineage (NCBI taxonomy): Eukaryota > Metazoa > Echinodermata > Echinoidea > Temnopleuroida > Toxopneustidae > Lytechinus > Lytechinus variegatus. The sequence continues at coordinate 35,112,561 of NC_054750.1, forward strand.
CTCATGGGCTCTCATAAATGTTTAAATTCATATCTTCTCTCAGTAGGCTTTATTTTGAATCTTTTCACATCCCATTCCATTATCAAAATCCCAAACGTTTAGACAGGTTATGCTCATATTTGTTTGGTATCACGAAAGCGGCTCTTTGATGTTGAAATCACAAAATCTTATCCAGCTCAATAAAGGCAATGACCAGTGCTCTATACATCGCTAAGTGGTAGAAAATGCGACGGAAATGAAAGAAAAATAGAATTTTAACTCAACTAAGGGGGACAGTGAAAAGTATTTATGACCTTTCGGAAGGAAGGGAACCAGTGAAATTATTAAATTAAAGAATTTAGTCGGGGCTACTCAACGGCCCTGGCAACCTTACGGTCTTCTGTTTATGCAGTCAGGGGAAAATAGAACACAAATCTAGGTTACAAATAATACACATCCGGGAACTTCCATCATCCGCACTCCCACATGTCCCGTTGAAACATAGCACGCACGCGCGGATGGTTGTACCGCACACACAAACCAAACTGCACTTCTTCTTTTTCATCCACTCACGCGCATGAACCTTCGATGTGGATTTGACTATTTTATACAGGTCACGTTTATTTGGATAGCCTAATTACGCGAGCTAGAGCAAGTTTAACCCTTCTACTGCTACAAAGATAGTTTTCCCCCCAATTCTATGATCATCAGGCTCGTGAACTCTATTGGTAAAAAGAAGAAGATTCGTTTGTATTCGGATAATAAATTCAAACAAAGCGAAGCCGATGAAATAGATTTGCCAACTTTTGAAATAAATTTGCAGAACCATTATACTTTATACAAGCTTTTAAGAAAGTTCTATGAATGAAAAAATGCCTGTGTTATATTTATGCAATGAGTTATTACGCATGGATATGATTTTTTTTGTCGCAAGTTACAACACATCAGTCATGCTAGTGCACATGAAAAGGTTTGCATAAAATATGCAGTTTATTTCTGGAACAAAAATATATATGATGGTATCTCGTTTATCCTGAGTTATTTCAATTATGACTCACACTTAATTCATTTACTCGACCACCGAAATGTCAGCGGCTACCTTTTAATTATACGATTGGATTAAGTAGCAGCTAATAAAGTGCCATAAAATAGAGTGGAAAAGGAATTGAGCAACATTACAGAGCATTCATCAATAAAAGGGCACGATGCATTAATCCATTGAAAATAAAACGAGACGAGTAATCATGATGGAACCCATTTCTTTGTTCTTTTTTTGTTTTCCACTGCTAATCAAGAAATTAATCACAAATCGTCAGACCAGCGATGGTATTTCAGAAATAAAATACCAGAATTGATATCGTTTCCGAGAGCACTTTAGTGTGTTAAAGATCAATGGATGGTCAAGATTAAGATTGAAAGATGTTCCAATTAATTATTTCAGATAGGAATGCGATGATTTCACAAGCATCAACATCTTTCACTTTAAGAAATAAAATCTTTTATTCCATTTTTTATATTTTCCTGACTACTGTGCAATTTCATCAAAACTTTGTATATTCAAATATAAAATGTTACCTGTCTTATATATTTGTATTGGTTGTTGCAAGAATACATCTGCAATCAATCACAAATTTCTGTAGCAAATTTGAAATTGGTAGATCAATTTTAACTATGTCAAATTGTTATGACCCTCTAAAGCACACCAGCAACTGAGTGCAAATTTGCAATTGATTTTAAGATCTATGATTGGTATTATTATCATATTCACATGTTACTATGTCCGCAGATGTCAACACTTGATCAATGTCTCCTATCATGATTAAAAAATACACATTAAAAACCTTCACTTTTATTCGAATATCAGTTCTTTTCATTTTTTGGTTATTTATTCATTATCTGGATCTTTTATTCAATAAAATTTTGAGGAGTGTATTTGTGTGGATTTCTTTGTGTTTATTCGTTTTAGTTTCCTTTTTTATAATCATTTCGTTGTCTTTCAGGTATCAACAACTTTTTAGAGACATTTAGAAAAAAAGTTTTTACTTGAAATGTCTTTTGAAAATATTTTGTGAAATATATCTACTGATTAATGATAGAAAGAAAAAAAACATGTAAAACTAATTCAATAGAAAGAAAAGAAAAAGATAATGGCTTCAGTATGCGTTTAGGTCATTGGTTTGCTCCTACAACTGAGTGAAGTAGATATGCATTGTAGGCAGAAGAAATCTACCGGGTTTTATATCGAACGGCACCCAATAATCTAGACCCGGGCTATTCCTGGCCAAAGCACCTCACGACTCTCGCTGAGGTTACCAATAGTTTGGGGCAACCACATGGAAGAGCAAATAAAAGAGTAACAAGAAAACATAGACTTAAATAAAACAGAAATCCAGGCCAATATATGCAAATACGAGTTTTTTAACCGAGTCAGACGTGCTTATAAACATTGTGACAATTGCGAAATTTGCGAATAAATACGGAGTCATCTCACAAAAAAAGAGGGGAAGCAAAAATCAAGGGAGAAAGAATACGTGCGATGTCTCTCTTTTTTTCTTCCACACTAAGAGCGTGTGACAAGTCTTTTTCCCTGCCTGACTGAAATTTTGGTTGTTGACATTACCTAGTTTTGCCTTCTGTTCGTTTGTCAACCATTGTAATGCTGTCCTATTTTCTCCAACGATTTTACCCCCTAAATCTCAGCCCCTCTCTTTCTCTGTATCTCTCCATCCATTTCTCCCTCCAATGTTCTTTTTTTTCATCGGTGGTTAGGGTAAGGAATGACCACTGAGCTGATCATGGAGGGGGTTTGAGGAGGACTGAAAAGCGATCGGTAGGGTGAAGTTTTAGGTAACATGAGGGATACGCTTGTTACCAGTATGACTTACACGGCATCCATTCATTTCATCACTTGTATCACTGCACCTCTGCTTCACAGTCAAATTTAAATATAACTTATCTGAAAAGCCACCAAATTACTCGTTCTTCCGCCAGACCCTCATGATAAAGATGTATTGAAGAATTCCCCTCAAAACAAAATTAAAAGATATGCATCTTTTTAATTCCATTCATAAATTCCAAAATGAATTCTTAACGTTTAATTTTATCACAGTGTATTCATCGAAATAAATCAATAGGAAAGTGGATTAAAAACAAAAGACGAAAAAGGAGTGTATAACATCACGTTTCTTGTTTCACAAACTTGTCTAAAACTTATGTAGTTTCGACGATTAATGTGATGAATTATTTCTGATGTTATTAATTTGGTTACATGAATGGCCAAGTTGATGGTAGAAAGAGATTTATTTCTGATTTGTTTCAGTACCGTAAAATATTGCATAGATCCTGACGTGTCCGAGAAATGTTATTGCCTAATTTACAGTAAACAGACGCAGTCAGATTGAATAAAAAGTATAGGACACATCGGAGCTTTTATCTCAACATAATGAAAAAGAGCAACGTATATTGAAATAATTTTCAGGATCATTTTGACAAAATGTATACATCTTGTTTTGTTATTTTGATGGTTTAATTGTTATTTCACAAAGTCATTGGGAATTACAGAGTAATGTCTGTAACCATGACAACATAAACATTTTCATTGAATTCAATTCCCCCATTTTGTATAAAACGGGACTTTGTCAAAGAAAGGAGGTTTTGTGGACGGATGGACAAGCAGACTATGAACCACTAGGTCGGGGGTTCGAATTGTTATTATCATTACCATGCATCATTATTATTTTTGTCATCATTGTTATTGTTATTATTATCATTATTATCATTATCATCATCATTGTTATTATTATTATGTTCATTACTATCATTTATATTATTATTAACAATTTCGCCTGTTGCTGGGGTTGTGTCTTCCTTATTATTGTTTAATTTGAATAAAGTTTAATTGTTAAATGCAGAATGGCCTACGGACGTGTTAGTCTAAAGATGAATTAATTTCTACAACCTTAGGGGCTTTCAATTTATTACAGAGGGGTTGTGTTTTATTATTAATGTTTAATAGAAAAGGGACAAACGGGAGTTGGACCCCGGAAGTCAAGTAAATTAACACTTGCTTGAAAAAATATCGTATATAACATATAAGTTGCATTTAATGCTTAAATATCTTAGTGACTGGACCTCCTAGAATTATGTTAGTTATTTTTTTTATGATGATATACATTGTTAGAAAAAGAACAGAAGATTTTACAGAAAAAAATAACCAAATCATTCTGTAAATTGTTATAACATACAATAATTTCTACAATTTTGCAGAACAGGTCTGTTTTTAAAAAAGGAGAACACGGTTTTATTACAATGAATTTGTAAGGTCAGATACACCAAATCCAATTTTCTGTAATTTTACACTCCTGTATTACACAGTGCAGTAAAATTACAGGTGTTCACGAGACTCTTCTGCGGGATTTTTTTCAGAAGACATTTGCTAACAGTGTAGAGTATTGTACTTACATGTATATATATGAAAAAATATACATTGCTAGCTCGCTTCGCTTGGTCGCGATGTTTCTTTTTGAGAGTCAATGATGCACCATGTATACAAGTTAAAATCTGGGAATTATCATTTTTATTTTTTTAAAAAGTCAACACAAAGTCTCCAAAAATGCATATGGCATTTCAATTTCTTTGAATGTAAGATAAAATAGCACTGTTGATTGCTAAATGACTTACAGTGCCGTGGCAGAGGAACGAATCTTTATTAAGTGTCTATTCAGGCGTCTTGGACCCCGACACCTCCACCGTAATTGGATTATGGTTCATAATACCACTCTAAAGGTCCACTTATTCATACCCTTCTAAAATGCTGGGTAAGCAAACTGTCCACACAACAATTGGTTAACAAATCAATCCAACTTTGGGTAGTTTTTCAACCAATACTGTGTAGTTTTCACCAAAAGCGCACATTATTGGTTTAAAACTACCCAGACAATGCCAGAATTGGAAAAAAGTTTTAACCAAATCTTGTGTTGACAGTATGTTCCCCAACATTTTCAAGAGTGCATCTTGTGTATATATTTGTATCTATGTCAAGATGTGCGTGTGTGTGTCTGTGTGTGTGAAAGGGGGGGGGGTCAACTGTGTGTGCCCATGTATACACAAATTCATTTTTAGTTTCTCCTTATTTGAATGATATAAGGTATTAAGACAATAACATTTCGTCGGCGTTCATCCGAACCGTCGTATCTGATATCAGTCAAGAAAATGAAAGTACAAGTCGTATTCTATTCATAACAAAATTTCTATGCAGTAAGTTATTTTAGTTTTTAAGATATGAGGGGATTTTCACGGCGAAACAATGCAATTGTTTAATAAAATGCACAAACGGGTGCTGTAACAGAGCGATACGACGTTTTGACTGACCGCGATTTCAATGCGCGCAGTCAGCCAAACCGTCGTATCGGCACTGGACACTGCATTGACTTTGCACGTGAAAAAGCGATACGACGTTTTGACCGATCGCACACATTGTACAGGGAAAATCTAAGCCCTCAGACCGAAATTACAAGCATTTAGCTCTTTTGCGATATTTTATCCGATCCTTAGTCTTGTGTAAAAATAAGGAAACCAATGTCAGACAATTTTCTTGGTCTTTCCAACCATGTATTTTCTAGCAATGAATATGTTGTAAGGCTGGGGAACCAAGTGTGGAAATTTTATAAAACTAAATAGGTTTGTACCGTTGTATATGTGATACGATGGTTTGGATGACCGACGACGAATTATTCGAATGACTTATTCCGTATTCCCTGATTGTTAATTATTCAAAGTGATTTCTTTTATTTTTTTTTCAAGGAGGAGACATAGAACAATTAAAACCCCTAAATATATATTCTTTGCACATTGAGCCATATGGAATCATCCATGTCACAAAGACTCCGTCGAGACCACTGTTATCTATCACGTTGTGTATATTTAACTTCATATTTGAAGACAAAAAGAATACCTAAAATCATATAAACGTGACATGAAATAAATAGGAATATGTGCAGAATTTAGAAATAGCAAAGTCCTATCAAATGCAGATCACAAACAATGGTAAATAGGGGAAATGCCTACTTTTTCCTATCCACGTTTATGTCTACTGGGAGTTTTAACAAAAACAAATCTTCTATACAATTTTGTGGGGGCGTCGTGATCTAAATGTTATGACTTTTGTCTTTCAATCTGAGAGATGTGGGTTCAATTCACAGCCATGGCGTGTTTTCCTTCAGCAATAAATTTACCAACATTGTGCACGCACTCAACCCAGGTGAGGGGAATGGTTATTCGGCAGGAAAATATTCCTTTAATGCTTCAGCGCCTACATAGCAGCACAGCTAAAGCCGGTGTAAAAGTGATATTGTTCATGGAAAAGAATGATGCGAATAGCAAGGCCAAATGACCATAATCAATCTTTGTATTAAAGATGGTTAAAACTGAATTGGATCAAAATGCAAAAACATACCTTCTACGGCAATTTTTAATGTTCTATTTTTGAGATCACAGCTCAAAATCATTATGCTGTCATTATTTTAAAAGGTCATCGTTTATCATTTAATGGAGGCACCGGGTTAAGTCTGCATGGAAATCTACAAAAAGCATTTAAGTGACAACCTTTTACATTTCTACGTTTACTCGTAAAGTTTCTACATCATGAATTCTGGTCGTGGCTATTGGTGGGTTCCAGGTCCCCTTATTGACCAATAACAGTGCCGAGATCACGTCACGTGACCCCTGCCATTCACGCAGCGCACGAGTACACGGTTTATCTAAAAACTAAACATTTCTATTGAGAGGGATTGGTATAGGCCAGTGGCGCGCGTAAAATGTTTTTGGATGCCATCGCGTGTTGTGATATCGATCATGACCCCATTGCAAGCTCGCCTGACCTAATTATTTCTTTACTCTTCCATAGAGTCGTGTCTAATAAGCGGAAGCTTTCTACAGCATCGCTAATATAATAGTTTTAATTAGCTGAATGCAGTATTTTGGGTCGTGCGGATGTATTTATGTTATGTGAAAGGGCAGGTGAAGAACTACTAGGTGATAATTTAAGGCTCACTGCAGCTGGGAGGGAAAACTAATGAAATAAAGACTTCATAGAGCGAAAACTGTATGAAGTGATTTAGCTTTAAAAAGAGGAAGGGATTTATCCATGGGGTTCATCATATGGTAGATTAGGAAAATAATAAATTATTATTAGAGTCTCGGTTCTTGCTTTTGGAGCGCAGGGATAATTCACTCTAGCGCCAAAGAACCAAGTAGAGCATGTGATGAGCTTAGACATTCTCACTGGGAAGTTTGCTTCTTTTGGGTATATAAATGTTGAAAGCTTGATAGTTTTGCATTCCTCCCCATTCCCGCCGGCCTTCCTAAGTTGTCGCCCCGGAGCTGCAGCCACGCGACTCTTCGTCTAACTCATGTTGCCTCATGAGTCTCGGGCTAAATCCCTTTTACTGTACCTCATCATTTAAGAGATATTTAGGCCATGTCCTAGTTTGCGCGCTCATTCAATCATAATACGGATAGTATATGGGACAAAATCTCTGTTTATGTTTGTTAAGTTATAATGTTACGGAGTGCAGTCAAGGGCCGGACAAATACGGCTTCTCGGACGCAGCGCGTCATTAGAGGCCGATAAATAGCAATTAGCGCCTTGCCAGTAATAGCCCCTCAAGGAGCGGTGCTCCGAAATCGAGTTAAAGTCCTAGACTTTAAGAATTGGGTTACCAGACGTCGTCAAGACATCTCGTCCTGTCCTGGATAAGATGGCCGATGTGTTATAAAACTCTGGCCATACATCTTATTCGCGTCGTGGAGTTGAGGGTATATTCTTTGAATCCTCCTTTCACTTAGTCTTTTTTTTCAATCTAACCTCCTTTTTTTCTTTCTGCAAGTGAAGCGAGCGAAATTCCAACTTGCCATGTAAGAAGGTACCCAAGTGCACTCCAAAAGTACCATTCCTGTATCACTCCCTTCTCCTTTACGTTTACTCTTTTCCTCTTTCCTCGTACCACATGTACCCCCCCCCCAGTCTTCACCTCCCCTTCTCTTTCTCTGTCTCTGTCCATCACAAATTCCAATATCATCTTGTTTGTCGTCTTACCACTGTCTCTCTCTATCTTTACCTTATCCTATCTATTTCTTTCTCTCTCTCGCTCTTTCCCCATTACCTCTACAGCGTCCGACACTCCTACTTTGCCTTTTTTTTCATTATTTCGTTGTCGAGTTTCTTATTTTCGCACTATCCTTCCTTTTTTAAACATCGGTGTAAACATCACCTTAGACAAGGAAACTTGATTAAATGGTAGAGCATCTTCCTGCTGAAAACATCATAACCTCTGACAAATAAGAACGAGGTGAGAGGAAGACCTAAAGAAAATGGCGACTCGTAAGTTCAAAAGCTTTTGCGAGGGAGAGTGGGAAAACCGAGAAAAATATTGCACTTCAGTAGTGTCATCGGCGGGTGTGAATTTGCAATTTAGCGTGCGAGTCACGTCATAACGTGATATCACGATTGTATAGCTACATCGATAGAAATGAGGTCGAATTCCATGAGAAATGGTCAATAATAAATAACTTCATCTCTTTCAAATTCATCTAGGTATATTTGTTCTTTCTTTCGGTTCACTTGTGAAGAGAAACAGAAGACAAAGCGGAGCAAAATATTGGATCTAGACACTGAGACGGTATAAAAACAAGAGATGAAATCATAATTTAACATCCATGAAAGGAACTTATGCAACAAAAAAGTATCATCGTACAAAATAAGGTATATGCGTATGCAGGGAAAACTACAACACCGAATGCAACTGCGTGATGGAAAGAGAGATAATTATGTAATTGTAAACCGAAGTAAAGAATAGAAGGGGTTCGGTCTGAAAGAGAGTAAGCGAGTGGTAGAAAATAATAGAATCCCAAAGAAATGAGGAGGAAGAAACTGAGTGGGGGCAAGAGAACTTCAAATTCATTGGCATCGCGGGGAATCAAATTATTATCCAACAGAACTCTAACATCCTCATCTTTCATTCAATTAGAGTCCCTCCACAAAAAGGAACCGAGGTCAGTCGAAAACCCATTAAGAATAACTTTATATCAAAGCCAACGATAAAATTATCAAGCGCGGCGAGCGCACTCGAGAAAGAAACTGGCAAAAGGATATCAGGTTTACCCATTCAAACTAACCTATCTGATGAAGATGTTTCTATTATGGTTAAATGCAGCTTAATGCGAAATTCGATAACACAAGTATGGGTGCGTGACGGAATGGGGAAAGTTAAGAGAGTGTTCAAAAGACAAATAAAACTATTTTTAAAAGGGTCGGAAAATTGTGTGTGGAAACCTGATATGGGATGATTCAAGTCGTTGGCAATTGTTTCCATTTGAGGAGTAATCATGGGGCTTTTTGATTAAATAGAAGACAGGAGATTGTCCTCCGGAGTGAAAATCTTTGGAAGGGCAAAAGTGACGGTATGACGAGAACTAAGAGAAAGACTGATGGTGATTGGTCCGCTGAGGAACATTGATTGAAAGCTGACAACCAAACAAATTTAGTATTCTATATCGCTACATTCTTCAGTCTTGTTTTACGTCCATGTTGACTGTTTTAACGAATGTTTAGTGTTTTATTTCCACTTGAATCTGACCTCTCCTTTCACTATCCTACTCCTGACTTGAATTTTTACACATTTATGTTCTACTCATCTTATCAGATTTCATTCTCAACTTTTCAGACCGCTTTTTTGTTTCCTCTTCCCGTCCTTCTTCATTATTTATACTTTACTGTTTGAATTTGTGCCTTTTATACATTTTTATCACAATACTTTTAAATAATTTTAGTCTCAGAACTTCACTTTGCCTCGTGCAAATCAGTTAATTTTGGTGACTCATTTATGCATGTCTATTTTATAATATAAAAAGAAGATAATACACAACATTTAAAATTGCATCTTATTCTGTCTAAATGATAAATATGTGACATTGTTCTTTTAAAAAAGAAAGGTTTTATCACTACCATAATAATGTTTTACATGCTGGTACAATATCATTCCTCAGCAAACAGATAGGAATCAATTGTTCGATGATAATGCAGGGTAGGCCTGTTCATTTATGCAAAACTGCTTTCTAAAGGCGCTCTGCAGCTTAAAGGTCAAGTCCAACTCAGAAAAATGTTGATTTGAATCAATAGAAAAAACTCAGACAAGCACAATGCTGAAGATTTCATCAATATCAGATGTAAAATAAGAAAGTTATGAAATTTCAAAGTTTCGCTTATTTTCAACAAAATAGTTATATGAACGAGCCAGTTACATCCAAATGAGAGAGTTGATGATGTCACTCACTCACTATTTCTTTTGTTTTTATTGTTTGAATTATACAATATTTCAATTTTTACGAATTTGACGATTAGGACCTCCTTGCCTGAAGCACAAAATGTTAAAATAATGGAATTCTACGTGTTCAGGGAGGAATGAACTTCATTTCACATGACAATGACGAGAAATCAAAATATTTCATATTTAAAAAAAAAAAAATAGTGAGTGAATTACATCATCGACTCTCTCATTTGGATGTAGCTGGCTCGTTCATATAACTGATTTTGTGAAATGAAGCGAAAATTTGAAATGTCATAACTTTCTTATTTTAGATCCGATTTTGATGAAATTTTCCGTGTTATGCTTCTTGAATTTTTCTCTTTTTATTCAAACCAAGTTTTTGTTGGGGTGGACTTGTCCTTTAACAAATAACTCCACACCAATATCAATTTATTCATCTTAACGATTGGTTTAAAAAAGGGCATGTTTTTTTATTCGGAATCACACCAAAATATAAAAAAATATATGAAAATTATTCATACCAAGCCTTTGCATTCCGAGATAATTAAGGACTGATACAATACCTTACAATGAAGTTATCTTGCTATACATCATTCATCTAACTCATTGCCACACAGTCCCAATGAACGGAAAGGAATTATTCGTATCCTTCTATTCTAAAGTTAATAAGATACCTGATTGCTACTCCCTCCCCTTAGGTTATTGAACACTCGGCTCATTATTTCATCAAAAGCACCAGAAATACTGCCGCCCCTGTCTGGCCTAGATTTCGCTAACCGGACAAGCAATTGACACCGATTTCAAGACAGTAATCGTTAAAACTTACCCGACAATGAGAGAATTGGCATACCAGAATAAAAAAGACTGGAGATTGATAGAGATAAAAAGGAAGAGATTCAACCAGAGGGCCGATTGATAGGCATTTAAAGTCTAAAACAAATTCATTAAGGACTGAGGAAAAGAGGATCTGGTTATTTTAAACCGGACAAGCGCTTGACTCGGATTTCGCCACCATTTTGGTATAACTAGCATTGGCAGTTGGCAGGGTTTGTCGTCAAACCAGTGTTAAACAAATTGATTTAGATCCTTATTGTAGAATATTGACTATCAACCGGTACCAGTAATCCATCAGCCTAGTTTTCCACGTGACACTTTACTCTCTCCCAACGGTACTGTATAGCTACTTTTGTTATCATCATATCACTCAATTTCATTCCTAGTATGCGTCATACAAGAAGAGAATTCAAGAAACGGGGAAGAGGAGAACAATTACAAAATATTATATATCTTCAAAATGGATATACCACATAAATATTCTAATTGACAACATGTCGATCACTTCATTTTCTCTGAGGTGCATTGCATTTTTTCACGTGCTAAACATATTAGGAATGTACGCTGCACGATGTGGAAAAAATGGGTTCATATTTTTAGCATTGTCAAACTCATTTCGAAATACATCTATTTTTCTTTTTAAATCCTTATTTTTGTATTTACGTCATTATACCTGGCCCATCAATCCCTCAAATATAGTTAGAAAAGAGCTTTGCAAAGCATCGTAAATTCATCAAAGTAGGTTTGTCGTAGTTGAGAAAGTTCTAAATTCATAAATCCATGACAATTATCCCACATTTTCTTCCTGTTATCCCCAATCCCTTCGTTTTACTTTCACATGAAGATTTCTTTTACAATTCTTTTAGAATTTAGACTCAATTACTACCCGAACATTTTATCTCTTTGGACATGTTGAAATCAAGTCATTTTCAAATGATGCAATATATATATATATATATATATATATATATATATATATATATATGAGAACAAATAAAGAACAGAAACATATGCCAGGATTTCAGTTAAAATTATATATTATTTACGTAATCGTCAAATAACATTAGAAATTACCAATCATATATTTTTTTAAAGGTATGATTTAAATAATATTTTGGGATTATTTGCATTCTTTTTATTTGCCGTTATGGTTGAATTTTATCAAACCGTCAAAGTGATAAAATCCCGTAATCATTACTTCATGCGAACGTTAGATAATAAATATTGTTCTGTAGATGAAATGAAATGAAGCATATTACCAGGATACCATCAGTGATATTATCCGTCAGACTAACATTAATTTAAGCTTTAAAAATTCGCTCACTCTAATAGGAAAATATTTTCTATTGCCAAGATAAGCCTCATAAAGTAAACATGTTTTCTTCATCTCTGATAAAAATTGAAGTATAAAATAACATCAGTAGAAATGTATTTCTAGCAGTAAAAATCATCATGACCCAACGTTGTGGTACAAATGATCTTGAAAAGATAAGACATATTTTCTAAAGGAATGTTGATTATATCTTTATTGGTAATATCTTTTTAGATATTTTATATATACTGAACAGAATTCATCAATACTATTAAAATGTAATAATTTGTCATGTTTGTTGTAGGCAAACGCGGTTCATTCATACAAAGACTCAAACTGCCAAAATGTATTTTATACAAGCCTTAACATCTTCTATTTATGAAACAAAAAGAGGACATGTATCACGTGATACTGTAAAGTAAGAATGTTCCAGCGGTTTATATCTTCCTTTTCGCGTCATTTATTTGCTCTTATGTGATCATGATGACATTTTGATGAGGTTATGTTGGCTCTAATGTAGAATACTGGCGCCTTAGAGGTAATATATACATATGGAAATAAACCTTTTTGGCGCCATTTGAACAATGCAAACACTGTACGTGTGTGTCAATAGTTCAGTATAGCATGGTTGTAATTAAAGCCATCCTAACGATCTTAACATGCAATGTTCACCGATATCAACTTCACTTTATATCGCCATACAGGGGTGGTGGCGATCGGTCGAACATTGAACCGAATTTCAGTAGATGATAGTCGTCTGGGAGGCGTGTTTAAACGCATTCCGTAGTGGTTTTAGATTGTTGAACGGAATCCCCAACTTGTCATGTTCAGAGTCATGGAGTGAGCAAAAATGGCGCCAAATTTTCCCTGACAGATTGAGCTGTTCTCGCTTTATATGATCACAAAGTTTAAGTTCATATAATCTCATCTTGGAAACTACCCTATCCCATGATAACCTTAAGTCATCTTCTTTTAACCTTTTTTTTCTTTGCTCTCGCATCGTCGGACCGTGGGATCGTGATCGGGGCAGGTGCTAAGAAGAGCACCCTATGTTGGATGGCGGGAAAAAAGGGAGACGTTGGAAAGCGTAACATCTCAGATTCTTGTTGGCTCGAAACTCAAGGAGCGCGTTGGCTTCGAATCGAAACGAAAGGATCGTCTTTCCCGCACCCGAGCGGACGCCTACCGAGTGATCGACCGACACAACATGTACTGCTGTGTACACTGACAAGTTTTCTCCTACCATAAGAACTAAACACCACGCCTTTATTCCCCCCTCTCTCTCCCCCACTCCCACCCATTTTCTTTCACCTCTCTAGGAACCTCTCTAAGCGAGTAATGTTAACCCTCCTAAAGATGATCTTTCAAACTTAACATCGCTTCTTCCATGAAGCATTTGAAAACCTGTCGAAGAAGTATGAGAAATCTAGAAAGTTAAAGGAAGAAGAAAAAGTAGGGTGCAATCTTCGATTCTGATATTGAAACCAACTCGACAAGTGGATGCGTACATAAGTGAACGAGTTAACAATTGTTACTGATTCCTTGTAACGTCTAAAGATACAGTTGAGGCGCCTGGTGGTGGGTGAATTCGATCACTCTTTGGAGGTGAAGTTTTTCTTCAATAAAGAAACGGAAACACTCTTGGTGAAAGATAGAAACATAGGGGTGGGTAACACCAGACAGCTCTTGAAGAAACAGTGTCCGAATCTTTACTTGTCAACTGCAATTTGCTCCGATAAAGGGATGAGACTATCTCTTATATGGATGGGTTTTGGTCGGGATATACCCTTAACGTTATACTCACGTTACTTTATCTCCTTATATGTTTCTCCACTTTAGAAAGTAACACGAACCAGCCTCGAAAACGGCTTGTCTTCAAAATTATCTCTCACCCTTCTCTCCCTCCCCCTCTCTTCCCCCTCTCTCGCTCCCTCTCACTCACTCACTCATTCTCTCTCTCTTCCTATTTTTCCATCTCCCTAAGCCTCTCTTTATTTTCCATCGATCTCTATCTAAATTTAGCGAGCAATCAATCTCTTCTGCCCCTTTTCTATGGACAAATTATAGTCTTTAAGTCTTCTTGTCATGCATAAAGTACTAAGAAAGAATACTAAATTTATTTTCATTCCATCCCTGAAGTCGACAAAATCGCATCTTTTCTCTTTCTAATTGTATGTTTATTTCTCTTGCTCACTCTATCTTACTCTCTTTCTTTAATTCACTCTTCTCCAGTTCTCACTCTTCATCTGATGCTCCCCATCCATTCTCTAGTTCTCTTACTTTATGTTTCCTCTTTCATGTCTTTGGGCCTTTTCAATTTCTTCACTATAAGATTCCATGACGGGCTGACCGATAGAGGCTTTTCCTGAACTACTATGTTTACAAAAGTGCTGTGTTTTTGAATCGCAGAAATATTCTGCGGCTGTTTGTTCGATCTCGGGTTTCAAATTCAACCATCCCTTTTCTTTACTTCTACTTTGCAGCCAAAATCAATTTTCCTACCCTTTTCCTATTCACCCACAATGTACTATGAAGAACACACGTTTGGCATTTGGGCTACGCATTCAAATGATATTAAAACGATAAAGAAAAAAGAAAGAGCAAACTTTACATTGGTTTGCCATTAGCAGCATAACAGGTGCACTCTAAAAGAGAAAGGGGATAAGTCATTTTATTATGTGAATGCTTTATTCAAATCGATTTAGGGGAAGGATGAATGCATTTCCTCTTAGCTCTTATGAAAATCGTGGAAAGTACATTTAAGAATTTAGTGATTACAGATTTATATACAGATAACTGAATAACTATACACTGATTTCTTTCATCATAGCATAAATGGAATAAAGATAAAGCTAAAACTTATTTTCAATATTTTTCCCCGATAGCGACACGACCCTTTTTGATAGCGAATCCCTCTTGAAATTTGTATTTTTTTATATGCTTGTATCAAACTGCATTTCTGCATGAATAAAAACTTAAATAATTATCAAACCTGAAAACGGGGTTTCATTTACGTCATCTAAATCATTCATCAAATGAATTTACTTCGATATGTCATTGCAATGTGGATAACTTCTTTGGGTAGCTAATATTACTTTTTTTATTCCAAGTGGTGTCGATACCATGAAACGTTCGATCTAAGTAGAATTCCAGATATTAAAGTTTACAACCTCAAATACTATGCAAATGTTCAAATCAACATTATTAACATAACCTTAATCATTGTCACCAAAATATGTATGATGAATTTTTAAAGGAAAAAAGGCATTTTTTTTAAAGATATAAACAAATTAAATCTATTTTGATTAACTGGAGAAGTAATGTTCCCAGATTTTGGAATTCAGGTCTTCACTTTGAAAATGAAATATATGAGGAAAATGAATGGAATCATGGAAACATCTCGAACATGATCATTTCTGCTTTGAAATGATGAAATGTTTAAAGAAATTCAATTGATAAATAGTGGTAATTATATGTAAATTAGAAAAGGATTTATTCACTTTTGATCTCAGGATGATTGAGAAGAATTATTCTTAATCAAGACCCTGACTTGTTCTTAGTGTGATAATTGGTTATTTTGACAAGTTCATGACAATAACGTTGAAACTCAAGCAAAATGACTGTTAAATCTTAGATATGGGCCAAATCATAATTGCTTTACAATAGTCACAGGCGAGTCCTAACAATGATTTGTTTTATTCATAATTCTTCTTCAGGCGGACATTGAAGACAAGGAACTGACCACAGTCAGAGCGGCTCAAATTCCCACAGGTCCGAAAGACGAGATGCCTGGTATTTTGCTGGACTTTCCGTCAAGTTTCTGTTTGCATCTCTCTGTGTTTCCGTATCTTCGTCCAAATCTGTCACCTATTTCCGACAGCCAAGTCCAAGTGGCGAGCCTATTTCACACCCATCGTGTCTTGACCTCTGATCGACGGAGACCTACCGGGTCAAGAGGTCAAGCGGTAGTGTTGGCAATGGGAACGAGTTTAAACTCTTGTCTTTCAAACTATCATTTCTTTTCTGCTTTTATGTGAACACCCAACCTTACCCCCCCCAAACAAAAAAAAATACCTATCAATCTGATGCCATTGACTTCCCACTTTCTCACAATATCCCCAAAGCATGCCCATTTGAAGAAGGAAAAGAAGACGAAAAAGTACGATGTGTATGGCAATCCCAACGGTTCTACTCTCCATCCTAAACTCTCATTCCTACCCTTTTCTTATTCCACAGCTATTTGACCTAAATACATATCCAATAGATTGCCCTCTGAAAGTGCATTAACTTTCCTTCGGTCATTCGAAAGTGATCGGGTAAAACTAAAGGGTTGCTTGGCCTTTTCTTTTATAATTCTTACACGACTTGGATAACGATTGCGATATTCGTGTAGAAGCATTGGTTTTGTGTTAACATTCCCAACTCTCTTTTTATTTTCTCTTAATTCTATTTATTTCTTTACCGATGGCATTTGGGCCTTGGTTAGTGAAAAGCGTGGAGGTGAATGTTACCGGGACATGCCGCACGATCCAAATGGCCAACGTAAAACGACCAGTCTATTTCCCCTGGCGCGTCGGTGCAGAGTTGTTCGAGCAATTCGATGGAGGTGTCATTGCCAGTATAGCTGCAGGCGGCCGGGCTTTTGTCTCTACCGACGTGTATCTTTACCGTAATTTTCATAGTTTTCTGTAAGGTCTCTCATCTACCTACATTCTCATTATCAAACATTATTCTGATGCATACAAAAAAAAATGTACTTCACTCTAGAAACACACCCTCCCCTTTATTCGTTATTTGATTTATGACATTTGTGTGGCATTTCTAGAAAGAACAAAACTCTTTCATGTCTACACCGACAATAACAATGTGGCTATGCTTGTATGTATGCTGAATAAATGGTCAGTCGTATGTTCCAATTTAAATGTCTTACAGATTGATGAAAACAACTTTTAAAAATACACTCAGATATCTTCGTTCAAAAGACTTGGTGAAATTAAATATTTCAATACAAGGACACTGTCATTACAAACAAATCAAATATGACACAGTATCATTCACATGTGCAGACAAAATTGAATAATAAATTAATCTTATATGCAAACAAGACATGAAATAATGCAATATCTCTCTCGATAAAGATGGAAATGTTCTGCTTTCGTTTAAAAAATGTTTCATCACCATTCGTCCTACCAGTTTCGTATTCATTTCTTAAGTGACTGTTTCAGTTGAACACTTTTGTTAAAGTTAAATGAAGAAATATGAATCACAGTGGGATTTGTTAAATTACCCGGCATATAACCTCTTTCTCCTTAGTCTCCTTTTTTCATATTTGTAGTTTCGGTGTGCAGTCACGGGCCAATCTTCGCTCTTCAGCAACTCTCGCCTCCCCGAAGCGCCGGCCGAACACGCGGGTCCCTCTCCGATTTGGGATCTCATCACCCATTCTATTTTAACGCGACAACGCGATGGGTAATGCTATACCAAAGAATATTTCCATAAAGCTCGCCACAACATATCATTTTGTTCATTTCATATGAAACCCATCAAGTCATCGACTCGTTTGATATGAGCTGGTGGCATGCCCAATAAAGGGGGTACATACAGGAAACGGTACCAGCAGCCGTTTGAATTTGTTAATCAACTTAAAAGTCATATAGCGGTCAGGCAAGCTGAACGGGGGGATCCCATCTCTCGTCTCCACCACCCGATCCACGCTTGAATGAGACCTTAAGATGGACAGGCAAAATGCAAGAAATAGACTTCTTACCTGCTTTTTAAAGAACACTTTGCTTTCAAAATGGGACGAGTTTTCCACTCCTCGAATCATTTAAGCGAATGCTTGTCAAGCCACTAATGCACGCATTGCTATATTGGAAGAAGATTCGAGATCGGCGCCAAACATAAAATGATTTTCATGTATTCTCCTCATTTCTGCTTCACTCGCCGAATGATTTGATAATCGGTTTTCTTTGTTTGGAGCCAATATCCCGTGGGAGTAGATAACATCAGTGACACATTTATCACAAGGACTAACTTCCATTTCCAATGTGAAGTTAACTAATCAAAAGCGCTCAAGTACTTCTGATACATTAACTTAGATAACAAATACAACACAAAAGTGCATGAAAGTGAAACATTGTAGCTCTCGATTTATGGAATATGGATATCTCATTGCGTTAAACATGTTAAATTGCATTACTCGTTATTAAAAAAAAGAGCAATGTTGCTCATTTGCCCTTCAAATCCGAGCGTGTATACTCACTACAAATTGTCTATGGGGGGGGGGGGGGAAGCTTAGGGTAACATGCAATGGATATGTAACCGTCAACAATATCGTTCATTATCATGCTACACTCGTAAGAAAAAGGTCCAAAAAAGGCCATGAACATGTATATTTAATCAATCCTAAATTGCATTAATCATCAATTAGAGCTGCAACGGCAAAGGATAAGTTCTCCTCATATTAATAACCTTCAATGGTTAGAAATGTTTCTAGACTTCAATAACCGCAAATACTATATCAACCTTTCCTGTATTTTTTGTTCTTTACAGCATCCAATTTGATATCCCTTATATTTTTACGTAATATTCATGTTTTCTCGATACAATCACGTCGAATAGAAAAAAAATATTATCTTCCTCAACACATACATCGACCACCGTTGTAACTCATGATGGAAATTAAAAAAAACGAGAGTAATCAATATGAGTTATAATTATAATCAAAAATACAATTGGAAAATGTATTTCCATAAAATTATGATCATATATATGTATCACATTAGGTCGAATGGTTTCATGCAAGGATTGCTGGAAAAAAACATAACAGCCCCCCTCCCTTAAAACAAAATCCCAATTGTCATTAAATTTATTGGAACGTCTGAGTAATATGACTTTTGTTAATTGCGAAATCTGCTGGAACAAAGCAGTAAAGCAGAAAAAAAGAAGTTTTAAACAGACTTGAAGTGGTCCAGTTTATGGGTTGCAATATCGACCAACATGTTTCTTGGATGCATCATATAAAATATATTTCATGCAAAATTTAAAAGGTAGGTTTGGGGGGATTTCTCATTTCGCTTCCTTGCTAATTTCCAGAAGTGGTGCAAATTATCAAGATTTTAGACCCTCGATTTATTCTTCTTTCATTACGCCATTAAATCCATGTAAACAATGTCCTTCATTGGAAGAGAAAGAGAGAGGGAGAGAGCTATCTACCAGGTTCCATCCCCACTACACACGCATATACTCACCCTCACACACACACACACACGCACCACAAAATGTTAAAGTGATGGTATTTGTGGTATTGTCATTGTATGTTTGTGATGATCTATAAACCTTTCTACCTTGTCTGTGCTAAAAAAGAGGCAAAACGCAGCACGTTCACAATAAAATGAGAAATCGACCTAAAAATGTTTGATATGTGTTTCGTGTTTTGAAAAAAACTTACTTTGTTCTATGAATAAATGCCAAGTATTATGAATACAAGTTATTATGTAATGAGCAGACGTTTAGTATTTTAATAAACATATTGCTTTTATTTTCTTTCTTTATCCCCCGGTGTAAAATATTCATTTTATTAAACTTTTAGGGCTATAATTTGTCATTAAATATTTGTTATATCAACTTTTATAAAGGCTTTGTAAAAGGGTGGGTGCATATCTCAAGAATTCAGGTTGAATAGCATAAGTTTATAAAAATGTAAGCAAATATATATTGGTATTTACTTAATGGAATTATGTTTAAAAAATGTTTTATTTTTTTTTAAGTATTCGTAACTTCGGTAGTTTTAAGTAATATTTACTTGTTTTCTTTGGCGCCATTTTACTCAAGTAAATTATGTAACATCAACTTAATTGAATTGAGTAAACCATTCAATGCAATACTTCAAAACAAATGGGATGGGAACTTTCTAGGCACAAAAGTCTACTACTCGTCCGACTTTCAATGGCATCATCTGAACTTGGACATCTTTACTTCAAATATTAGACTTCATTAAATGCCACCTACCTGTACTTACCTGGAATAATAAGAATTTATATAATCGAGCAAAATCGCTTATATTTTCATAAAAAATCTCGACATTTTAAAAAGTCGCCCCCAAAATTCCGCGTAACAGTCATTATGAACGTGCAATTATCAAAATGATGAGCCATCTCGTTTTATTTTATCATAAACATCATAGTTTTTCTGCTTCAACAATATAAGTCGTAATTTACTAATGAGGTAATGCGTCAGATTATCATTGCTGCAACTATACTATCAATGACAAAAAAAAGATATGGGATATAATATTCCAGGAAGGGAAAATAGCGACATGAATTCATCAGCTCGCAATTGCTTTGAACCATTTCTCCATGATCATGATGATAAAGCACAATTTTAAATTCAATGACTATATAGGTTAGGGTTTTTTCCCCCAACAAGAATAGAATAACGTATCTGGTGTAAATATTGATTTTAATGAGAAAGTTTGTAAAGTCAAAACACTGACCCACCCCGAAACTTCTCTTTTACAAAAGAATTCATCAATGAAATATTTAATGAATAATGATAATTGTACTCCATAAACATGTTAAATGACTAATATGAAGGCTAATATGCCTCGCGTTATTATGATTATAGACTGGAAATAATAAAAAATAGACTTTGAAATAAAACCTATCAACACGAAACCCCTGTAATTCTGTAAAATAAAAAAAATAAGTTTTTCTTACTATGGAAACCACCTCATCTGATCAACACTCATTAAATTTTCACAACTGCCAAGATCGTTATCACCAATTCATTAATTTATTCCGTTTCCCCTATTCGCGCAGAGTGAGAGATGAACAACAATGACATCAGCTTTTGTCCTTGGACAAAAATCATTGTGAAGTCGCTGGTCAATATAAATACTTGACCGAATGGGTTATTGTCCGTTAATATTGGGACATTTTCTAAGCTGTGGTTTCGCACACAGCACAACACACATCCGGGTGAAACAAATCATTCAAAGTCGACGTACTTTTTCTTCTCCTTTTTTAGTCCCTTTTTTGCCTTCAACTATTTATTTCTCCCCTCTTTCTCTGTCTCAACCACGGTTTCGTCTTTTTCTTTCATAGACAAGGTCGGTCCTTTCATCTATGCCGCAGTGATAACACCTGTTTCGACGCACCCAAGTCAAGTCCGACGCCGATTTTACCCCGTACAAGTGGAGCTCCCAATAATGTTTGAGTAGATATTACGTTTCTCCCCCTCAGTTAGTACACCATGTTGACACGAGTTCTTCCACATCTTATTGCTATGTAAGCCCTATAGCCAATTTGATTTCTTTTATCGCTAAAAAAAAAATCTTCCTGCCTTTTTCACTCCCTCTCTTTCCATCTCAGACATTTACAGCCATGCTATTTCTCTCATTAAACAGCACTTTCTCTCAATTATCTCATCGCTTATTATATCTGATTGAAGTGCCGCTCCAACAGAACAACGATTTAGTTTCCTCATAATTCCGATGTTATCGTCATATTGCACATACATTCTTCGTGCAAAGGTAATCCAAATTCCACATCAGGTGTTAGTCAATACATCTTTATCGTTTTCCCCCTCTTTCTGGAGGAAAAGAACAAGAAGAAAAAAAAAGGAAAAACGAGCGTTTGAGAGGTAATTTCTGCCTTCTTCCTTCATTTGAACATGTTGAATACAGGAGTTGCAATGAACAACGTTTAATATAGAGGCTAACATGCAGTACAAATGTTATTTATTGGAGGTAGGCTATTATTCTACTACTACTACTACTACTACTACTACTACTACTACTACTACTACCACTTCTACTACTCCCATTACCGCTACCACTGTTAGTAGTAAAATAATCAATGTTTAATCATCTTTGGTCTGAAGGACTTGAAGTAAAATGTATGTGATATTACTATACTGAATATATGGTTTATTTTCATTTGGTGATATGACCATACCAACGTGATCAATCTACATATCCCAGCCGGAAAGAACACAGTGTCCCACAGTGTGAAACACAGTGTGAAATCATCTTCACACTGTTAAATTGGAGCGTTTTAACATTGTGAATCACATATTCACAGGGTCGAATATGTGAACACAATGTGAACACACTGTGGGACACTGTGTTCTTTCCAGCAGGGATATGAGTGTGTATTTGAGTTTTGTCAGACGTGTAGCAATCAGATATATGATTATTTACGTCTGGGACCGACCTTTAACGTCACCATCCGAAAGACTTGACAAGGGCTCGAATCTCGAACCTCTGCATCAGTTTGTAACTTCCCCACAGCTTGGATTACAGGCGCACACCACAAAGCGCAGTTGCATGATTTCAACATGATATAAGCGTGATGCGGGCTTTATTATTGTGATGGTTAATGCTAAAAAAATGCTATTACCCCCCCCCCCTCCCCAAGCTGTCCCCGAATTTCAAAATTCGAAGTGTATTACAGGAGATAGCCTGTCACTCTTTTCAAGAAAGGGGAGGTTAATAATCAAATGGAAAGAGGTGTGTTGGAATAATTGATTCATCTTTTCAAAGTTGATAATCCTTTACCTCTATTCCTTGTCTGTGAACGCCCCTGACTAATTCCTAACTCTGACTATTAGATACATAGAATAGCATGACTGATTGGTGAAACCTTATACACAGAGCGCAATTATGATCACAATTGGTGCGTGAGTTTTGACGCGTTTGCGTGTATTTTTAAAAGAAAGAACCCTCTTGCCGGACCTTCATTGCCTTTTCTTTTAACCCTATTCGTATGATTAAACTGACCACGGGTGATATTAACAAAGAATATAATTGCTTCCATTGATCATCGTCCGTTTTAGAAGACATGCTCTGAAAATTTTGAATGGACATTTAATAACTGTGTGAGTAACGAAAGCTTGAAATATGGCGATTTCCTCTGTTCTTTAGAAAAGATGGCCATTGACGTGTACAATGTCCAAGGAAAGAGATGATGTTATCTTCATTCTAATTCGTTGATTGGTTGGACGATGGTGGAGAAGGGTGTTTTTTTTTGCTCGTCTTTTATTTATCGCGGGAAGTTGGGTCGGTATAAAGCGAGAAGCGTGAGGTTGGTCCTCCTGCCAAGGCCTTTGACGGCCAGTGATTTCCCTCCCGCACTACTCCAAACCATACAATCAGCTGCCAGTATAGTTTTTGTCATTTCAGATAGAGAAAAAAACCCATCTCCTCCATGAATAAATCAATCTTTCCCGTCTTCTGCTGCCATGGGGGTCTCTGATCAATGGCCATGGGGGAGATCAGGGGAGGAAGCAGAGTGGGAGTTCGTATCGCTTGACCAATCGTTTGATTGAAAGGGTATTGGACAGAGAGGGCAAAAGGCTGCTTACAATGGTCAAACAACTTGTTCCCCTTTGAGTGATTGAGAAGTACCCTTCAGAGAGAAAAGACACCTATTTCCCTTCCACTCCTTCTTTCCGTTTCACTCTAATATATCTTTTTTGTCCTCTTCACCACTTCACTCTTGGCGTATGCAACGCCACTGTTTTCCAATGTTTGAGTAATTAGGCCGAATAAGGTCAGTGGTAGATATGACCTGTCCGCGTGAAAAGTCAAAATAAAACAACTCGATGAATGATACTGTGTTGATTGCGAATCTAATTCTATTTACATGAGATTGTCGTAAAGCATTATTTTGTCACCTTATAAACATTTTGTTTCACAACTATCAACTTTTCCAATTGTTTTGTAACGCCTATTTAAAAAAACAAACATGGATTTTTGTTTTTCTGTTAACAGAATTCGAAAGTTCGAACTACTCTTTCCCCAAATATTTGATTAGCGAATATTCATAACGTAAAGAAGTTACATTCCTATTAATTACCGGTGTAATGAGAGGAGGAATAGCATGGTGTGTGACAAAACTTTTTCAAAGTCCCGAATGAGCGAAGCGAGCGAGCAGAAATGGCGATGTTAAAACATCAAAATCTAATTACGTGATAAATTTTAACATAATTTTCAGAAATTAGCATCATATCTTACCCTTTTTTCGTGTTCCTTATCTACCGTTTTTATATCTCTAGGTCATGGAACATTACGGAGTCGCGGAGCGCTAATTTTTTTTCGCGCAACAGTTCTGGAAGCCAGAATGAATATTCCTGACTTGCGTCTTCGGAATAAGAGTACGAATGCGCGTGGACTTTACAAAATTGTGGTCGGTTGCGTTGCCTTCAAAATGCCGGTAACAATGTTTATACAACACCTTATTGGTCTATATCTAGATCATTTTCTTATACCCTTTTCATAAACCTATCCTCCAATAGCCGCCTAAGAGTAATGCGGATAATTCAATAAAAATTGCGTTCATAAACTCCGAAAATAAGCCGCATTATTTTTACGAGCGCCCGTCCTGAAAAAGGCGGATAATCGCCATGACAACCGGACACGCCCCCTCCGATGCGGTTGTGTTGGAAAAGGGTGACCTTGTGACCGCACCATGGCAATTATCCGCATTATTTGGAAATGCGTTCATAAACTCAAAATCTTGTCCCGATGCTGCTATTATTCGGATAATAGCAGCATAATGCGGATAACTCTTGTCCCCCTCCAATTTTACGACCAAATTATGCTGCTATTAGCCCCCTAATTCATTTTAATGGGGTTTATGAAAGGGGTATTAAACGCTTATCAAATTGCCATTACAGGAAAACATGCTAGGCTAGGCTATGACTAGCCCAGGCTAGCGCATTAACTTTATCTCAAATCTGGACCTCTCTATATATGCCTACCCCTGACTAATGCCAAGGTTAATTACGAACTTAAAGTTTACTTACGTTAGACCAATGGACATGGTCGCCTTGGTTAGGTCTAGTCCGTATATAGAACTAGATATTAAAAACTTAACAATTGGTGAAGGAGATGCAGATTGATCTACTCAGTAGCGTACCTAGGATTTTCCACAGGGGAGGGGGGTCAAAATTATCCGCAAAAAAATGACAAACAAAAAAAGGGTCTTAACCACAAATATGGGATTTCGTGCCAGAAAAAAATTGACAAGCAAAAAAAAACAAAAATGGTCCTCAACAGGATATAAAAGGCCATTTTGCAGCAGAAAAAAAATTGACAAGCAAAAAAAAAAAAGAAAAAGGACTTTAACTTCTCGTCGGGGAGGGGGCTGTCTGCCCCCCCCCCATAGGTACACTAATGGATCTACTTTATTTGTTGATCAAGACAGGGATCAAGACCGAGTTTACTCTGCGATTGCAATAGTATGCAGAGCATACATGCACGTTCTGCTCACTGTCTGTGTGCCTGACGTTAGAATACATCCTATGCTGATACAACGTAGATCAGAGTCTATCAAGGTATAGCGACTAGACTAGATCTAAGATGAATTTATTTAGATCTAGGACTAGTTCTGTATACGGACTAGACCTATTAAAGGCTGATATAAGCTAATTGGTCTAACCCAATCAACGTAATGTTCGGAATTCGAATTAACCAGTTCGAAGTTAACCATGTGCCTAAGCTAGCCCTAGCCTAGCATTTTTTTCTTGTCATTAATTTGGTTTAGTGTTTAAGAATTGGATCTAGATATAGATCTAAGCCTATAAGGCCTTTGTAGCTAATGTAAGGGTACCGGTAATTTGAGGGTGCTGATTCATTCGTGGCAACTTTCACGCTAACGACGACCACTGACAATTTCGTAAATATACGCGCATGCGTACTCTTATTCCGAAGAAGCAAGTCATATTGGCTTCCAGAACTGCGGTGGGAAAAACAATTTCGCGGGAGGCGAATTGTCAACCGGCCCCCTCTTAAATCTGTACGCCATTGCTTTCGAAGACATATGGAATTGTTAGAATCAGATGACAACGATATGATTTCAGAAATATGTTTATTTATGTATTTTCATCTATTTTGACAGTGGACTTAAGAAGAGAGAGTGAGAAAGAACAGAAATACGAAATAAGATTTTCCCGATGAATCAAATTATCGTAGTCAGTTATGATACGTTGATTGCCATTTCTTAGTTTAATGGTGTTGAAAAGTAATATGTTCTGGATACTTGACTGCAAATTCGTGGAAATCGCACCATCGTAGTATAAGTATAAAACAGAAATCTGTTCTGACAATCGTTGTGACGTCATTGCAGTTTTCATTCGACCATACCTTTATCGTTGGTCTTGATATAAACAAATGAAGGCGCCTGTAATTTCATTCAGTCAGAATTAATTCAGTATTTAATTTTATTGTGATATAAATAGAACCAAGTTTGATGTATGTAGATATGATAATAAAGAAGCTCAAGTTTAGATATAACAGGTTACATTAAGACAATACTACGTCTTCAGGATGGAATCAAACTACTTTTAACGTCACTAATACTCTAGAACGAAATATTAAATGTTTGCTATATCAATAAAATTGCAAAAAAGTTAATTGTGACATTATCAGTTCTTTAATTCCCATCATTGCAAAGTCATAACTTTCTTATTTCACTTCAGCCTATAAAAAGCAACAAGGATATTTCTTTCAACGTAATTCTATAAAAAGCTGGCATCATTCTGATTTGTGAATGTTTGAACATCAACTAGTTTTTGAAACCATAAAATAATATACAAACTGTTATATAGTAATGTTTAACCATGGAGCTATTACCACATAGCTCCATGGTTCAATACAATGCATTTATATGATATAAGGCACCTTAAATATTAAGTAATCCACTCCATCCTTGACATGGAAATGATTTCAATTCGAAGAAAAAAGAGAATAAAGATAAACATTATATTCACTCAATGACCGATGAATAAAGATATTGATATAACGAATTGCCTCGTAATTTGCCTCCTTAGAAAGTCATCTCTTAACTCTCTTGGTTAAATAGTGAAAATCTAGACTCCACTTTTCCAGGTCATATTTACTCGTGGCGCTACTTTCTGTTTGAATTTCAAGCAATAGCAGTTTTTTCAGGCCAGCCGAAAAGTTAAAACATATTTGATCGCACATAGAACGGTCCAGAAACAATCTTCCACCGTGCAAATACAAGGGGTGCAAAAAGGACCAAGGAAAGAGGCAAACTATTGACTTTCTACCCCACTGTGCCCAATACTGGCTGCGTTAATTATTTGCACTCGTTAAATAATGCTTTTGCCTGATGTTAGATGCTCCTTAACACGAGACGTGTACATGTTTATTGAACTAAGGTTATATACCACAGAAAACAAATGAAAGGCATAGGATCTGGTTTGCTTTCCCAGCTAAGGAATCTATTTAAACACCATAAATTTTAGAAATGGGGTGAAAAGTTTTATAGCACACTGTAGCTTCATTGAGATATCGTTTAGTCACCTTATTCATATCTGTTTGGATTCAATAACAAATATAAAGGAATGCATGTGTACATGATCTATAGCTACAGAAAAAAGTAGAATATAAATTTTACCTGTAATACTTAGAATTAAAGCTTTGATATATATTTTTTACAGTAATCCTATCTGCCAGGAATAAGAGAATACTTGTTACTTACCAACGTTATAGTGTTATTTCAAAATATATCCACGACTACTCGTCTCGGCAATCAACTAGATATGACTGACGAGGTAGCAATCGGGTCCTTATTTTGTAACCCTAAATATCATTTCTCTGTCTATCATCTCATTTTCCTTTTAATATTCGTGTTGTGTTGTTGGGAATCTTTATCCCACCGCATTCCTTACCATCATCCTTAATACAAACCTATTAATACACCAAGCGACAGACTCGCACCTGAAAAATGAAAAACGGAAAAGTGGGAGAGTGAGGAAAAATATAACAAAAGTGAAAAATAAGAAGGAAAATCAAAAGAGCAAACGAAATGCTTTACAATGAAGAAAAAAAGGAAGAAAGAAAGACCGACATCAGTGGTAAAAAGCATTTTGGTTGGTTGTTAAGGAAACCTCCGAGTTGATGGGGGTGGTTAGAGTATAGGGTAGGTGGGATTAGTGTGGAGGGAGTCCAAGGGCTGAGTACTTGATATGGGTCTGCCTGCCCCAAGCCTATAACACACTACACTACTCTTTTCCTGCTCTGAAATAAGGGGCGTCTTTTGTCTCGGCCGATTCTTTATAGATGGTTTTAAGAAGGAAAGAGAGAACGACAAAAAGAGAAAAGAAGAGAGAGGGATGGGGAGAAGAGAATAAATGGAATTCAAGTTTGTTCTCCTCATCCCCAGAGGGTAAATTAAGATCCAAATCCCCTTGCCATTTCCTTGAAGAAAGGCACAGAACCTCCCATCTTGTTAGGCCATGTGCGAGCGTGCCCCCCAAACAACTGAAAGGAATTAAAAGTCAAAATGAAGCAGTCCTCGCAATTAGGATTAAAGGCCCGCTCCAATGCCATAACCCCGTATGCGGACTACATTCTAATAAAGTACGCGTCACCCGTACAAGGTGTCCAGATAAAAACAAATGAACATCAAATAGTTTCTTTTCAGTTATAATTATTATGGTCACCATATATTTGAAGGGAAATGTTAAATTGATTATATTGTATTGATTGAATTTATATCTTCATTTACGCCAACCGATATTTTAAATGTACTTTATTCTTAGAAGTTCGAAGTTCGGCTTGAAATCATTCAAAAAAGTATAGTTGGTTAAATGGTATTTCGGTTTGAAGTAGAATGTAAGTCAGTCATAGGAAAATGCATTAATTTTCCTTTGATTACCCCATCATTTCTTAAAAACGTGTGTTCAGGTCAGCAGACATGGCAGGTATGACTTGTTTTTACTCATATTTGACTTATTTTGAACATTCAAAGCCAGAGCTATCCTTTTGTCCTCTACTTACAGACATCTTACGACTTATGTAGTCGGAAGATGGTCTTATTTTCAACCCACAGCACTCACAGTCATTCGTAATAAGATTTTACTTTAAAGTTTCACAAGCGTATATACGCCCTTATATCCCTTATATCGACCCCTTACAACCTTGAAGAGTTATTCTTAAAAGTGTCGTGCGAATCTCCGCCCGTAAAGCCCCTTCCACAATTGACATACGACCTGTTTACGACCGCCTGCAACAGTTTTTTCTTGTCGTTGCACGATCGATCTCTTGGTGTCTTGCGAGCACTCGCAGTCGTTGTAGACGATCGTACGAACTCGAGGTGGTCGGAGGTGGTCGTGACTGGTCGTATCTGAACTTTGAACATGTTCAAAATCCAAACGCGATTAAATACGACTGATTCACTCGCATCAGGTCGTACCATCGGTCGGGCTATCATCGTGTGAGTGCTGTTCAACGTTGTACGACTTAGTGCGAAAGGTGGCACAACTAAATATAGTCGCATTTAGTCGACTGGAGGTCATACAACACTTTAACATGTGCTAGAGACCTACAGAGACCAGTCTTGCGACTGGGTGCGATTATATAAGACTGTTGCAAGACCGATCGCAACGGCTTACAGCATTCCACTACCGTTGAATTCGCATGTGTGCGATCGTTCAGCCCCTTTCACAATTGATGTCCGACCAGTTTACGACCGCCTGCAATAGTTTTTTTCTTGTTGTTGCACGATCGATCTCTAGGTGTCTCGCGAGAACTCGCAGTCGTTGTAGACGGTCGCACGAACTCGAGGTGGTCGTGACTGGTCACAACTAAACTTTGAACATGTTCAAAATCCGAACGCGATCAAATACGATCGATTCACTCGCATCAGACCGTACCCGGGGTCGTACCATCGGTCGGGCGATCATCGTGCGAGTGTTGTTCAACGTTGTACGACTTGGTGCGACAGGTGGCACGACTAAGAAGTCGCATTTACTCGACTGGAGGTCGCACAACACTTGCACATGTGCTAGCGGCCTACATGTACAGAGACCTGTCTTGCGACTGGGTGCGATTAATATATGGGCAATAAGACTGTTGCAAGACCGATCGCAACGGCTTACAACATTGCACTACCGTTTCATACGCATTTATTCGACCGTTCCACTCGCAATCCCTCGTGCAACACTCGCATGTGATCGCACGAGCACAATAAGAGCACATGTGACTTACTCGTGCAACGGGGTTTACTAGTTGTTTTTGTTGTACGACAGCCGTTGCAACTGTGAAAGCCTCTGTGCGATCTTATGAGATGACTAGCGATTGATGCCTGTTGCAGCCTGTCGCACGATCAAAAGGTCGCAAATGGTCGTACGTCAATTGTGAAAGGGGCTTAAAAGACCTTTACAAATTATTTAAAGCGTTCTCACGATTATGGTTAGAAATTAGGGCTTCTAGAATTGTCTCTCGACTATACAGTATGGCCAGGCACACACTATGCGATTCGTTGCGATCCGAATTTCAAAGAAGTTGCAATTGCGCTTGATATGAACATTCCAACCAATAAAAATCTTAGCGATCAGAATTCAGAACTGTGATAGTCTACTGAAATCAGTCGAGCCTCCCTGTCAGTGCAAAAGTAACACAGATACCAAATCGCAATGACGTCATCATCGCCTGCGACTTGAAGCCGATTTGAACTTTACTCCGAACACAGGGCTTGTCGCAAAGCAATATCATGATTTTATCTTTCCTAACAATATGCCGAACTTCAAATCAGATATTTTTGCTTCTTGGAAATTTATTTATGAACAAATCGGATCGCACAGTGTGCGCTGGGCTTGAGTCTTACAATGTTCCCACGACGATCGTACGACCGCCTAATAAAGAGAGGGTTTCGTGTGAAAATTTTGGACAAGTCCATCGAACAAGCTGAAAGCTTTAACTTACAAAAGTTTGTTTCGTATGTCCTTGAAAAGATCTTACGAAATGGTCTGAATATAGTTCGTATGGCGTTCGTAGCATTTCTGAACTGTATTTGTGATTGAGCAATTAAACAAAAAGCAAATTGGGGCTATATGTTCTCATCTATAGATATTCACATGAGGATCCCGCTTTCATAATCTTGTTTTCTCTGTCATTAAGCTTTTACTGGTATATAGTGTAAAGCTGAAGATCATTATCTAATATGTGTTTATATATGTTAGGTTGATGGCATATTATCCCGCTCCTAATGAATGAAAGAAAATAATTCTTATACATTTTTAGTGTGGTAACAGGGTAAAGCGCACTAGTTCGACCCCCAAACACACACTCTCACACTCACACTCAACCTGCATAATTTTGTTGGTCTAATAAGTACCGCTTATATGAAACTTAATGCATAACTATTTCCAGCAACTTGCATTATCATTATTCCAAAATTTTGAAGATAGTGCGCAGTGGTTTACATCGCTACAAGACATATAAAAAATGAGTGCTTGGATTGGCCTTCTGTACTGTGCACATTATTTATCGCCTTTCTTGTGCTAGTATCGAACCTACCCAGCTTTTATTAATGAGGGATGGACAAAAGTGGTCAAGATAAAATTGGATGGATTTGATGCAAAGAGTACAAGGGATATCTGGTTGGTCCTGCGCCAATCGCCCCAAGGTGTAAACCGAAACGAGTTTGAGATTCGAACTTGAGATAGCTCGCTTACTCCAAAGCATTTGATCTCGGCAAGAGTCAGCTGATTGACTTTAGAGAGGGTGGTGTATATGATCTGTTTCACTGACTCTGTTCTACCATTACAGTAAATGGCGAAGCTCAAAACGGTTTCGGGGCAAAAGGGACACCACTATCATCTTGAATTGGACAATTTCTAGACTAGGGAAACGGGGATGAATAATAAATCTGATGAAGGGGAGGGGGAGAACAATAAGAAAAGGGTGGACAATCCACACTACACTTCATTGGTGAACACATCTTTTCATTTTAACCTACGAGCTGGTACATGATGATAAACGAACATCTAGAAAGAATCCTACATGTAGGTTCATACCCACCCCAACACACGCGCACTCACCCACCCACAAGCATGTATTTACATCTATAGAGAGAAAAATATGGAGCATGAAGAATAATATAAATTGATTTTGACACGACCAGTCTAAACCTAAAATCACAAGATAGAATTACCGTTGGATTCCTTATTTTATTTCAACTGTTATCCCAGGCAATAATCTTCCGTCTAATGATATACAGCGCGTATAAAAAAAAGTTTACACTTTGAAAAAGCCTAGGGAATAAAAAAATATACAAAATGTTGGTAATTTTTTCACATATAATCTTGGGTTTGGGTCTCATCTATCCAATGAAAGTAAAAGTGTTGACAAAATTTTACACTTGAGTGAGCACTATCAATTTTTGTAAGACTCGCTGAAATCTGTTTGCACAGAAATGCTTGTTTTCACGCTGTGTCAAGGGGGAAAGGCGTAATCAAACTTACCATGCGAAAAACTTTTCATACATTTTCCTTGCACGTTTAGTCAAATGAAATAAAACGGATACATTCAAGCATTTTCTAACAATTTTGCCACCCAAAGTTAAATTTCAACACTTAGCAAGCACAACCTTTACCCTTTTTGTGCCAGCTGGATATGAGGACATAACTGAATGTGAATAAGCGTTTATATCAGACATCTCCAGCATTTTTTCACTAAGTTTTTATCATTTAAAGTGGGTTTACATTTCATTTTTCATCTAATATTTGTTCTCCACACTTTTTCCAAGCTTGACAATGATTAACAAAATGAAAATCAAGCCTAAGCCATTTCATGTATAAATCAGAGCTCAGTGTAAAGAAAATATCGTCACGATGGCCACGGTGTGCGGGGGAGAGAAGTTTAGCACAATCCACTCTTTGAAGTTTTTGGTGCAAGGAAACAAGTTAAAAAAAGGTAGAAAATATAATCAAATCAATTTTGCTAGCTAAATGCCACGTGTTCTTTATGATTAAGGTCTTCTTTTATTCGCATAACTATTTCGAAGTTCTGCGCAAATAATTTTTCACTAACTTTTTAAAAGTAAGTGGAGCTCACTCAAGTGGAAATATTTTTCTACAGTTTTATCGTCATTTACTTAAATGGATATGTACCAATGTTAAAATGTGGAAAAATCTTCAGAATATTACAAATGAATAATTTTAAAGGATTTTTTCTAAGTGTAAACTTTTTTTTGATACGCACTGTATATTTCGATAAGGTTCTTTCATACTCTTTCTTGACGTTTGATAAATGTTGAAATAAAATGTTGAAAGGTGTCAAAATAATGTCATGAACGTTGAACAGAGTACGAGGAAATTGGGATGAGACAAAATACTTGCGATGTGCAATCGCTTTGCCCGGATTTCCTTAGTTATCTGCCAATTGAGGTAAAATTTCTTCGATTTTATCATATCTACTTTTATCTCCAAGCCCCGTCACCCACAATTCTTCGTGTTTTTCTTCTTCTTATATCTATATTTTCGACACCTGCCAATAATGGCAACTGTTGCCAATCGGTCCATGGCGCCACGACCTGACACGAGTCGCCATAGGCGTTACCTGCTTTCCCGAGTAGGTTTGTGTATCTATGGCCCGTTGCTGTAGAAAAGTGCGGGTGTGCGTTTATACGTGTGCGTGTGTATGGTGCTGTCGAAGGAGAAAAGGGCAAGTATCAAAGTGTCAAAAATGGCGATAGAAAAGAAGGGAATGCCAACAATACATCCAAGAAGACACAGTCAAAGAGGAAAGAGAAAGGGGGAAAGAGGGGTCTTCTATTTTCCTTCTCTGGATGTCAAATTTCCTTTCTACCGTCTAAACGCAAACGCCCGAACGCGAAACCATCGAACATATTTCCGCCCCCTTTCACTGACTACCATTAACCGAGTGGGCTTTCTTATTTGCATGACACTTTGGGGAGATTGTTGGTATAGAGTGAGGAGAATGAGTGATACAAGGAAGGAAAAGGCTTGGTGCAAGCCATGCTTGAAAAAAAAGTAGAGGAAAATTGTAGTAGAATGAGGTTAAGTAAAGACAATGTCGCTTGTTTCTTTTCTTCTTTGTTTCCTCTCGGCCTCATTTTAAGAACCAAAAGTGCAATGATCTGTCAAAGAGGGCTAGGTAATTGGGGAGATAGGGTTACTTTGCTACCCTTATACCCTTCTCTTGATAAACGCTATGGTGGAGAGAGATGAATTATTGAGAACTGTAAAGGGATGTATCATTCGACCTGTGTCTATTCTTCCACCTATCAGCCTATACATCAAACAGTACATAACAGTTTTCTTACACGGCATCCGATTGGTCTTAAGAAGCTGTTTGGAATTGCGATGCCAATTTGAATAATTTTTTTGTTTTGTTTGAAATATCATAATAAATGTATTTGTATTAATTATATTGTATCTTAATGTATATATATTATCGTTATCCCTCCAGGATAAGATAGTACAATGATTAGCTTCATTCCAGGCAGGTTGATACATTATGTGGTTTACAAACACAATTGTTTTAATGTGAAAGGACTAAAAAAATGAAGTCAAATTCATAAATGATTCTACAACACTTTTAAGACGTTTGATACTTTTACTGTACCTTTATATACACCATGCCGGTCTAAAGCATTTAAGAATTAGTTAGACTCTTAACATGTTAAACCTTCTTTTCTCACTTATTTTTCATTCACATAGTACTGCATTCAAATGGAATAAAGGGTCAATGTTCTTTTCCACCCTTTCCTCCTTTCATCAGCGAATGTAAATTTACTCAATTATGTCAATTATTTGCCGAGCAAATTTTCCGTTTGCCATTTTTATACAGTTTTGTGAGGTGTGCAAAACGTTTATAAATGTTTTTCTTTCGGTAATGTCAACTAATCAAAACATGTTCGTTTTTTCAATTGGTTTCCAAATCTTTATTGGCACGATTGGCGGTATCAAAGCACAGTAGAAGCTCTACCAAATAAAAGAACTCCTGGTACAACAGTAATCATTTCGCAAAGGATATACGATGCAATAAAACCCAGCTTGCGTAAACGAATACACAATTGCAGCAATTATCTCCACTTCAAAGTCGAAAATGCAATACAAACAAGCATATATCGTCAAAAATTAGTTTGCCCAGAGTACAAGAGCAATTGAATTGATGATTTTGTGATTTTCAGGTGGTACATTTAAGGTGCAGCATGTTAAAGGTTGTCAGACTAAATATTAGACTGTGGTTTTTTTCCCTCTTTTGCCATTAATTGTTCAAATATGACAAAGGCCTTTTGAAATTGATATCTAGCTTTTTAATATTATTGCTGTATTCCTGGTATTTATTATTCAACTACCATCAGAATTTAATTAGGGTGTAATAGAGGACTGACTCAGGGACTGTCACTTTTTTTAAAGAAAAAATTGCCTCTATTTGCCCCCTCCCCCATGATCAATCCTGAATCCCCAAATGAATGTTCGGTAACCGTTTCCTTTTTATTTCACTTCATTTCATTTATTTCACTTTCATCATAATACAAAATATACAAAACAGTGCGGCCAAATAAATTAATTAAGTCTTCCCTGGAAATCATTTCAACTCGAACATTTTCAAGAAAGAAAACTTTATTGAAAGGGACATTTTTTATTCAAACCATAAGGAAAAGATGAACTTAAGATTATAATTTTACCTAACCAATTTAACCCCGCTAATTCATTATTCTCAGATGTTGTTTACGAGGTAACTGTGTATAATTGATTACATAACGATGCAAGCTCTTAATAAGCTAGGATTCTCCATTATAAACAACGCTTTTTCAAAATAAAGAAAAAAATCTTTAATGAAAATACTGTATTGGTATATTGCAAGAATCATGCCGACTAATACAAAAGATATTAAAACGGTGATAAGTTTTTAGCGGGCGTGTGTTTATGAAAGTTCAGAGATTTCAGCTTTTATTCTCTTGCTATTTCAGTCTTTACCACTTATTCTGGAAACATATTCCACCACCATCCGTCCCAACAAAGAAGCTTTGCAAAATAAAATAAGGTGAACCTCTCTCCATCTCTCTTCTTCTCTTAGCCCCCCCCCCCCTATTACTCTATATCTCTCCCTCTCCGTCTTTCTTTCTCTCTTTCTCCTATCTTTCCTTGAGGTCTTTTCAGCCCCTTCGTAGCACACACATACTTGCACACCCACGCGAACACATCCTAACACACACACACGCACGAGAGTCAGTAAGAAATTATAGGCCTATATACCGATATATCGAACAGGTAGAGCAAGATGTGTCATATTTAGAACAAAAATCGGGTTAATGGATATGCCATCATTTTGTAATTGCGCGGCGAATAGATAATCAAAATTTCCACTACAAGTATTTGTGACCATTTATATATTTCATAACCAAAAGGTATCTTTCCTTAAATGGCAAAATTCAAATCAGAAACGTAGATTGAGATACTTTTGTATGATGTAGAGGTTGAATTTAAGATGTGTCCATACAAGTTTGAGTGAAAAATTCATCAAAAACAACAGGGCTCGCAATCTAATTGATTAAGTTTAATCAATATATATCATTTTACGGAGATCAGTCGAAATATCCTTCAATAAACTTCTAGAATATTCCAAAATCTGGTACTTTAAAAATTTGAAATATATATCAAATGATCTGCTCGAAGATTATAAGTAGGTTCAAACAAAGGAAAGTATTAAAAAATATATTTTAACGAATTTTCGCCCATAGGGCTTTGTCATAACTTGGCAAAGCCCTGTGGGCGAAAATTCGTTAAAATATTATTGTCCATGGAGTTTTGATACTTTTCTTTGTTTGAACCTATTATATATATATATGTGTATGAGAAATTATACATGTACATCAGCTTTGGCAACTCTTGTATCTATATGCTGTGAAAGAAAATGAATGAATAGAAAAATGGTAAGCGTAGTTTAAATCAAGGTAGGTTCTCCAGGGCTATCTGCCCTTTGGAAAAATTGGTAATGCCAAAAAAGCCTGTCGGGAATCGAACCAGGGTGACGGATTAGTGGCTAGGGCGAGCCCGATCCGATTCATCAATTAATTAGATATCAATTCTAGTTAAAAAATGTTTGTAATTATAATTTTTTTTATTTTATTTTAACAGGGTAGCCCTTTCAGTCATTAACACTGCTCGACCTAGGGGCCCTGTATCAACAGAAATTAGTCAACAAAATGAGGCAAATTGTAATGATTTAAGAAAAAAAACAGGCCAGATATGACTCGATCCACTGTGGGCCATGACATCCTTTCCAGGTCACCTCTTTACAAGTAACAGGTCCCAACTCACTCATCTCCTTATCTGACTCTGGATTTGGAATGTTGAAGATCTAATATTGAAATAATGCACAATTATATCAAAAAGGGTTTATTCAATTTCATTCAACATAAATAAATTACGAAAGTTATGAGCTTCTGATGGCTTACAAACATTTTTATGTTAATCAAAAATTATCTACTATGCTATAAATGATTTTTACTTTGCATTTTTAAGGAATTTCCTTCACAATCGGGACATTAAATAAATTTGAATGAAATCCCCATTTGCATTAAATTGAACGATGTTGAAATAAAAAGCAGTGGAAAATACCCTGTCCTTGTCTGTCCCTCATTTTTTTCTCAAACATTTGGAGTGAAATGTGTGTCGTCTAGGACACCATATGGAATTGTTTACCGTTATGATTACTACTGGTGTCTCCTTCAATGTCTTCTTTGATAGTAAAATAAGCCTTTCCGTCAAGATAAATCTGTCGCCGAATCAAGGATCTACATGCACTGAGATTGGGCCCCCTACACTTTAGTTTCCATATTAATTTACTTTCTACTGTACATCGGCGTGTGGCCCGTGTCCTTGCCTTCGTGAAATTAAAAAAGTACGCAAAGCGTAGGCACACCATGAAACAATGAAGCATTTTGGAAACAAAAGACTGTCATGCTTTTGCTCATATCGATATGAAATTGGGATTCTTTAAGATATGAATAAAGGTTAGCGTTGTTTGATCCTTAGAGCTATGTCTCTGAACGTATGTCGAGCAAAATCCAAGTTGTCGCCAACAACCCGACCTAAATTTATAACTCGATCGGGTGAAGAGATGTTTCGTGAAGGCCAATGCTTTCATTGGAAATTGGTTGAGTTTGGAAATTGGCATTTATAGTAAATGTAAGCATGGAATAGAAATGATGATTGGAGTTGACGTAATATCATCAAGTCGATTGCTATTGTACGTGTACAAGCGAGCTAAGAAAATATATATCGATGTTTGATTGAAAGAACATCTACAAAGGACAATGTTTCTTCGCCGTAGCTTTGAAAAAACGAGAGGCGACGAGGATAACGCGAACACAACTGGTTCTTTATAACATAATCTAAAAATATGTCTCAATTGAGAAAATCTCTCCCTCGCTCTGTCTCTCATTATTCCTTTCTCGTTTTCTGAATCTCCTTTACATATTCGCTTTTATCTTGCAAACCGACTGCTAGTTTTCCCGTGAAGCGTGTTGTATTGTGTTGAATATAATATCCCTCGATATATTCTGGGCTCTGAATTTATTCTATGTCAGCATCTCAGTATTGAGTCTGTTGTCGTTGCTACACAAACGAAAGTGAAGATTATTATTTAAAAAAAGCATGGCCTTGGTCTCAACATCAATGACTGTGACTCCTATTAAAGCGTTGCATCAACGTTTTTCTTTGATGAATGCACAAAGGCGATGTCAAACGAAATGAAAGCCAGACAATACACATAACAAGCAGGGAATGAATACCGCTTTCTCCTTTAGATAAGAAAAAAACTGGACAGGAAACATCGTTTATTGCAAACTAGCGGAAAGGAATTCTACCAGCACTGAAGGAGAAAAGCATCTTCAATAACAAAATAAGAGTATGAATACCCGTATCGGTTGAAGGAGAAGCGATGCAAAAAGCATATACTGGGGTATATATAAGATTGGAGCGATAATAGAAGAACACATATTGGATATGAAGGTGAAGATAAATGAAAACCTTTAGATGCATAAATATTATTTTAGAGAATAGATTGTCCATTTTGACTGGGTGTTTATTAAACACCGGATATGTTATCATTATGAAGGGAGAACGAGAGATTTAAAAGTTGGTAAAAGAATATATATATATATATATTCATTATCTTTTGTGTGCGCGTGTGTGTGCATGGTACGTATGTATAGATGGTATGGATAATGTACCATATTTATTATATATATATATATATATATATATATATATATATATATATATATATATATAATGAGAGGGGCGTGGATATATGTACCAATCGCTTTGATCATTGTTTATAATATATGTGTGAAGAGTAGAGTAGAATCAAGGATGAAGCAAAGTATACACTATGTTGTAAAGCTTTCGGCCCTGGCCTTCTTCAGTTTTTATTTGCTAAACAAAACAAATAACAGCTTTACAACATAGTGTATACTTTGCTTCATCCTTGATTCTACTCTACTCTTCACACACATATATATATATGGGTGTGTGTGTGTGTGTGTGTGTGTGTGTGTATTTATAATATTATATGCTATAGTTTCACGTATTAGCTTATATCAGTGATGACAAAACAAATCCAAAGTTAATGTTTTTTGCCAATCAAATGTTTATTCAAGGTTACTCAAAATTTCGACGTTCCTTACGTCTTCATCATTAAGTCATTTAGCAATCACTACGCATCCGATTTCTATAACGGTGATAATCTTTTGTCAAAAGCCCTTTGTAGCAAAGCAGGTTTTTGTCTAAAATCGGTGAAACAAACAGCAGTGTCGTCTTGGACTCTGGAAAACGACATGTTCGCAATTTTTCGTCCCTTCCGAATATGAAGACGATGTGTTGTCCCGGTCCACCAACTTTTGACAATGACCTATAATCTGTCCAATATGATTTGACTTACAATTTTAATAGAATTGCTGTGGTGTAGAAAGTGTCTGCGTGATAGATGCTAAAATACGGTATGTACTCCCGATGAATCAGAGGGAACGTCGAAACTTTGAATAACTTTGGATAAATATTTGATTGGCCAAAAAAGCATTAACCATCGGATGAGTTTTTTTTTCAAAGTGTATGATATTATATTGCATAAAATATGAAAAAGGTCATGAGGAATGACTGAGTATGTCAGAAGGACATGCTTGGCTCACTCACTGAAAAATATAGAGTTAGACAAGCCCATTTTATATGATTCAGATAGTATTCAGTTGCAAAGAAGAAATTGATTGCAAAATTTAAGTTGACGTCTGTGATCCTTGATTGACCTTTGATTAATTGCATGTTTATTGCAACGACAACGAAGAGAAAGAGAATACAAAGCCATTATTATTCATCAACCTAAATTAACTCGGATATTAAACCACACTTTGTTTTCAAGCCATTTTCTGGCATTTCTGGAAAGTAAAAGTTAGAGGGAAAACCAACGACAGATGGCGTTTTTATCCCGGAATCTATAGAGCCAAATTTATAAAAATGTATTTATTTTTTAATCATTCGTTTAATTTCTTTTTATCATCATCATCTCCCTTTTTGGATGAATCCTCATCTCAACAATATTCAAGAAGCCTATAAACACATGAGTATACAACTCAGCATTAAAATAAGGTCTCTGACTATTTATATTACGAAGCATCTTTTTTCGCTCTCTCACTCTCTATTTCTAGATGGGTATCAAATTACTCTTAATCCACATTTCTCAATTTTTGCCAATATCTTACCCTACATTTTCATAAAGACTCACATACTTATTTTCATGCTCTCTTTGTATTCTTGCATCTCGCTCCTTCTTTTTTTAGGATTACATCATCCCAACTATTCCTGACTCTTCATACAATGGGGGTTGTTTTGACCGATTTTGTTTCAACCTCTTTCTTATCCTTGTAAGCCCTTTCTCACTCTCTATATTCAATCCTTGATTATGTTCATTAGCACGCGAGTCTCATTAAATTTCATGTGTATATTAAGAAAGTAAATTGGATTGACCAGGTTAATAATAGAGGTGGGAATCCCGACAGGGCTTGGTGATAGCAAGGAAAGACGACGTCTCTATATCTATTAGTTCAACTTTCTACCCAAAACAAAATGTCCAAATAATACATTATGGATTTAGTACGGCGAGTAAATGCAATATGCATTGTTATCTAACCACCATAAAATCGACACACACCTCACTAAATAATGAATATATTTTCATTTTGTTACGAAATCACATCGCTGAGTAGAAAGAATGTATTCTCTTCGAGTGATGGAGACATAACTCTTCGTCATCATGGACGCATCGATGCATGTTTTGGCGGGAACGGGAAAGTGGCGAATTTGGCGCGCTGTTCTAGTTCATGGGGTAATATCTGGGTCAGTCATCTTTGTCTTGGTGAAAATATTGACGTCGTAAACAGAGAGAATTATTACTGGCAAGCAGACGATCTCTCCAACTAGACATAAGAAAGAAATTCAAAATCAGAAAAGGCGCTCGGTGTCATTACGAAGGTTAATGATTTGTCTGGTTTGATGAGAAATGGAACGAAAAAATACTCGAAGGTCGCGGCGTCTAACTTTCTTAGCTCTCGTTATGTTGGACAGCATTAACCGTTCCCTCATTAGCCGCTGTCCCAATTATACATAAGCTTATTAAAGTTGTACCTGGTAACTAGGACAAATTTCTCATATGTAGCGATGTATGGCGATATCTATTGCAATATTTTGGGGAGTAGCATGATCGTTCTTAATCAATTCTGAAATGTCGAGTAAAATTGGTGTAATATGAAAGGGAGGTAGATGTGTCTCTTTCTAAGAATATTAAAATGATGGCAACAATACAAAGAACTTATCCCGATAATTTGCATATTAAATTAGATATTGATATTAAAACTAATAATTGATCTTGGATTCAACGCGGAAAGCAGTTTAGACAATACATGCAATAGGTCCACTTTGCAAATTTGCATACTAGCATTAGGCTAATCGAAATCTTTTAGTTCAGTAAAACTGGGCTTAGTTACGAGTGTATTATGTTAAATTTGACAGGTATTTCAATGAATGTAAGACTAAGATTAGTATAAGATATATTTCAAAAAACATTTTGATACATTTGTAAATGAAAAAAGTAATAAAAGAATTATATTTATCGTGATAACTGTAATGTTGATAACAATACACATTTTTGGGGCAGGAGTTTCTGTATTTATTGTAAATGCAAAATAAATTTACAATGCATAAACATAATTGTAGTATGACATTAAAGTTCATTGCAATTGACAAATTTATTACAGAGTAATAGTAAAATTTAGACATAAATGCAATGTAAGCATAAAACAAAGTAATAAAAAAATGCATTGGCAAAATATATAAGCAAAATAGATGCTTGAGTAATAGGAGCCAAATTCATAATTTTAGCTCTTATGAGCATTCATGTTAATTAACTACAAATGATTGATAATAGCTTGGAAAAGAAGTCAAATAAGAGAGAGAGGGAGAGATAGAAAGAGGGGGAGATAAAGAGAGAGAACTATGAGAATTTTCAATGTGACAACGAGCGACTCTGTACTTTTCGCTGCTTCATTATGACGAAATTGGTGGGTGACTTTACATCACGATGTAATTGTATCATTTAACCCCCGTAATTGACTGGAACCCCAATAATTCGGTTGATGGATGTCCATCTCAAGTCAAACTGACCCCTCTCTTTCTTTCTTTTCTTTTCTCTCTCTCTCTCTTTCCCTTCATCACTCTCTTTAAAAAGGGTATAGTGCCGTAACCCATGCACCTTTCATTGTTGAGCATGCAAACATCATTTATATGCCAAAAAACTTGAAATTGAAATAATTCTCTCTCTCTCCTATAATGTTTATTCTTTCTTTTATCAACATTTCATTCATTATCAATCATTTCTCCTTCATCATTAACACCATCATCTTTATCATAATCATTACCATCATCTTCATCGTCATCATCATTATGCATCATCATCATCTTCATTATCACCACCATCATCATCAATCGTGTCTTCTTCTTCTTCTCCTCCTTCCCGTCTACTTCTTTTTCTTCTTCAAATCTATTTTTTAAGAATACTTGCAAAATCTAATTAGCTAGCACAAGTATTTATATAAGCTGTTGTCCTTACATAGAGAATACACGATATGAATAAACTATAATAAGCTACAATTAGTCCACCCTTTTCAGAACTCTTGAAAAAAAAAATAAAGTTCATGACCAGTGAATTTCATTAACAGTCTATCACGTCTATAGGTATGATACTAAATCATTTAGTTATGTCCCTAACAACGAAATAATGATTCATCAAGTAATAAGTAATTTACAAATTATATCTTCCTTTTGAAAAACAATATAAATCATTTCACACACACACTCACTCCCACACACTCACGCACACATCGTCTCTCTCTCTCTCTCTTGTTTTCTCCCCCCCCCCTCCCCTCTCTCTCTTTCTGTCTATCTCTTTGCAGTTGGAAAGTATACATAGCCACGTCATCATTTTGGCGGTTCGCTGGTTCTGATGGGTGATGATCATCATGATGTTATCTCATGCTGACTCATATTTCGATTGGGGCCATCTTAAAGTATGTGACATCATTGCTAGTGTCCATCTGATTGACCTGAGAGAGAGATAAATTGGGGGGGGGGGTTCAGCATAACCACGAACATTTACACCCATTAGATACTCCTGATAACATAACGAATCAGCACGATCTGCTGATATGGAGATCTTTTAATTTTCTAAAAAATGTACTTTTAACAAAATGTATACCGTGCTCTTC
This sequence comes from Lytechinus variegatus, assembly GCF_018143015.1. Lineage (NCBI taxonomy): Eukaryota > Metazoa > Echinodermata > Echinoidea > Temnopleuroida > Toxopneustidae > Lytechinus > Lytechinus variegatus. The sequence continues at coordinate 35,156,612 of NC_054750.1, forward strand.
CTTCGTAAAACTCAATAGTGTAATTGTCATTTTATATTGTCGGAAAATATTCTCTTTTTATAAGTTTGATTTTAATAACTAGAATAAATCACTTTAATTATTTTTGACCTCCACGTCACACTTGATAACACGTAGATTATAATATCAATTCATTAGGACTGCTGAATACTGGTTCCGAGAAGGAGAAATGGCCAAGATGAAAGGACGAAACGATTATTGTCACCCTTCCAATAAAGCCAATTCCACTTTGCTTTTGGTAGCAGTGTAGGTGAGGTTGTTATGGTAAGTTTTTTTTTACAATAATAAGAGGTCATATCCGTGCTAGTATCACTAAATCGCGATATTTTGATAACTTTTATATTTCTTAACAATTGCGGTGTGGCAAATACAATCCCTTCGAGCAAGTAGCCTCACCAAGAGACCCTCGTCTAAGGTATTTAGGTTAATAAAAGACCCAAACTATTTTTGTGCTCTTTTATTCAGATGCATTTTTTCTCGGTCTGACCTATTTACCATTGTTCACAAACTAATAACGGCACTAACATTATTGATTGTGTTGAATAGGTGACACAGATAAACAGATGCGTATAAAGGTCACAATCGCTAGCAAGGTTTTTTCTTCAAGTGGTGAGCTATGGCCTTGTTATTTGATATTCAAACTTTTGTGTATAATGCTTGTTGGTGAGAACTGACTTACCATTTTCGTTAAAAGGTTATTTTAATCCGATGCTATCAGTAACAAAGTAGTGCTTGTTATGAAGTCGAGTGTATTATGTATTACAATAGCTGCAATCATTAAAATTGTACTAATTTCAGTCTCAAACGCGGAGGACATGTCGAAGTTACTTTTATTTATCTATTTTATAATTGTCAAGAAAAAAAGTATGGATTGTAGAGATGGTAAACAACGTGAGTTTACTGCAATGGTGATATCTCCAGAGGCGTCGATCCATTTTTCAGATTGGGGGGGCAAAATCATTAATGTTCCAAAGGCGCTCGATCGTACAAAACACACACCACACACAAGCACACACACACGCACGCACACACACACACACACACATATATATATATATATATATATATATATATATATATATATATATTATATATATATATATATATATATATATATGGTTCTATACATGACTCATGAGACCCAGACACGTATCTCACAAACAAATTAATGCGAGCGCGAAGCGCGAGCTGATTTTTTTTAGTATACTGACAGGAAAAGCGTGCCTGTTTAGGACTGTTTGTAGTAACTCATGAGGAGGATACATATCTCACTACACAGATAGTACGAGTGCCGAGAGTGAGCTGAAATTTCCTTATATTCTGACCTGAAAACTTGATATTCTAAGCATTTTTGGTACCAATGATAAGATTTGTATCTAAAAGAACAATAGATGCGAGCGCGAAGCGCGAGCTGAAAATTTTGATATTTCGATCTGAAAAAATGACAGTTTAGTGGACGTTTTTGATGAAGAACAAGATATATATCCAAGAAAAGATGATTGCAAATCGAAGCAGGAGTTCTTTTGAGGCTTAGAACTGAAAGTGGGACATTTACATTCACCTATTTAATCATGAAAAGTATGGGTTTTTGCTACAGAAATGATGCGAGCGCGAAGCGCGAGCTGAAAATTTGTATATTCCAATCTGAAAAGCGGACATTTTGAGCACGATTTTAAATAAAGAACGAGTTGTGTATCACCATCTCGCTTGCTGAACATTACAATTTTTTTTTTTAATGCATATCCGGAATTATTGGGGGGGGGCAAAATGATATGTTTGCCCCCCAATATTTTCATTGGTGGGGCGATCGCTCCCCCTGCCCCCCCAGGATCGACGCCTCTGGATATCTCCATGCTAGAACAAGAACCACTATCGTTTAGTGTAACTGCTACAGTTCAGCCAAGGGTTCCTCTTTGACTGTAAAGACACATTAAACTGTTTAAATCACAAAAGATGTGCTCCATTTATTTTAAATCTATCAAAGAAACACGATGGTTTTAATGTTTACTTCTATTTAGACTTGTTACTGCTAGAGGAGAGTATGTACTGTATGTAATCTTAGAGTAGATCTCCATTAATTTTATCCAACTTTTCTTTGACAATGGATACCTGGTATGTAGTATCGAGGATGTATGGTTGGGGGCGTTGATGGAAAAGCGACATCTATTGTTACGGTCCCCCTAGTCATTTCAGAAAAGAACAAGAAAAATGATATGGCAACTTGATAAAGGACATGATCGTTGAACACCAAACTTATTCATCCATGAATCAAAGTATTTGTCATATATCAGGAACACGGGAAGAGACGAGGGATTGATGAAAAGAAGCAAATCCTAGAGATTAGAACCAGTTATTAATCAAGCCTTATTTCTGCCAAACTAATCCATTTCCTTCTGATTTATTTCCAAACTTTTATCCATAAGTCATTCTAGATGTTACAATATGGCAGATCATTAATCAGTTTGATAAATTATGTTTATATTTAAACGGAAACAACTCGTCAAACGACATTTAATTTAAGACAGGTCGGAGCCATATTATTTCCAAACATATTTATTATGATTTATACATTGTCAAATTTATTTATCATTATTTTTTGTGTTTGAAAGGTATAGACGACAGAACTATCGAACTTACTTGGAGATGTAAGACCCTAAAGAATGATTTTCAGATTATAATATAATATGTAAAATGTCCTACTACCACCCTTAAAATTTGGGGGAATTTCACGGGGCAACATATTGCTGGTATAAATATTTTCCCAAGATCTAAGCAATCATCCCCAACGTGGTCAAGATCAATCTAGATCAATATGAATAGTAAAGAAATGCTGTTCAACTATCTTCTTGGTTGACAACATTTTGCTTCTACAAATTGGTAAATTCTTTTCATGGATTTACGTAATCTTGTATAAACCGTTTTTTTGAAATCCATTGTGTTCGAATGTGTATTGAAATGTGTGTTAATGTGTATTATTCATTGGTCAATGAGAAATAGCAGATTTTTGGCAAGCTTCACTTACCCCAAATTTGGTAATTCTGCAGGTGACGAAGACAGTTTGGCAAAATGTGCCCACTATAAAAAGGCTTTGGACGAAAGAAAGAAAATGACAAATCTTTTGTTACGAGGGAACATTTTGAAGAAGTATATATCGTACTGCAGGAAGATATTATTGTGCTCATTTTTTTCTTCTCCTTTTCTTTTTTTGAATAATGTCATTGTAATTTAAACTCTGGGTTCGAAATTACTAAAAAAAAGGGTGAATGTTAATTTCGCATTACAATTTACATGTACATGTGTGATAACAGATATACATTGAAAGCAAAGTAAAGTGATTATGATAATAATAATCCGATTTTATATAGCGCTTGATATATATTATTACCCCGGTCATCAGATCCTGACATGCCCGCATACAATTAAGCACTTTCTCCACTCCCTTGAGAGCATTCCAACAAGACTCAATTGCTAGGCATACTACATTGACTTGCACATCCTACCGGGTACCCATTTAATACCTGGGTGGAAAGTGGCAATGTGTGGATTAACGTCTTGCAAAAGGACGCTAGGCCATGGTGGGATTCGAACACATGACCCTCTGATTACAAGGCAAGTGTCAGAATTACGCCGTGATGAAACTTTGAAACTTCTCATGTTGAATATATTCATAGAATGTCCATATGTCCTTATGTAGTTTCAATCATAATTGACAATATGTTATCTTCTTCTATAGATGTTCTTCGTGTCACTCTCCTCTTGCACCGCTTTCTCTTTTTCTTTCTACCTCACTCAATTTTCTCTATTTATTTTGTAGTTCTTCCCACTCTCTATCTCTTCCCCTGTGCTTATCTCTCTCATCCTTGATCTTCCATTTATGAGACATAATGGCAGTTTGAAGTAGACTTAAGTTTTGATATAGAATACTGTAATCACGTTTTTTTTTTTCATTTGCTTTGTTATATTGTACTCATTATTTTTTGTAAATTGACCCTTTCAGCATGTGCTGCTGGCTAATTCTTATGTGTATATATGTATTTATACCGATAAATGAATCAATCAACACGTCATTTAATTTATTTTAGCAGAAATGCAATGCTTTTAGAGAATGGAGTAGTATAGTCGAAAAGGATTTATTAAACTATTTAGTGTTTTCAGACGTTCATGGGCGAGTATTTATTAGCTTTTCAAACCAAAGTATTTTTTTCCTCATTACTTAGTTTCTACTAAGCACTCTCAGACATAATGTATCTGCGATTGCGAGGTTTGCCACTTTGTGAATAAAAACGATGGAGTAACATGACTTACCAATAATATTCTATATATATTATTCCATGTGATTAATCATACCTTATGGAATATCCTTGAATGCAAGATGGAAAATTGTTTTGATATTAAGATAAATATTGTTGACTAAGATTTAATATCGGAGGCACGTTCGATCGTCTGACTTCCAGGAGAACAATACTAAAAGTCTGCCTTGCCATACGTTTCTTTCTCTCTCTCTCTCTCTCTCTCTTTTAAAGAGGCGCAATAGGTAACACACCTAATAGAAAATAATAAATTAAATTGTTGGCTTAAGGCGTTTGAAAGTGATTCAAATTCTACTGATCGATATACCACAAGGTTATTATGGTTATTTCTAAAAATAAATAAATGAAAAGAGAACTATTGACGACCTACGTCTTGCTTTGATACCGAGCTTCAATATTCGTCTTTTTGAAATGTCATTTACGACGGATGTTTTATTTGAAAAAAAAATCTTTGCCTCTCCGTCAAATATAAATTCAAGTAAGAGACATTTGATTGTAACCCCCTGGCGGCCTTCGAATTTCCGAAGAAAAAGAAAAGATGAAGAAGAAAGTATAAAGTATGCTTTCATGATAAATCAATATTTCAACGATGTTTGTAGCGCCATTTCGGAGGTATATCCTTCTAATGAAATGCGATCTTTCTGTGGCTAATCCACGGAGCACCCTCTGTCACAGCATGAGGTGGCGTGTGTCTACGCCGACCGTGCTGGCGTGTTGCACCATGAATGCTACGTAGAATAGTGGCGCCTTTGAATGCTGCTAGCTGTAAGCACTGACAATCGCACAGTCTGGCGCCGTACGCATGGGGCGTGGTACTTCGTAAGTTCACTTTTAATGGCAAATGCGGTGGGGGTTATGTAGAGATGATGGAGGCGTTGATCAATTGGTTGCGCACACTAACAGTCCATGATGAGGAGGAAAATGTGTGGCAATGGGAATACTGTATAGATCCATGTACTCGTTCCCAATGATAGTAATGCCGAGTGGATGAATAGGTCTAACACAGCCCCTCTGCGCGTTGTTAAAAGCAAAAATGTTCTCTTTTTGCTGGTCTCACATTTTCACTAGGTGGTTCATTTTGTCGTAGTGAAAGATCATACTCAGTTTTCTCGACGGGGTTTATTTTTCTATTTTCTTCCCGACGGAGGAAGAGGAGTCATCAGAACAGTCAAACATTAAGCTCTTTAACGAAATCAATGAAATTGAGCGTGGTTTGTTGTGCATTGTCAATGGTGAATTGTCGGGAATGTCCTTGCACATCAAAAGAATCTTGGTGTATTGTGTTAAGATTTATCAGAAACGCGACGGTGATATGAAATCCGTGGGGAAGACTTTGAGACCTAAAAGCTTATTTGGCCACTTTCGCTTGATACCCACTGAAAAGCTTAAACCCATAATTTATCTTCTAGCATTTCCATTTGTGTTTGTTTATTGTGATTGTTATAAAGAAACCCATTAACGATCGACGATAATGCTTTACCGCAATCATAGTTACTAATGTCAACAATATCCATATCTTTTCATTTTTCGCTTATTTGTGATTCTGTATTTGTACGCTTACTGCGAATCATGATCGTCAGTATTTATAGGCCTTATCTATTACTCAGTCTTTCTTTTCTCTCTCTCTCCCTCTCCCTCTCTCCCTCTCTGTCTCCCTATCTACTCTCTCTATGTCTACCTTTCCATTCTACGTCGCTCAAAAGCTCAAAATTGCCTTGATGGCTGCATGTTTAACACAATTTATTCTTATGTAATATTTATTTTGAAATTTCAATATAAGCAAAGCAAGGGCAACTATATTCATATATGTATAATGAGGGAAGGTGAAAAGTCAAGGAGCAGTAAACAGAATAAGGAAATTCTGGAAATCCCATTTATCCTGTACGTGGATATTGCATATAACTTTATAAATCTTTTTAAATCATACATGGGTAATTGGATTATTGTCTTGTAGTTTACCACATAAATATAATAATTATCAACCCGTTTCATCCAACATATTTCATTATTTTTATCCAACAACATTGATAAGATAAAGCAAATGATATGAAAAAAATAAATATTTGCATAGTGAAAGCAGCATTTGATTGATGTATGATATTGACAGAAACACAACACATCAACAAAAACTGTAAAATAGGTTACACTGTTAGAAAATTTATCCTTAAACTAAAAGAAGTTCCTGCAGCAGAGTCTCGAGAACACCTGTAATCTTACCAGATTGCGTGATCTTACAGGAAATTGGTATTTGGTGTGTGTAATCTTACAAATTTCCTTAAATAAAACAATCTTTTCCCCTTTTTCTAACAGACCTGTTCTGTTAAATTGCAGAAAAATTCCTGTTTCATGAATTTAAAGAATGATTCTGGTATTGCTTTCTGCAAAATCTTCTTTTATTTTTCTGTAAAATCAGGGTTTTTTTAACAGTGTAAATTAGATTTTACACTCTCATGGTGATTTGGGAAATAGGGTACATGGTCGTCTGTTTCCAAAAAAAATAATATTACATAAATTTTTTGCACAACATTATAGCATTTCTACTCCCTTTTTTTGGAGGGGGGGGGGGGGGGCGGGGGATAATTAACCCCTAAAGCAAATGTGTTCGCTGTTTAGTAATAATCATCTTTAGAATAAAACAACTATGATGAAAGATGGCTTACTGTTCGTCGAATAGTTAGAAACCATCGATAAGAATAGTACACAATAAGAAAATATGTTTTGGAAGACTGTGTATTAATGGCATGGATGCGTTATATTCCCCATCTCAAATTGCTGGCCCATTTATCAGCGATAAACTGTTTTAGATTCAACGATCCATCTACCATCGAAACATAGAAAGGGAGACAGAATTTAAATCAAATTGCCACCTTTCAGTTCTCTTCAAATATTATTGACAACAACGAAATCGTAATTTAGGCGATGAGTTGAACGATGTCATGTTCTTTTACCTTCTATATTTTAACTTTTCTTTGAATCTTATCTCATCAACCCTTGTCATTTTGAATGATGGTTGTTTCCATACCATTGCACCCGATAAATTATTGTTCTTACGCCTGATTTCATGCCGATTTCTACTCCTGCAGCCCCTTACAATCATCACTCCACCAAAAGAGCATCCATTTTTTGGCCAGTCATAAAAATCCTTTTTGACGTCGCTCAATCGCTTCTGCAAGAGCAGACACATTCACGCAAAACAGGTATAATGCCATTATCAACTCTTCAAGTATCTTAACCGTTTAATGTGTAGTCCTTCTGTTCAATCGTTTGGGGTTCATGTAGTCTTCCAACGATATCCTTCCGGGCATTAGACAATGTCATTACGAGATTGCGAAGGGTCGTCATCTATTCAAAATGAAAAGTTTTGACATTCATCGAGAAGAAAAGCTCCTTGTATGGGCTCTTTGCGTTTATCGAATTCCAAGACCCAGGGCCTTGTCATTTCAGTACACAGTGATATATATATAGTGATAATTATAACAAGTAATTAGAGAATTATGCTCTCCATTATTTCATTTAATCCATTTAAATAATGTAATATCAGATATGCCACGCTCTCTTGCTCTCTCGGAGTATTGTCTGCGCATCATTATAAGCCTACTGTATTCTCTCTTGCTTTACGCCCTAATTTCCAAGTTCTTTATCTATCTATCTATCTATCTGTCTATCTATCTATCTATCTATCTATATATATATATATATATATATTTGACGTCGCTCAATCGCTTCTGCAAGAGCAGACACATTCACGCAAAACATTCACCGCATTATCAACTCTTCAAGTATCTTAACCGTTTAATGTGTAGTACTTCTGTTCAGTAGTTTGGGTTCATGTAGTCTTCCAACGTTTTCGATATCCTTTCGAACATTAGACAATATATATATATATATATATATATATATATATACCGCATTTCAATTCCGAATTCATCATTTTCCGCTTGTTTCCCCACCATTCATATTATTTCCCTAACGGATAGTCGCATAAGTGACAAATAGTATCCACGCAACATGAATTAAGAATGATTTAAAAGTAAAAAAAATTATAGCTGCCCGATTTGATAGTGAGTTTAAGTGCATGCGGAAACATTTAATAGATGATTAAAGAGAATAAATGTACATATAAGAACATGTATGACCAATATGATGCATAGATTTAATGCATCGGTAGGTTTTGTCATGTTTGTGACCATAAGGTAACTATGGATCTGTACGCCTCGTGTGTTTAGACTAGTTTCCATAGTTACCGCATGCTCACTTTTCCTACCGATGCACGAACAAACCTGTACATCATTTGTTTTATAGAATGGTGGATTTTTTTGTCTAAAAATCAATTAATTTACAAACATGCATAGGTAATTACCGACGCATGGATATCCATGGAACCGGTAAATTTACCATGCATGCGTAATTACAGGACGCATGGCAAATTTACCGGATGCATGGGCTGGCTATACGTCGGTATTTACTAATACACTGTAAAAATATTGGTTAAAATTTTAACAAGCACGATGGTAATTATGTGTCCAACCAATTTGGGACAGTATTTTACCCAATGCGGGAAGCATATTGCCAAGTTAGGTTAAACAATAAGCAGCAATTACGTTAGAATGGGCAAAATTTTCATCACACTGGATAAATAAAAAATGCCCAAAAGAAATGCCCAATTTTGGTTGGACACAATTCTTAATTACCCTCACGGAGCATTTCTATCCAATATTTTTTTAAAGTGTACATGATACCCATTCTGTAATATTGAATAAAATTATATTATTATCATTTCAAGTTTTCTATGCTGTTATATAGCTTCATAAATACGTACATCTAGAACATACATGTATAGAGCGTGCTTAAACATCGTAATGTTAACAGTAACAGCAATGATATTTCTTTCACCTTATTTGAACAAATGATCAATATAACTTTGATGATAAGATTATCAACCCATATATCAGGTCATCTTTTTTCTGTTTGTTTTGTTTTAGCTTTTTTTATTCTTATGATTTATGTTTTACATATTATGCACGTAGAGTGTCCACTTACAAGTTGAGTACTTATTCCCAAATTTCGATGTTTACCTATTTTTTTGTGGATTACTTCTTATTCTTATGATTTATGTTTTAATGGTTATAGGCATATACATGTTTCTTTACATCTTGATATCTGATTCGTGATGTTATTTTTCGTGTTAATATGTTTTTTATGTTGATTACTTGTATTTTATTTTTTTTATTTTATTTATTTATTTATTTTTCTTTTTTTTTTTGGGGGGGGGGCAAATTCCCTCCCTCCCGCTGCGTACGGTATTTTATCATTATGAGAATGATGTGATGACTGTGAATAATAAACGAGGGAACCATCTCAAGTAAAATTCACAGAAAGTGAGGATGATCAGTCAGTTTCCATGGTAACGTAATAATCTCGTACATTCTTAATCAGGCGCTGAAGATCCGAACATTTCATATCCATGTATCATTTCACATTGAAGAATGTGAATACTATTGGTCGTCATCGCTTTGTTTTCTTCTTTTGGTCTCCTTGCAATTCGTAGGAATCTAACTTCATGTGGTATACTGACAGAAAATAAGTCAAAGTGTTTCCTGTCGTTGACTTCTTAATAATTAGTGACTTATCAATAAGAAAGATAAGTGTTGTAGACGGATATAGTGAGAACACCTCGCACTGACTTTATGCCACGTCTACTAGCAGTGGCGAAATAGGTAAACAAAATGTAGGGGGCAAAACATGACATATGCATATCATGACTGTGATCAATATTCTAGACTTTCACCAGCAAGCAAAGTTACCAACTATTAAACTTTTTTATAAAAAACCTAATTTTGTTACGGATTCTAACGTAATATCTTAAAAAAACGAATAGTTTCATCCTCTATTTTCATTCCCTTTTCTCTCTTGTGTTCTAGTTCGTGGATCTCTGAGGAAGCATACGTCTTTACGCTTGTGTCTACCAGATAACAATATTATATCTAGCACCAGCCACTAAAACTTCTTTTTTTTTAATCATCCATTGTTTATTATCGCTTTGATGCCCTATATTCTCCAACCAAAATCATATATCGTTCAATCAACCCGATATATCTTTTTCTTGACAAATTGTCGGTTACATCCCTTCACATCCGGTAAACAATGTTGGTTAATATAACAAGAAAAGACTTGGAGCTGACATGGTTAGGGGACAACTCACAAATCAATAAGGTAAACAGGTAAGAAGCGTATAGTAGGTCTGCGAGTTCACGCTTAAACCTAACCTAAAGCTGTCAGGGCATTGCAAAGCTTTGAAAAATAGCAGTCTTAGCTGATTCGCAGACGACATTTTTCCTTCCGCATCTCTGCGCCCGCCAAATTCACGTTCCAATAATTTCGAGAAAACACGACATCGTTGTTTCCCTTTAAAGTGATGGTGGTGTCTCTTCTCCCAAACCTCTTTAACAAGATCAATGCTCACAATACATTACCGGAATACAATCCATTTACCCTGAAACTACACACATTAATTTCATTTTCTTTCAATTCCATATCCACAAACAAATATAATTCAAGTGACATGACATGCATTATAAAACAATACGTTCATGATGTACAATAGGCAGTTTACATAACAGGTTGCGTATTGATATGACACATTAATGGGTCTTAATTAGATATACACATTAAAGTCTATATATTCATGGACAAGCATATAGGTAAAAAAAAAACCATTAAGATGTTAGAAAGAATTGAACAGAAAGTTGTTTAGAATACTAGGCAGACTTGTTTTGATATTTAGTATATTGTTTTTTTTAGTATGGCGAGCGATTTTGGGACATGTGGATCGCTCGTAAATCAAAACAATATATATATTTTTTCCGTACTCGAAATATTTATAGGTTCAAAGTAGTCCGATCTCAAATAACTCCATGAATAATTGATTGATTTCATTACTCCGCCTTCGATGCCCTAATCCGTCCATTATTTTGAAAACAAGCAGATTTCAAATCCCCATTAAAATTTATTTTGGAAAGCCAAAAGGAGAATTAATCCCTTAAACCGATATCTAGGTTACGTGAAGTAATTTGTCGTGATACTAGGTCAAGCGGTTCATAATCGGGTGATGAGACGAGATCATGAGAGAGAGATGGAGAGGGGGAGAGATGAAGAGGGGAGGGGTAATGGCCCCTATCCCGGCGAATATGAACACGATTCAGATAATGTGTCGAACGTATTACAGTGACAAAAAGCAAAGGTAATGAGAGGGGGGAGGGAGAGGGAAAAATGATAAAAGAATGGAAGGGAGATTAAGAGAAAAATATGATGTGAATGAGTAAAAAAAAAGAAAACCTGATCGGGCTTGAGTGTAAGGAGGTAAAAAGAGAGGCAGAGAGAAAGATAGGAATGGAAAGAGATATTGACAGAAGATAGAAAAGGAGATGTATATATTTAAAGGGTAATCTAATAGGGCTTAGCGATTTAACAAATTAATGCAGCTTAGCTTTCATTTCATCACTATGACAATCATATAATTTAAGGAGCCTATTTGCAAAAAAAGAAGACATTTTGTAAATCTCTTTTGCTGTCCTGATGTTCGACCTAAAACTGGTTGTCTACCGAAATAGCATTTCTTCCGAACTTTAAGACAAGCGAAACAGAGTGACACAATCAGGTGTCTTCATCAGGTGTTAATCACAAGGTGTTATCTAATAACACCATACGTGTCATTTTGGTAACCTTCGTTCCATCGACCATTAAAGCGTTGTTAGAATCACTTAGTCATTGAGACTGCCGTCAAAAAGAGAAAGGAAGAAAAAAAAGGTGGGGAGAAAGAAGACGAAGAAAAAAGAAGTAGTATAGTAGTAGTAGTAGTAGTAGTAGTACTAGTATAGTAGTAGTAGTAGTAGTAGTAGTACTAGTATAGCAGTAGGAGGAGGAGTAGTAGTAGTAGTAGTAGAAGAAGTTAGTAATGGAAGTAGTAGTATTAGAAGTAAAAGTAGTAGTAGTGGTAGTAGTAGTAGTAGTAGTAGTAGTAGTAGTAGTAGTAGTAGTAGTAGTAGTAGTAGTAGTAGTAGTAGTAGTAGTAGTAGTAGTATTAGTAGCAGTATATTGTTAGTAGTATATATACACTCTAAAAAAGAATTGGTCAAAATGACTAATCTGTTGGTTAATATGTGTCCGAACGATAAAATTGGTCAAAAGCAACCAAATTATTGGTTCCAATCGACCAAAATGTTGGTTGATATTGACCAATTTTATCGGTCGGACACATATTAACCAACAGATTGGTCATTTTGACCAATCCTTTTGACCAATCCATTTTGACCAATCCCTACTATAGTAGTAGAAGTAGAAGTAGTAGTATCAGAAGTAGTAGTAGAAGTAGTAATGGAAGTGGTAACAGTATTATATAGACATGATAGAATAGAAGTAGTAGCAGTAATATTTGATAGTACATGTAGTAGTAATCGAACGACCTACATTTTTATGTTGATTTTGTATAGGCATGATAGGGGGAATGTATGAGTTTTGAATTGCGTTTAGATCATAATCTAATGTTAAAGATTAATGAAAAAAAAATACATATAATCGTCTTTTCCATTTTGATTAAATTCCCAAAGCGCTTAGAAACAGCAAAACAAAGAGTAAATAAAAAGTACATTACAGTAGCCATGGTAGCGGGAACGACGAAAGGTTACATTGTTTCCACTATGATCATAGGCATTAATTGAAATTTTTCTTTTTGTTTGTATTACTTTTAGCTGTAGTTAAAAAAAATATAAATATCAATGAATAACTTCTCAAATGGTTTAACCAAATTACCCATTTTCAAGTTCAGGATTTTTCTTATCAATGACCCAACTAGGTAAAAAAAGCCCGAGGATATACAATCCTGAGGACTTACGGTTTGAACAATCTCTAATCTCCATAGATGTAGAGATCGATGAGTCATTTTATAGACAACCACACAGACACTATAACAGAGTATATGTAGGTCTATACTTGAATAATAGTTTGACCAACAAGAAAGAATCATGATGACAGAGGCTTGCTTTGGTTATGTCTGGATATAATTCCGTCGATTATTAACATGGAAATGAGCGGCAACCAGCATAGGACGAAGATCGCCCGAGGCTACTCTAGAAAGTAAACCCTGACCAGAAAACACACGGGTGGGACTGAAGCGACTCTTTGACCGAACTTAGGAAACAGGGAGAGTAGAGTTAATAGAACAAAAGTGAAGGGGGAAATGTGTGGAACAGGACGGACTAACCGTTAAAATATGGAGAGGAAGACGGGAGAAGGAAAGGGGAAGGAACACCAGAAATTGCTGCTTTGTCATTGAGTGATTTAAACTTTCCTCTGACTGATGACCAGGTTTGGCTTGAATTAATGATTGTGTCTGAGTAACGAATAACCAGACAGCCTGAGGCGATAACCTCCCAAAATATTAAGAGATATATATCCTTTCAGGACTAATTAAAACCAGCTTAGTCTCTTCCCTTCTTTTCAATCTCTGGCTAGTTTCATAACTTGTATTTTGTTTCGCATGGACTGTACCAGACTTGCCTTTTTCCAACAAAGGTCTAGAGTTAGTCACGATATTTGGAAAAGAAGTGGCCTTCTTTAAATATATCTTATGCCCTTGTTATACAAACAATATTAATTTCCAAACTCTGGTTTCATTTCCAGAAATGATGTGTTATCATACAGTGGGAGACGAGGTCTTCCATAATAATAATAATAATAATAATGATAAGACTGGACCTCTAGGAAGAACAGAGCCATTATATCACTGGCTCTGAATAGAGTGATCCATCCGTATATTTTTATGTGCATGTTTATATATTTATATTTAATATCATTTCTTGTGCAATGTATATTATTGTGATTTTTATACGGTAAATAAAACCAAACCAAACCAAATAATAATTGGATTTATATAGCGCTTTTTCTTTAGGTAATATGGGTGAGGTTACAATTAAAATATTAAACAATAAAAGTAAATCCTATCCAAAATATATATATATATATTTTTCGAACCAATACTCAAACATGACAAGCATAGAATGAAAAATAAAATCGTTTTTTTTTTTACATAGCTTTTATACTTTGCGTGACTACGTATCTGTAGATTCATAAGAGTTCGATTATTTTATATAAAAATATTTACCGATACGGGGCTCTTATAACAAATCTGATTCATGGTCAATCCAAAAACTAATCGTATCTGATAGCTACTCCTGTACATACAACAGGACCTGCTAATCATTTATGGGAACCATTTTCATGCCCCATGCATATCAGTAGATATCGTTTGATTTTGCAGGTGATTTAGTTGAGTGGTCTACAATGTTTGGGGCGCATGAATGCAGACGTGAAAATTAGGGGTCCAATCTCCGACACTCCACTTACAACCCTGAGCGAGGCAGTTCAATTTTAATGCAATGTAAATTCATAAGTACACATTATAAATGTTATACGCACAATAATTGTTATACCGAACAGACTCAGACGCCATCAACAACATAGAAGCTAATACAAGGTTTGTTCAAAATATTTACACCTCTCCGTACATTTCTCTTTTCATCGCACACGAAATGCATATAGCATCATGATACCAACGTGTACACGTGTTTAGAAATTAAAAGGCAGAAAATGTCAATCAATATTAATACTATCTATCAATATCATGCACAGCGTCTCTGTAAAAGTTTCAATTAAGCATCTTTTTCTTTTCGTCCTTCAAAACTTCCTTAAATATTTGCCGCTTATTTGGATTGTGTACGAAAATCACTTTTGCATCATTTGTCGATTATGGGTCTATGCTATTTCGTCTTTTTTTCCTTTTCTTGGTGCTCACAAAATCTATATTAAATTAAGAAATGTCTTCAATTTATTTTTATTCATATGGTATGTTATGACAATGTGTTGTAAATTTCAATTTGCACACCTCGCCACAATCCCCTTCGGAATTTTATACATCTCTTTTCAAATCTTGTGATTCCACTTGAATCAATGCTCCTTTTCTTTTCTTTGCATCCTTTTCTTTCACAAGCTCTCTTTCTTCCTCTCTTCAACATCGAATCGCAATTGTAAAGTGCACTTCGAAATGAGAAGATCATAATTCAATAATGCCACTTTCATGCTTTCAACAAATAGCCAATGGTTAGAGAACAACATTGTGACGAAGAAAAGGCTACAGCTCTAGCGAGTATCCAAGGAGAAAACACACTCCAGAGACCGAAAACAATCAATTATTCTCACCATCATGACCACCTGTACAATATGTACCTTTTAGTAGCTCTCCTTGGCGCGAGACCGCGCGTCAAAAATGGCTGAAAATCGACAAAATAAAATCATACAGTTACCAAGAAAGAATGGAGGTGAGGATACTTCGAATGAGGGGCAAAATGTCAGCGTGTCCGTGAATAGAAAGATAGATCAATCATTGACTGGAATATTGAAAAATGTTTTGACACTTAAACTTGGGTCGCTGAGAGGGAAACAATCAAACGAAATCCTGTTAGACAATTTTGTGCAGGTCACGTGGTTTGGTGAAATTAAATACTAGTCTGATTGCCGAAATATCGACTCCCTTCTTTTCATCTTTAGCGCGTTTTGGTCCTTTTGTAGACGACCAGTGATATACTTGCTTCTTTCTTGCTGCATAATTATGAGAAGCTGCTGCTCATATCGGTTCTTACATAAAACTCGAAAAAATATACATTACTTCTGTCAATGTTATGAATTAGAATGAGTTAAGAACTTCTTAAAAGGGGAAGTTCATCCTAACAAAAAGGTTCTTGTAAAAATGTCAGAAAAAATTATAAAAATATTGGTGACTGTTTGAGTAAAATCCATGAAAGATTAAAAATATTATTTGAATTCTAACTTTTTTTATTTTGTGACATCTCATGCGAACAGCTCCATTACGTATCATGAATTGAACAATAAATAATGGAAAGTTATTTTATAAGAAAAAGAAATATTGCAAGTCGGTTTTGCTGTACTTTCTGAATATCAACAGGCAAGCTATATTTTACAACCGCTCCTGAAAGAAGAACTTTTTAGCCATCATTAACCATTAAAAACTTGAAATTTATGTATTTCATATTACATAACATATTACGGGGCAGCTGCTCGTATCTGAGGTCACAAACGTCTCATAATGGATATTCAAATTTTTATCTTCTTCTTCAATCAAGTTAATTGAAGTGTTCACTTTTTTAATATTTTCATGTTTAATTTCTATTTGTTTTAGAAAAGAAAAATAACTTTTTTCCAATTATACGTATTACGTAAGCAATAAAGATGTAGATGATATTAAGATAAATCGATCTTTTCAGATGAAGATAATCATATTTTTCTCTTCTAATATTTTTACCAATCGACTACCATAGAAAGGAAACGGTTGACTCTCAAAAGCTAACAGCAAATTAATATCCTATGCGACGCTCAAACGTCCTTTATCTCAGTCATAAATCTCCTAGCTTTGCTTTGTTCACTCTACAATTTGTTAATCGAATTAAAAAATCATAAGATCATCGCTGTCATCAAAAGGTGTAGACGTGCAAAATTTAAAAACCAAAGCAGTTGTTGCAATAAACGATGACAAATAAAAACGTGAAACGTGCCTCTTGCGATCTCACGGGGGAAATATGGGTTCTAAAAACGCTATTAAGATCTCATAAACAAGCGCTGCCTATTCATTAAACAGCAAAAGAGCGCTTGTTTTTCAAGACGCCAAATCTAAGACGAAATGGGATGAATATAAACAACAAAACGCTCAAATCGGCGACTTTACGATCACTGATTACAATACACTGATGCATCAATATTATCCAAATGAATATTCGTGGAACCAAATCCTGTCTAAATACATTTTAACGTATACACTTTCTATAGGTCATGGTACTTTGGGAATGTTGGGTTGTATGTACATTGTCTTTAGTTAGAAAGATTGATTTTAACTAATTGGAGGCTTTCTCGAAATACGTAAATGAAAAGATAAGTGGACTCATTTAAATTAATAAAATTCGTGAAATGAAGACTTATGTCCACTCTGCAGATGGCTCAATATGTTAATTACCATTTTATGAAATATATCATTTTGCATTTTATCAATTTATAACATGCCTTGTCCATTGTATTCAACTCTAAAAGATAAAAATATATTATACCGACACTTATAACCATGATGCCATATCTTAATAATAAAAAGAAAGGCAATATTGCGTATAGTCTACAAGTTCACGTTCATGTTTATACAGAGCGTTAGAAAAGAATTTGATGGAGTTCAGAAACTGTATTATAGTGTTTTTCTTAAAACGAATTAAAGAACACAGTAAATATATTGAAAATGTCCATAAAATGACAGTGAACAGCTAAAAGGTCTTTGTAAGATATTGGCCAATCGGAACACCAGGTTTCTTCTAAGTTTCTATCAAGTTTCTGAGCTGACGGCAAATTGCAAACATGTCGTACATACAGTCGAACAGTATACAAAATCCATAGAAATACAATTATAATAAATAATTAATCTATAATAAACAAACAAGTAACACACACATATATATGTCTTAATTTTACATTTGAAACTTAGATGAATCATGAAATAATTTCTAGCTAAATTAAAATGTTGGAAATGGAGAGGTCCTTTGTGAAACTTATTAAGCGTTTGATAAATTTAACATGTAATATTCATGAATCTATTTCTTTACTGTTTTCCTTATCCAAGCCGTTGTGCATGTATTATTCCTATTCGTAAGTTACCTTGTGAAGTAGTGGGATTGCAGTGATTTAATTCAGCATGCTACTAGCCACTCATTGTATTTAAGTACGTGTGTCTTGATTATGAAATTTGCTGTGCGGAAAGTATTTTCATTACAATTATATTGTCAATTGAACTATTATATATAAATGTAGAAAGCACATAACATGAAAATTGCACAAGGAGAGTGTGATTAGTTATAAAGAGTTCATCAGTCAAACCCATCTTATTGCAATATGATCAACAACATACTGATGAACAATAATTATTCCCTTATCATATGTCTCAAACCATTTGATTAATACACATGGTAGACTCTTGTTGCATCGTGGGTAAGCAAAACATTTATCATAGCTGCTCCAATCTCACTGTTGGAAGACGAATAGTGCAAGATCATCTTGTGTGATGGCGCCGGACCTCCTAAGGAGCCAAACACATTTTACATGAAATGAAGTATTCTGCATCTTCTATGCACACTCCACAATAAAATTTAGATTGCTATACCTTTCGTAAAAAGATCATCAATGCCGACTTTTTAACAGTTCTTTTGTGTGTGCGCAAGTGACCAAATTGCTACTGATTCTATAGCATAATTAATTAAGTCAGATTTGACAAACTACAATTACTATTAGCATGATCTAGTCGTAATCAACATCGAGCAAGTCGTCAGAACTTTGACAAGCAAGACTAATGATATGGATTCTAAAAGTAAAAAACATGGTCATTTTTAAATGAAAAAAAATAGCCAACTTTCGTATACGTATTTTAATTTTTGTTTAGAAAATCCCATTTTGAAATAAAAAATCACAAGTGCTACTTTCATTATAATATGGTCTCCCATATTATTAAGTCATTTAACTAGCTCTGTTAGAATTAAACATACCATGCATACCATATTATTGTTTCAATAGGATCATGACCATGGTTATTAGAATTCCTAAAATGTCGAAAACATGTAGGATTTCGCCAAGTTTGACTAGAACTATCAGGTACTTCCCCGTCTAGTCTAATGTACATGTCAAAAATTAACATGATTTATAGAATGTTTGGTGACCTAACATGCCTACTCTTCTGTCTAAACTCAGTGGTTCGCAGGTATATCATTGTCATGTTGGTCAATGAAATCTTAACCTCCACAACTAAGAACAGTTGTAAGAGCAGACGTTGTAAAACTGGCATTACTAGATGACCATGCACAGCCCCCAGATCTTAGAATAACACCCTAAAGAGTGAACATAACACCAAAGTGTGTAAACAATAACAAACGCAAGTACTAAAATTCATAGGTGACAATTTTACTCTGGATTAAAATGTCTGGTGGTGTCCTATCTACACCTATTTACACTGATTTTGTTGTGCAGCACTGTCCATGTGGACTCGTTCGGTCAGTGACATACTAACCGATACCTGTCCATCAGTCATCGTCTGTTTCTTATTCCAACAACTGCGTATCATCTTCTTCATAGCAAAGATTCTGATCAGTTCAACCAAGACAATGTTGTCTCATCCTTCTTCAATTCTGTCTCTTCTCCTTCAAAGGAGTTATCCCCCATTGGCATGAATTTAAATATAGGCGGATCGTAGAATCGCGACGAAAGTTTGCGCGAAGGTAGAGAATGACATCATCTACGCGTCGGTAAATAGCACTAAATTCTTTTATTTTATTTCATCTGAATAAATCATTCTAATTCATTGATGAAATCGTGTTTTTTTTTGGCTCTTATTCACTTAAAGGCTAAGTCCAGCCCAACAAAAACATGATTTGAATAAAACGAGAAAAATCCAACAAGCATAACGCTGAAAATTTCATCAAAATCGGATGTAAAATAAGAAAGTTATGACATTTTAAAGTTTCGCTTCATTTTACAAAACAGTTATATGCACAACTCGGTCGTTATGCAAATGAGGAACCTGATGACATCACTTACTTACTATTTCTTTTGTATTTTTTTATATGAAATAAGAAATGTTTTGATTTTCTCGTCATTGTCATGTGAATTGAAGTTATATATTCCTTCCTGAACACGTTGAATCCATTATTTTAACATTTTGTGATTCAGGCAAGGAGGTCTTATAATTGTCAAATTCGTAAAAATTTAAATACTGTATAATTCAAACAATAAAAAACAAAAGAAATAGTGAGTGAAAGACAACATTGACTCTCTCATTTGAATGTAACTGACTCGTTCATATAACTATTTTGTGAAAAATAAGCGAAACTTTGAAATGTATTAACTTTCTTATTTTACATCCGATTTTGATGAAATTTTCAGCATTGTGCTTGTCTGATTTTTCTCTATTGATTCGAATCAACATTTTTCTGAAGTGGACTTGACCTTTAATAAAGGTCCCAGAAGGGTATTTTTCGGTGGGAATAAATTTCATAGCATTCCTAACGTTAGTAAATGGGGAAATATCTTTTCCTTATGTATTTTATTTATTTTCATCTTTTGTGTATTTCTTCGTTTCTTGTTCTTTTCATTTAAAATCTTTGACCAGATTTGTTCGTCACAATATTTCGGCCAGTAAGTAGCATGAAATCAAATGACTACTGTCGATGAAGTAAAAATAATCATGAATTTTAGCTAAAACACATTTTGTATTGGTTTTGTACATGAATTCACATCTTTGAAGTATTTTGGCTATTTGAGCTAGCTATCTGACATGTACTTACATAATATTGAATGATTTCTAATCCATAAAAGTTGCGCGAGACCTGAAAAGTAAAAAGTAAGGGAACAGTGAGGTCAAAATAATTTCGGGAGACGGATTTATCGCGACAATTTCGCGGGGGCCTACCCCCCCCCCCCCCGGTTAGTTTGGTCAATGGTGTATTTCGAAAGAGGTCTAGTAATTTGATTTTGGTTAACTGAATACGCAGGGTTCAAAATAGATACCTCCCTTGAAGAATTCTACATTCGATACCTCATGTTCAATATTCTTTTAATGTTATTTATATAGGATATACGATGGAACAATGTTCTTCTTTCTAGTAAGATAACTCACACAAGAGGTTTTATAACAAAAAATGCAAATCGACTAATAAACTCAAGAAGGCATACTGCGCAGCAATTAAACTACTACGGAAAAACTGTTACAGAGAACCGAAGAAGGTAAATTATGTTGGACATAATAATAACATCCTGTTTGTATTAAGGCCTGGTCCCACTGACCGACGGACACAAAACGTATTCAAAGGACACAGCGGACGAGCAAAATTTCGGGGGTGTCTTCTTCCGTATTCATCCGTTCAAGAAATGGACAAAATTAGCGAAAATTAGGCGAAAACAAAACGGAATAGAAAGGATGTGGGAAGCATGTAGCCCGGATGTTAAACGGATGTTTATCGGAAACCTAACGGATGAAAACGGATGGAAGTGGATGACAGCTCCGAAGGGGTTACCGGGGGTTTAAATACTTTATTTACGAGATGCATACGCTTATATCCTTTCTATTTCCGTATACTCCAAACATAATAGACGTCCCATGCACCTTATTTTTCCTCCCTCTTTCCGTTGTTCAACTGCAATGGATGTGAGTTGCAAGGATGCCCAGAGGATGCAGAGAAGATTCAGCGGAAGTTTAACGCATGATAACGGACATGGAACGTTCGTTGCTCGGAAATGTTCGTACAAGGCTAAAATGTCATCCGTTCTAAAAGTTTTGTGCAGCCCGTTTGCGTGGATGAACAGTGGACGGATGCTCGATGGATAGAACGTATGAAGCACGTAAAGGCCTGGTCACACCGCCCGAGAGTTGTTGGAGCGGTCGTGGAGCGGAAAACAAAAATCATCACCGCTCGCTACCGTTCACCATTTTCGATTTCGATTGTTTTTTTTTCGATTGTTTTTTTTTCGTTTTTTTCCCCAATTTTGTGAACGAAATTCGACCCTCTCTCCCTACCGCTCCACGACCGCTCCAACAACGCTCGGGCGGTGTGACCAGGCCTTTAAGCAATGAGTACATTACGGATGCATAGCGTTTGTCAACGGATGGCAAGATTTTTTCCGTTTTACATCCTCTTTACATCCGTAAGTGCAATGGAACCTGGGGGCCATTTCATAAAGCTGTTCATAAGATAAGAACGACTTTAAGAACGACTGGTGAACCTTTCTTATGTGCTAAACCATCACCAATGAATATACCATTTGCCACGAGAAAGGATCACCAGTCGTTCTTAAAGTCGCTCTTAACTTACGAACAGCTTTATGAAACACCCACCGGGCCTCAAGTCCATACAACATTTACATGATTTTGAAAGTGTGATTCAAAGTTAATTGTTTCGAATATGTAATATCAACAATACCTTGTTTTTTTTTATTAGTATGGATTACCCATACTAGTTTAACAATACATGTACTAGAATGTGACTTTACCGGGATGGGTGTAGTACTACAAACCAATTCAGGTGCTTACTCCATAGAGTTACGAAACTCCTTCGAAAGTATACCGCACTATCCTCAACTAATCTTTGCTTCGTTTGAATTTTCATGGATTTCAGGGATCACAACAAGGATCTCTACTTTAATAGCCTTCGAGATGCCAGCCGGTAAGAGAACTCTTGAGTGCGTTCGCCCCGACTGAGAATCTATACCTCGAGTGTGGTAATTTGTCTAACCTATATCATAGATATCTCTCAGGTTTCTTTCTTTCTCTGCTTGTTGACAGTCTAAAAGACACCCACTGATACCCCTCCCCCCTCTCCCTCTCTCTCTTTCTTCCATTTCATCTTTCGTTTAGGCCTACTTTTGATTTCTTTAAACAAAATTGAACATTAAGCGTGATAATTAAGAATTATGTAAAATTTGCCACCAAGCCTTTCCTTTTCCGATTTTTTTTTTTGTTAGACATTACTTGTTACTGAGAATTCAATATTTTCCTTGAAGTTTGTTCAATTGAGACTTCTATCTATATGTTCGGACTTTCTCAGTTTGATACAAATCTAAGAGGTAAGGAATATTCATATCATCCTCTTCAGGGCCTACACACAATGTGAAAATTTTGAAAAATCTTCATATGCGCATGAACTTTTCTGACTACATGCCTCTTTGTGTTAGAATGAAGTTATTTCAACTCTTGTCTTATTAGAGTGTACCGTACATACTGATTGTAATTGATGAGGCAGACAATAATGGCTAGAGGGTACACCTGTAAGTCAACATTAATAATATCTGTTAGGATTGCATCAGTTGCCTCGATTACTCTTGCAATCAAAAGCAAAGGCTGTTGTACTCTTTTTTTTTCATTTTCTACATCACTTTTTGTTCTCTGTCTCTTTCTCTTCGATTTAATAATCGGAGGGGAGTTCTTAATCACCATCAACCTTGGTTCCACGAGATAGCATTCAGTTGGTGCTATTGTTTTGCACGTAGTTAGAAAGGTCTGTCATGTAGATCTGTGTTTAGATACTGCTTTGGATCCTCGCTTCGGGCGGAACACAATGCGCGCGCCTGTCACTTCCGTCCCTTCTAAGCCATACATCAAAG
Organism: Lytechinus variegatus; assembly: GCF_018143015.1. Lineage (NCBI taxonomy): Eukaryota > Metazoa > Echinodermata > Echinoidea > Temnopleuroida > Toxopneustidae > Lytechinus > Lytechinus variegatus. The sequence continues at coordinate 35,180,185 of NC_054750.1, forward strand.
TAGATGCACCATCAGTACGTGCGTGCCTGCGAGCGCGAACCCGTTAATAAAGATGGCCGCGGCGGGGAAATAACTTTAGCAAACCGCGTGAGGGAGGCTTCCATTTCATCTCCAACTTATTAGCCGTCTGTGTCTTTACGTTGAACGGGCCAATATTATGCCGTTTCGTCCTTTCATTTGAACCTCTTTTACAAACCAGTGTGACAGATGAACTTCAAACATTTACACTGCTCTAGAAATAGCTATGCTACATTACCAATAGTTCATTTAAAAAGAGTTCTTCGTACTTTATATCCATGAGATCTTTTTTTTGTCACTAATCTTCCCTTTTTGTCTAAGGGTAGTTGTTCCCATGTTTGGTGTACCTAATGGACAAGTCAACCCTGACAAAAAGTTGATTTGAATAAAAAGAGAAAATATCATACAAGCATAACACTGATAATTTCATCAAAATAGGGGGAATAAGAAAGTTCTGATATTTGTAAGTTTCTCATTATTTCACAAAACATCCTTGACTGTATACAAATGAGGGAACTGATGACATAACTCACTTATTATTTCTTTGGTATTTGTTATTCGAAATATTCTTATTTCCCCATGCATTCGCATCTTGCGAAACTAAGTTCAATTTCTCCCTGAACATGTGAAATTACGATTATTTGAACATTTTATGGTTCAGTCAAGTTGGTCCAAATTGTCAAATTTGTGAAAAAAAATTTATTGCTTAATTCAGACCAAAAAAGTAATCGAATCTATAATTTGCATGAATATAATTATAACTGTTTAAAATGTCATAACTTTCTTATGTTACATCAGATGTTAATGATATTTTCATAATTATGCTTCTTTTATTTTGCCCTATTGATTGAAATCAACATTTTCCTGGGTGGACGTTACCTTCCCTGCTTATAGACATGAACAGTGCAGGTAAATTGGATTCCCCAGACCCGAGACTCTCTATTTTTAAAATTATTTCTGTTTTAAAAGAATTCCTTCTCTTTTTACATTTTTTAATGTTTTGAAAACTCTAGAGGTTGGCTACCCTCCTCTGTTTTTAGAAAGTGACCATGAACCACCCCCCCCCCCTTCACACTACAACACCCTTTCCGCCTTGCGCGCGCACCCCCTATCCCCCCCCCCCCCCCTCCCTCTCTCTCTCTCTCTATATGTATATATTCCCTTGTCTTTATGTCTCTTTGGATTTGAACATTTATACACGGATTTATACATTTGTCTTTATACTTTGACAATAATGCACATTGCACAAAACAAATACATGAGTATACGACTCGGCCAATATTTTGCTAGCAAGTAATAATAACCCATCTCAATAAAAAAGAAAGAGGGAAAATATTGAAAAGTACAAGTTCTCCAGTTCAACAAAATAGCACTATTTGCGCGAGGGAATGTATGATGAATGCATTGGTCAGTGGTGTAAATAATGGATTGCGACACTTTAAACAGCAAAAAGGAATTGATTTACAATTGATTAAAGTTCAAATGGCATGGCAGAGAGAGAGGAGAAAAGAAATACGGATGATGATTATTGCTTGCACGCTTAGTCTCCTGCCCGGGCGAACACAATTCAACGGGCTATCCCCTGTCTCCTTTACTTGAAATAGCGTGAAATGAGAAACAGTGGAAAGAAGTGAAAGCAAATAAAACTGTTACAGTCGTACATTTTCATTTCAAACTATTACGATGTTTGTATTATATTCTTCCATCTTTTTCGACTGGGGCACTATTTAGGAGAAGAAGATTTTGGTAGAATTCAGAGACGCACAGTCGAATGTAAGGAAGCAGTGGCACATTGAACAAGAACTTTAAAAACAGCTTATAACGTAGTGAGCGAAGCGAGCGAGCGAAAATTTTGACCATACTGATGAAAATATAATCATATGATTGGTTTTGACAACCTATTCAGAACATAATAGCATATTCAAATTTCTTTCATTTCCCTTTTTTCTTTATTTCTTGGTCGTTTAGCTTTTGGGATCTAAACTCCCAGATTTATATACGCCATCATTTGTTTTGTTTATTGATTTAGTTTGATTTTGTCATTAAAAAGTGTCATGCCTTTATGTATAGTTATAATGTAATCAATAATTTAAAATTTGCCCGAAAGAACATTTTCTTTTCAATACAAAATATTGATTATATATATAGATCATAAACAAGAAATGAATAGACAATGAATAGGGTTAACAGGAAAAAAGAGAAAAAAAGGATTGATAGAAATTATCTTATTACTGTAGCTAAAAATAATAGAAAGCTCACTTAATGAGAAAGATGAATGTCAATTGCAATTTATTTCAGTGCATGGAACTGAGTACATAAGCCAGGTTCACCTTCATCATGTGTATTGTATCTTACCAATTTAAAAATAACCGTGGAAAACTTATAAAATTGCTTCGAGAAGCCTTACTAATTTTACATTGTGATGAACACCTTTTATTTCTATTTTTACAAGATACACATCTTAAAGGAATGTTGAAATAGATATGACAAGATAGCATTGACAAGATTTTGCAATTACTTAATTTGGCTGAACTGTTTTGAGTGGCTCGTGTAAGCACACATGTATGTTTCATTAGTTCTCACTTTTGCTTCATGAGGTTACTCAAACAGGTTAGGTGGGGTTCCTGATGTCCATTCAGATTTTGAATGATACCTCTGATATCTGCTGAGTCAAAATGACTGACTGAAAGATAATACAACACTCTTTACCAATCTTACAGAAGTTGTTTAACAGTTTAATAAACCATGCTTCATTTGTTGAAAATCAAATATTAAAAAAATAAATTTTGTTGTTTAAGATTTTAAGCATCTATTTAAAGAGTTTGAACAACTAATGTAAGATTCATATCGTAAATGACGTTGTATAAAATCTCAAACAGCGTTTTTTTTTACTGAGTGTAATGCGTATTTTCTTTTTTCAATATGTCTTTCTTCTGTCATTGTGGTTTAATTGGTAAAGGTTTGTAGGGAGTTGAAGTAGGTTGTCTCGAGTGGTAGGTTCATTTTAAGAGGGAAAAATAGGAAAAACGCTAACCCGAAATAATGTTATGCTCAGCATGCCTAAAAATATGTTTCGCGATAACATTTGACACCCTACAAAGCAAATTAAGTTTAGTATTTAATAATTCTAGATGTGAGATAGCTGATGAGTGAGAAGGGAAAAAGAAAGAAATGGAGGGGAGAGAGAAGTAGATGTAATAAGAAAGACAGAAAGGAAGAAGGAGGAAATAAAGAGACGGACAGACAGACAGCCACACAAACAAAGAGAGAGAGAGAGGGAGACAGACAGGAGGAAAGTGAAGGGAATCAATCACCTTTTATTGCCCACTAGACCATTATAAACGACCTTCTTCATTTTCTTGTCTTGAGAAAAAAAATAAAAATATATGTACCTGTGTATGGGAAAACATGTCTCAACCTTACATAGGTGACTACTATGGAGAGACTAGGTACGTCCCTCCCCCCCCCCCTTCGAATTTCGATTTTTTGTTTTTTTTTTTTTTTTTTTTTTTACATAATCCATTGTGAGATGGTCATCTTGTCCTCCTAGAATCATCAACAATCTCACTAAATCACTGAGCATGCAACCTGGTATTGTATAGAGTGCCCCCTCCGATACGTCCACATCAAAGCAGTTAATGAACATAAGCCATTTTAGTAATAAGGCGATGTTTTTCAGCTTTGCTTTGTTAGCAAGTGTTTCTGCATTTATCAATCATTCAAAAGATGTCAGTAATCATAATATGTATACACAAGCATATAATGAATTGATCGAAATTGCAAAATCTTGCATTGACGTAATAGCAATAGATAACAGGAGGCAGCTATCATAAGCAGAATGCTTGAGAGAGTAGAAGCCAAGGAAACGGTACTTTTAGAATAAAATAAACCTGACAATGAACAATACTATCATTATTACCTCTCCAAAATTATGAACGAATATGAAATGCTTAATAAAAGCTTACCAGACGAAGAAATAAACAGACTGCCCCAGAGTGAGGACCTTTTTCTTTTGTGCCTGTCAATTTTTTTTCTGAAACAAGCAATAAAAAATCGATTTGGTAGTGAAGATCTTTTGGGGAGTAAATTGGCGACATTTTCTGACTAATTCCTCCCCCCCCCCCCTTTGAAAATCATAGACCCGCCCCTGCATCAGATTGATCATGGTTGGTATTCACTACCTCTTAAATGTATCTTTATTGAAATTATATCTTCGTGGGTAGCGATAAAATTGCAAAGGAAAAATCACAAAATGTGTTCTTACAATCTTAAATAAATACATCGCACTTTAAACATGTTTAAATAATGCACAATTTCTTTGTTTCATTTTACAATAATAATATGGACATTAAATGCACGTAACATATTAAAATTATAACCAGGGTTTCTTTGAATAAGAGTAAAACTTTGATATCAAATAACTTTTTATATAATTTTTGTTCACCTAACAAAGTATTACCCGGCATATTCCCCCGTATTGAGTGGAATATTGGTATTTACCATCGTGGTATATCGCATCGTTTTGTGTGCTTTTTTTTGGGGGGGGTCGAATATGGACCAATGAAAAACAATATCAGGGTATTTAGGTGAATTCGAAGTATCGTTTTGAAGCCCTTCAATTGTTATCAGGTGACACCCACTTGTGGAGTTGGATTATCAAAACAGTGCCATGTCAACAGAAGGTAATAAGGTTCGGGTTGTGAGTCAACATAGTTAGAGGGGGTAAGACACACAGAAGGTGGAGATTGGCAAGGATTTGAGCTTAAGAATGGTGAAAACGTGTAAATTAATACAATATTATCTATACATTGGAGATGAGTGAAGAATAGAAAGATACACCCTGGGTATCAGAGTAGTTTGGATGGTAATGTGTTATTGGTATGGGTTCCACCACAATGGATAGGTTATTGATAAGGGGAGAGTTTAATGATCACCCTGGCCAATGGTAGTATAGGTTACTGATAGGAGGGTTATTAATGGTAGGCTCCACCCTGGCCAATGGTGGTAGGTTACTGATAGGAAGGTTATGAAAGGTAGGCATCACCCTAATTATTTATGATTGCGGATGAGGTTTGAAATTTTCCGTTTTCTGGTTGAATATCAAATATTTCTAGCTCGCTCTTGAAACGCGCATTATCCTACTAGACAGTGATCCTTGTGAACAATTCTTGCCAAGAGTCCCCAAAACGAGTTTTTTTTTCAGGTCAATGACTCGAGCTTCGCGCTCGAATTATTTGCTTAGATAATACAAGATATTTCATTTGTACAATCCTATTTGTTCATGTGTTGTTTCATATTACCATCATTTTCAAACAGAATGATGGGGAATATAGAACTTGAATCCTTGTTTAATGCCACGTTTCATATGCTTTCTATCCCAAAACCTCCCACGAAATGGAACATAAACCTCTGAGCCTCTATGTACTCCCTTATTGTGGATCATACACGCAAAGGATTTTACCGACGAATCTGATATGAATGAAATTGGCAATGAGAAGAAAATAAGAAAAAAACCCCTCAAAAATGATCATGATTATTGAAACTTGCCGACAACCGATAAGATGTCCTTATATTTAAAAGACCTGCCGCCAAGAGTTCAATAAAATGTTCCCATAAGCGAAAAACAGAAAAAGAAATAAAAAAATTTAAGAGTTCGCCGGCAACAATCATCATCATGATCAGGTGATTATAGGCTTTACCCATAATTCTTTATCGTTTTTTTAAACATTCGATCATTTCTGACTCCTTTTTAATGGGGGTGTTTAGCGAAATGAAAAAAGAGACACATTTTCATGTAATGTAAAGGTTAATCCTACGTTCATCGAGTCACAGCAACACCAACAAAAACCACTCCGAATAGACCAATCGGATTCCATTGGTAATAAATTGAATCGATATGCAGTTGGTTCTCTTGTGTGACAGCACCAGTGTTACCCTCTAACAAGTCAAAAGGGTGAAATATATTGGTTGATCGACATGTCTATATAGCTTCTTGTATATTTAACGAAGGTCCGTTCGATTTTTTTTTTCAATAT